>NW_019525444.1:369528-447674 GCF_002814215.2 Seriola lalandi dorsalis | reverse complement strand
TGTTGTTGTTGTTGTTGTTGTGACTTTTACATTTAAGACTAGGGTGCTTATTCAGACGCGAGACCAACATGCTAAATTGTCATAATGTGTAATGAAGTGCATGCCTGAAAGGAGCTATGAAGTTTTTTGTACAGGGGAAAACTCTAGTTTTTACTGCAACTGCACCAGTTGGGTACTTGTCCCAAATGATTCACATATCTGCTCTCTTTCAAGTCGGCTACCACAGGAATGTCAGCTGAGGCAGGCAGCGATCTGTTGAAAGCGGTATTGCTATAATCCAACAGGGATTCATGAGTAGCTCCAGTGGACAGGCCTCTGACAAGGTAACCATTGTGCTCAGGCTCAGATAAGCAGGCGCAAAGGAAACCGAGATTTCAGAGGACCCGTTTCTCTCAGTCTGCAGAACAGAGTCTGATCCTGACAATGAAGTGTTGTCATGTTTCTGCCGGTGCTCAGCCAGAATCATTAGGTCCTATATAACACTGGTTAACCAATATATTCTGTATTTTCCTTACACTTCGTGCGAGCTTGGTTTTCTTTACAATATGTGAACACAATTTATTTTTTGTTGATGCCACTCGGCTGTGATTAACTGTTCTCTAACTATCGGTCTCCTCCCAGGCTCTCTGACTGTGGGTCTGGTACGGCAGTGCCAGACCATCCACGGTCGAGACCGGATCTGCATCCCACCACAGCTGCCCCCAGAGTGGATCACCACGCTCCTCTTCATCATACTGGGCATCATCTCCCTCACCGTCACCTGCGGTCTACTGGTGATGTCACACTGGCGCCGCGAGGCCACCCGATACGCCCGGTGGATCGCTTTCACAGGGAGTAGGTGTTCACCGTCACCTTTCATCCTCTGTCATTATAACCAGCGGTCTCCATGATGCATTCACACACATGCAGGAAATGTTTATTGACAAGCAGGATCGGATTCACAAGTTTCAATCGAGCAATATCACACGAGAGGGAGTGATGTGCTGAATATCAGCACGGCTGTGATTAGGTCATAGGTACGAGCAACATCACTCCCTCTCGTGTGATCTCGCTTTTACACAACAGTTCTACGAGCGCCATATTAGTTAAATAAGCAACAGACAGATTATGATTTGTTTGTTAATTTCAATTTGGCAACACCAACACAAATAGTTCCGCAACTGGACTGGTACTAGACTGTTGCTAAGCAGCACATACACTTTCCTGACCCGCACAGTGCACACTAGCTAGCTACTTTATCTACACGTTACCTCATGTGTGAGCTGAAGTATCCAGGCCTCTTCCCATGATCCTCTTCTGTTGACCATACGTCATTTAATTCAAATGTTATTTCTGGAAATATTTTCATCTTTGCAAAGTTTGTTGCAATCTAAGATAGATAACGACCGTTAATGTAACGCTGATTAACGGTTGATAGAACACCCGTGAAGCGGAGTGATACATGGAGTTAAAAGTCCCAGCGCTCATGGAATTCCTCTCGTCCAATCAAATTACTTGGTCGGAACTAACTGTTGTATAAATTTGAATATATAATAAATATAAATATAAATGCACCTCAATGTCCAGCAGTATCCGTCCACACTAAATATGGACATTTCTCTTTTCACAAATGACACTCAAGGATCGACGACAAGCTTAACAGCAATAGCAGTCTTTTAAAGATCAAATTTTCTGCATTAGAAGACATTTTTAGCTGTAAAGCACCACACCAAGGACAGAAAATAACAGCATCTTGAAGCAAAACTGCCCATTATTGTTTATAAAATGCCTGTGAAAGTGAGAAGCAGCTTAAAAATCTCTTGTGAAAGAAACAGCTCACCCCAGGATTCTGCATTTCTTTTCCTGGAGGCTTTTAGTCAGGTAGTTATGAACATCTTGACAAAGTGACTGCAGAGGAGCCATAATTGATGGGGTGGTTTCTATTTTTAAGGAAAGGAGACAAAATTGCTCTGTATTAGAGAGGAGAGAGAAAGTAGGAGCTGGGCCTCACACGGCCCCAATACTCGGAAGAATATGAAGCTCGTTCGCTTTGGTTATTTCACCATTCATGCAGTACTTTTGTGACCACCCCCTGGTTGGCAGTAGCTGCCCTAGAGAGTATGTTAATGCTCTTTCTCTCTCCTGTTTCTCCTCCCTCACAGTGGTCCTGTTCTGTATGGCGGCTCTCATATTCCCAATCGGCTTCTACATCAGCGAGGTCGGTGGTCAGCCATATAAGCTGCCCAACAACACCGTGGTGGGCTCCTCCTATGTGCTCTTCGTTCTGTCCATATTCTTCACCATCGTGGGTCTGCTGTTTGCAGGGAAGGTGTGCTTACCTGGCTGACATAACCCCCCTCCTCTTTTGTTTTTTTTGTTTGTTTTTGTACCTTTGGAGAAACACCACCACTGGAGACAAATTTCATTAGAACGGACTTCTCCGCGGCAGTGCAGGAAGTATCGCTGAAGTACAACAAAACTGAGAGGCACCTGACTGTGTTTTTCCTCTTGGATGAATCGGCGCGATGCTTGTAACTGGAGCTGGAATAGGTGCGACCCAGAGAAAGAGCAGGCGCAGAGAGCTCATCTTCATCCGTCCTGAACAATAAGCGAGAAGTGGTGAACAGTCAGGGGAATATTAAAAAACTACCTGATGAGAACGGATTAAAACATCAGGACTTTTAAGGGAGCTCTGTGGTATTATCCGTCATCTTAAGAATCAATGATGGGTGATGAATAAGCCCTGCTCTTCTCATCCCACCCACTGAGGTGTGCATATTGAGATGAGACTGATTAGTCAGGCCTGACACTGGCCAAAGTGCCAAATATCAGCCAGTCACCTCCATTATGATGGAGGTTTCTCCCTGACCACAGCTACATGGAACAATCTGTAGTATATACGAGGACGTTTCATTTGGTTGGCACAATTTATTTATTTGTTTAATTGTTCAGTTACGTCTTTTGTAAAGGTATCTTTTAATATGAGGCCTAAAGTTTCCCTGCCTGTTTGGTGGATCACCTTGCCTTAAAGATCTGTTAACCTTAAAACAATATTGTTGAGGTTGTCATGGGATCAAATATAAAATTCTGGACACGTGGAACTAGAATATAAAATGGGTTGTCACAACGACTGGTGCTGCATCATTCTGAAACTTGTCGACTGAAGCTTCAGCAGTTAGGATCAGAGGTGAGCACCAGAGAAAGACTGACATCAGCACGTCTCTGTTACAGCTTTGCTATTTTTAGTGATGTAGTGAATGTATTATTCACCTTTTTTGAGCGTTTCCTGTTGTTTAAACACTGTATCAAGAAATGACTGAATCTATGACTAGTTTGTTTTCTACAGTCGGGACGTTGATGCCCACTTCAAAAGAACAGTCAGCCAGTCTGTGCCATTTTCTAGAAGCACTGTGATGTTCGTGAATGAGCATGGAAGATCTCATCTCATTAAAAATGATGCATTAAAACACTGATTGTCTCACCAATTTATTTTAGCAATGCATTTGTCTTTGAAGCTCATAATGCTTTAATCATTTACTATGCAAAGAAGAGTGAGGATTCAGGAACTTTATTATAATTGTGCAAGCACAATGACATTGAAATTACGTCAAACTTAAATGGTGCATTTCTATCTAAGACTCACACATATTTACAAAGAATAAATAAGACAGAGATGAGAGAGAAATAAAGAAATATCAGTGATAAACACAGAATCTAAGCAATAAAAGTACAAAATATAAGCAATATGAAGTGTAAGATACAATTAACAATAAAAATTAAATACAGCTAGATTGCATGTGAAGGCATTCAGCAGCAGAAATGTAGTACAAGGTGCAGTGTGACAGATATGGAGTGATGGTTTATAACGGAGGGTTTTGAGTCAGAAGGACAGACACAGAGAATCAAGAGTAAGAAGACAAAGACAGGGAGATATTTGTACTGTTTGATAACGACAAACTTTTCATTGTTGGAGCTAAAAAAAAAAAGAAAAGAAAAGAAAAGTGCACAGGATGTTTAGGTTGCCATAGGAACGGGATAGGTCTTGGATTCATATTGAGTGATGTGTGCTTGTGTTTTTATCGAAAGACGCAGCAAGCTGTGGGTGACAGCAGCAGGAATCCAGTCGTGTGTTTAAGCTCACGCCTTACTCTTCCCACTGCAGCTACTGAAAGTCAAGTATCCAAACTGCCTTTGAAGCAAATCTCTGTCACAAGTGCTTCTATTTTAAGCCCGGAAAATATGTTGGTCGAAGTTTATCTATGCTGCGCTTTTTCTTTTTTTTTTTTTCTCAAATATTTTCATGGCAACAAAGTAGGAGGAGAGAAAGATTTTAATTCTGGTATCACAAAGTGAGTAGCTTCTCCCGTTCGACTTAAATAACCAACAGTGACTTAAACCAAAGGTCACTAGTGACTGGCGTAGCTTTTCTAGCCTTTAACGCATGTGACGCTACTCAGCCAATCATTTCAATGTGAATCAGTGAGTTGAGATACACACAGACAAGGATATATGATACATATTTACATATCCTTGTCTCTCTGCTAATTTCCCTTAAATTAGTAAAGAACATATGATAATTATAGATGTTTGAACCTTCTGATTAAATGGATAAAGTAACTGGTGTGTGTCATACTCAGAGTACTGAAGCAACATAGGAAACTGTTAGGACTTAGAGAATAAAGTGGCAGGATCAATGGCCTCAAAATACACACAAGTAAATTGCTGCAGTAGTGTAACATTTTTAAGCTGCCGTCACATGGAACAAACATTTCTTACACATTTTCAATAGAAAAAAACATGGAGCTAACGTGGCACAATGATATATACAACACTTTGTGCCGTTTTAACACTGTAAACATTCAAAGCGAAGAAATACACTCTACATCAAATTAATCTGCATGATTAAAAACACAGACACACTGTGCATGTGAAATATAGTGAGAATAATAATGCATCTGTACACTTAATGTAACATGAAATGATGCTGAAATATAAGTTTGTCTGTTTAGTTTTGCACGGATTAAATTACTGGAGTGACGTCAGCATGGCTGTGGACAGTGAATACAGGGAGCCACTTCACTTCTCAACACAAGAGGGCAGAATTGGCGTAATTCAACTCAAGAGCCTAAAACCTCACTCCTGTAGTTCACCTGAACGTCACTCTCCAGTCTGAAGCAGATTTAAGAACATTAAACTTCTAACACATGCTTTTAAAATGATCCAAATCATCTTAAATCCAACGTTTGTATTTTCTCGACGCCTTAATATTGTTTCGTACCTTGTTCTAAAGCAGAACCACATGGCAGCAACACACCTGACTGTTCTTTCTCCCTCGCTCATATACAGCTCAGTATAGTTCAGAGTCCGTCCTGAATGTGTGGGACCGTCTGTGAAGGCTTGTGTCAGGCCATGGAGGGACTGCTGTGCTGCCGCTTGACCATCTTTGCCGCCACGAGCAGCAGGACGCCGGTGAGGAGCTCCAGGCCGTAGGAGAGCCAGGCCATGCCCAGAGACCAGCCGAAGGAGGTGTGAACGTGGGCGAGGCCTTCAGGCCCCACCAGCCTCTCCGTCTCTACCAGGGCCTGGTATGAGTAGATGATGTAGAGGCTCACGCCACACAGGGTCAGCAGACCTGGAGACAGGGATGCATTACACACACATACACAGAGCTCATCAATAACACCAATAACATCAAGCCATTAGCTACCCAAAATCTCATATTGTGAGACACAGGAAATACATTGACGCATGTATTGTCCTCTTACACAACATCCAGGCCAACAGAGAATAGACTGAGACAGACACACACCCACACAGTCCTCACAAGTTTCAGTGTGTTGCTATTGGAAACCCCTCTTAATTTTGACGGCTTGTGACTTGTTTTAAGGGGATGCAAGTGGAGCGCAGAGGCTACACAGGGCGGGACTAATAATCATTTTATTGCAATTACACCCTGGGGTGCTACGAGTTCGGAGAATGATGAGGTAGCTGATGTCTGGTGTCTCATCTTTATGCGGTTCACTGTGGAGGGCAGAGCGGCAGCGAAACAGGGAAAAAAACTGAAACTGCCTCATATACTGTACATGCAGAAGGGACTAATACTGCCAGAGCTGAAACAACTTGCTTTTTATTCCATTTTCATTCATTTAACTTGGATAATTGTTTAAGCCACCCAAAAAAATCAATGGTACCAGTTTCTTGAATGCAGGGATTTGCTGTTTTTAAAAAATTCTCCTATGACAAAAAGATCAATATTTATATTTCAGACAGTCAAGCAAACAAGAAAGACGTCAGCTTCTGGCCTTTTTGGCTCTACAGATGGAAATGATAATACGTTGAACTGTTCATTATTTTGTACCTGAAATACGTTAACAACTGTTGCCATGAAATTTGGTACTTTAGACTTTCATGTTCCCCACACAACACAACCCTCTGGTGATCTCCTGCCTTTTCATCAAGTCAAAATTCAAATTAATCGGATTCTGTTTATGACTAAATACCTGCAAACCTAATTAAGTTCCCATCAGTCTTGGCTGTACTTGGTGCTAATTAGCAAATGGTAGCATGCTAACATGCTAAAGTTAGGTAGTGAATATGGTAAACGTTATACCTGCTGAACATTTGAACGTTAGCATGCTAGTGTGGCTGTAGACTTAGTTTTCTTCACGGTTTTCTGATATTTCATAGATCAAATAATTAATCGTAATTAGTCCGTCATAACTACTAATTCTACTATTACTACCAATAATTAAAAAACTACAACTAGAACAACTAATACTTCAACTTATATTTTCACAGTCTGTTTTTACTCCTTGTTCTCCTGGTGCTTTTGCTGTAATTAGTCACATTATGTTTTTCTTACTTTCAGGCACCAGAATACTGACGAGAACAGCAATAATATCAATTACGTACGTCATTTACACAATATTGATGACATCACATTATGTATTTCTGCCTTTGTCATAAACATGGATTGGTTTTCAACTGGGACTTCGTGAATGATCTCATTTGAGAGGAAGAAGAATATCAGTTACACTGAAAATGAAGAAGAAGGGAGGCGATGGAACAGCCCTGCAGGGAGCGCACACAGACACTCGTTGGGCTGTTTAATGGTTGGTGAGAAAAGTCATTGCAACATTAGAACAAAGACGGAACAAAGCAATTAACGGAGAATTCAAGTTAGCAGTTGTGTGCGCGTGTCTGTGTGTATGCACACATATATATACGTGTGTGTTTGTTTGTTTGTTTGTTTGTTTCCCGATCACACTTTGTATGAGGGTGTTAACACACAACTTCCAGTTTGTGTTGGGGTTATAACATAATACACAATGACTGAAGATGCACTCTGAACAGCTGAAGGCTGAACAACAAACAGCGCAACAGGGACAAAATCTGGGGGACGACAAAGACACCAACAAAGAGAGAAATGCCTTGCTCGGAGTGAGGGTGGGATATTTTAAAAGACAGACAGTCAACAAGTTCACAAGATGACTCCAATCTAATTCAAACCTTTATTGTATTCCACACATTACCATGTGCTGCTTATTACTGGGAGACTATAAAGAGTCTTTTTAAATACGTGTTTATCTATCACAAGGTCCTCTTTATGGAGGTCATAAGGCGTTGGCAGGAGGGCGCCCAACAGATCCAGAAGGAAGAGCTCTGCCAGATGCTCAGGCGCTACGTTTATGACGGACGAATAACTTGATTACTGTAAATATCCAGATTAAAATAATAGCGTTGACATGGTTAGCGGTAATCTAACTCTCCCAGTAAACCCAAATTTACATGATATCCCGGATAGTAAAATAATTATTGGGTCGGGTGTGTGGCAGATTAGCTGGAGCAGGAGCATCATAGGAAAAGGAGAGGTGTGTTTACTGTTATTCTTGTTGGTATAAATACACACGCCATATCAGGACAAGCACATGCAGTTTTAGCTGTGACACAAACAACACTTTTTTTTGTTGCAAAAAGCAAGTGTCAGTTGTCTGTAACTAGAGTCTGCCATTTTTGTTTTTCCAAACACACATCTTATTACGTTTATTTTGTGACACAGATTCAGAAACACACAGCAAAAAGAAACAAGACTCTGGTGTGTAAACAGCTAATTTCATTTGAAAGGCTGACAATTAATTCAGCTCTGTTAACTACATTCTGCCTGCTCCGATTATGACCTTAAGTTGGATCAGATAATCGGGTTAACGTGTTACATGGCAGCTGCAATATTTGGACTGTTGTCTTAACCTTGTTAGGCAGAGGACACACAGCTTTTATTTGTCGCAAGTTAGCAACATTTTCTGTCAGCTCCTTTAAGTTTCTGGGGTTTTAATGGACGCTGGTTCCCTCAGCTTCAGGCCAAAGGTAGGGAGTCAGTGTGATAAGTGCTGAGGTGGGAACTTGTGCATTTGAATCATGAAAGATTGTAAGAAGTCACATCATTTTATGTGTTTTACCGTGAGAAGCAGTAAAATATTGGTTAGTTGAGAATTTGCACTGACAACTATTAAATATAAAGTCTAAAAGCCCATCAGATTTTCCTATCAGGGATTTCTCTGAGATGAATCAGTCAGCTCTACGGTCTCCTGTGGTGTGGTGGCTGCTTTTTATGAAATGACAGCAACAACAGACTTAGA
Source organism: Seriola lalandi dorsalis (assembly GCF_002814215.2). Classification (NCBI taxonomy): domain Eukaryota; kingdom Metazoa; phylum Chordata; class Actinopteri; order Carangiformes; family Carangidae; genus Seriola; species Seriola lalandi. The sequence continues at coordinate 439,059 of NW_019525444.1, read as the reverse complement.
TTCACTAATAGATATAATGTTTAATCAATAGTCTTTAACATTATCATTAGGGAAGTCAACTCTAATGTCATCCTTTGGTTTTAGTGTCACAGCGTTGTTTCAGTATGAAAATATCATGTTCATGTTTTTAAAGACTTCTGTTGCAAAAAAAGTAGATTCCAAACAAATTATATTAAACATTAAAAAAAGTATTTGAGCAATTTTGACTGATGTAACGCACAACACTTGGACAGACGTTACAGTGATGAACATCAGTGTTATGTGTTATATAATGTGTAAATTTGCCTGATTGTGATAATTATTTTTCTTTTATCTTCTAAAAGACACACGGTCTCTTGTCTGTTTAGTTCCCCTGTATATATTTTATATTCTACATCTAAAATCCTTCTTCCAGTTCTCCTCATCTGTCCCGAACACTGTGAAATTACAGTCAGTATGAAAAGAATACAGAAGCTTAGTCAGACGCAAATTTGGTTTGCAGTTGTTTCCAAAGCAATTTTGCTTCACTGTTGTGCCTCCCCACAGACCAATAAAAGCTCTCATAACCCATCTGACTGAGTACAGGATGAGGCACTTCTGATGTAACAGAAGCAAGAGCAGCTAGACACACACACACACACACACACACCTGACCGTTCATGCATACTTAACCAATATGGCCAAGTCAAACAGACAGTCTTGGATGTTAATAAACTTCAGTCCCTTCGGCCACATGAGGTCAGTAACTATAACTGAGGTCAATTTCAGCGCGGCACATAAAGCGTTCCCGTCTGCTCGCGTTAACCACATGGCTTTGCTTTACTGCCGCACTCCTGCCGTACATAAAGTCCACCACCTCCTCTACAACTTTCTAGTGTTTTACACTTTCTTCTGTAATATAATAAATGTATTAAGGATTTTAGATCTAAAACATCAAATGAAAACTTCACTCAGCTATTTGTAATATTATGTCATTATATATATCTGTGTTGCAATGACCATATTCTTTGACTTTGTGTGTTTTTGTGTGATCAAATCAAACCTTAAGAGTAATAGTTTCCATTGTATTTAAATATTTCAAAGCAGTGGGAGTAATTTTCTATCTACAGGCAGCGCTGCCACTAAACCTGTGATGAAATGTGGTTTAAAATGTGAAACTGCAGAGACTGAGTTTACACGGATCCTGTTCATTGTCCCACTCAGTCATTTGACTGAAATGATCATGAACGTGTGTCGGGGCAATTGACTTTTCTTTCATTTCTATCACCACCTAACGGCTTTTGTTTAATTTAACGTTGAGGTAAATGATGCACAGCAGAACCGTGTGGGTGCAGATCTCTCTTACCACAACTACTACTTGCTGTGATTTATTCTGTCATCTTTATCAACACATCTCTCTTACAACTTAGTGAGACAGAGACTCCCTACTCTATCTTTTTAAGCTCTTTTATGTGTGTATTATCAGTAGGTGCACTAGTAGTACTGACTGTTCTTGGTGCATGAGTAACACTAGCTTTTGTTTTAATTAATCGGTCTTTAAAGGCTGGTAAAACACCTCAGACTGTACACAAACAACCTCTACAACTAAATGTTTTCCATTTTCATACACAGTAATTACCCCATACCGTGGCTGTCGCCACCTGTAACACACACTGAGGTGAAACAGCTGGTGCCCTCTTCAGCTGAAAGTGGATACGATGACAACTGCCCACAGAGTGAAGGAACTGAAGTTGAACTTACTGCAGATGAAGAAGTAGGAGGCCGTGCTGGTGAGGAGGACGGGGCTCCGAGCCAGGGAGCTGACCAACCCGCAGATACCACCGAACAGCAAGAGGACCAGGCTGAGGGGAAGCACCACCACTATGGCACTGTGCATGTCTGTGTAGACACACACACACACACACACACGCACACACACACACACACACACACACACACACACTGATGGATTATAGAGGATCTGTGGAGTTATGGCTGTCTTGACAATGAAACTTCATTAGCAGGATATGTGTTGTTGATGAGCGCAGGGTTTCATTAAAGCTGGAAGAGGAGACTTACTCAGCATGTGCACCTCAGTCTCAGTGTACCTGGAGTAGTCAGCTTTGAAAGAGTCAATAGAGGCTGCGTGCATCTTCCCACCTGGATGTTACAATTAAAACAACAAAGCAAAACAACTAAGTTATCTCCTACATATTCGCAATATCACTAGTTGTATCATTAAATAAACAGCAAACTGCAAAGACAATGAAATCTCAGTCATGACATGAAGTTATGGAAAAGTAGTCGCCTACCTTCGTTGATAGTCCACAGTCCCGAGTGGGAGATCATGTCCTCGAAGTCGCTCGTGTTCACAGGATTCATCTTTATAATGTACCAATAGTCGGTTCCGAGGGAAGTCGCCAGAAAAGCGAAGCTCAGAATACCACAGATACCTGCGATGATCACCAGAGAACCAAAGGTCACCTTCATCCTGCACAGGAGAAGGTTTAATTCACGCATAACGGTGGTGGATTTAACTGTGGCGGTGGTCCGGTCTCTCCACAGTTTACGCGCTCATTGCTGGATGTGACAGAAATAACCCACAGCGAGCTCGTCTGTGCCAAAACCGCCTTTGAGCTCAAAGCTTTCCTGTCCAGGTAGTGGTTATGATCTATAGGATGGAGATGGAGATTTACTGGAGTCACGGAGCAGCACGAGGATGTCAACGGTCTGAGTGAAGAGAAGCAGCTTCTGTCTGGGAGGGACTTCAATTTATCCTGGAGGAGCGCGCGTCGACGCAACACATCACAGGGAATGTGAGGGGACAGAGTAACGATGGCAATTTACGTCCCTTATTTCTTACACTAGTGGGGAAGATAAGCTTATATTTACGTTTTGTGCATTTTATAACCAAAGTATGGAACTTTCTCTAGTGTTTCCATTTTCGGACGTGGAGGCATTTCAGATGTGATCTCTGGGGCAGAGGGCGAACAGATTTCAGCCTCTCAAATTTAAATTCTTTTCACTTTTCCGCAGGCATAAAGGCGGTATCTGTCAAATATATATTTATTTTTATACTCCGATTACACAGAACTGCTGTAAACTGTCTTCATAAAGTAAAACATGAGTCACAGCTCTGTGAGGCTTCTGCAGGGATGGTCCACAGTGGGTGCCACCCCGTTGCTTTCTTCGCCCAGCCCCAATCAGAAGGGCTTGGCCATGGCCAAACGGGTCCTCTAAGGACAATAAAAATCTTTGTTAGACCAAAGATGCAATTTTTTCTCAAATGTATACATGATTATAATGAGGGGGCAAAAACTGGAAAAAGGCTATGCTGAGGTCAGTGACCTCTCGAGGTCACCAGAGGTCAAATATAAATTTCTTCCGTGCTTTAATGATAAAATGCAGTTAGTTTGCCTATCTGCCAACTATCTGAGCAAGAGGAGAACAAAGGCATGCTACTGGATATCATAGTCTTCTCTTGCCAGTATTTCAGACTCATCTTGACGTTACACCTCAGTACATTTTCAATCAGAGTACACACCTCCTAAAAAATGATCATACCATACAGGGTAACCAAAAGGAAAGTTTAATGAGTTAAAACCGACCACATGAAAACAGACAACATTAAAAAATGACAGATATATTGCAAAGACGACATAAAAGAATATGAAGGAAACATGGAAAGGAGTTCAGTGAGGAACCAGTCAGTCACTTGCCAACTACAATTAATCTCTCACACCCATTTGATTCATCTGCAGACATTCAGCGTCACTCTTCCCCCATTGCTGTCTTGATGATATCTGCTCTTCTCAGTTTGGCTGCCTCTTCAAACTTGGTGACGGCATCGTTACAGGATTTGTTCTGCAATCAGGAATAATGACATGGTGTCATTTTTTCACAGGAACTTACTGTCATTTTGTAGATGTTAATATTGCTGTGCAATTAGTTCACTTGCCTGACATGCTCACAGAGCAAAAAGATAAAAATATAACAGAAAAGACTAGAATAAATAATAAAATGTGTAAACAGTTACATACTTCTATGTGACTTGTACAGTGGATTCACTACGTATTGTGTAAGTTAGTAATTTGAAAATTATGGAGTCTTCTGAAGAACATACAATGATGGACTTGTGCCTCTCCTTCTGTAGTTTGAAGAATTCCTCCACTGTCAGCTCCTCTACTTTCTTCTTCAGGCTAATGAAGTGGCAGGATGATGAATGAGATTTGTGCTCCTTTCTGGAAACAAAGACAAACACAGTGATGAAGAGGTAAACATGAATGGGGAGACAAATAGTTAATTGTGCACACAAACATATTGTGGTAATATACATTGTACCATGTAAAATGGACATGAGAATGACTGCACTGGGAATATGGATGTGGAAAACACTGGTACAGAATATTTCAGCAAAGTTTCAGATGCCAACTGTGGCCCTGAGTTCTTCAATAAAGTTCTGCCTGCCATAGAGAAAACACTAAATAATACACACTATTATGTGAAGTTTAAGTGTCACAGTAATTCAAACAGTCTCATTTTAATGACCATGAATATAAAGCATATATTTACAGAGCTAAAATGAGCTCAGATAGTTGATGCCTGAAGTGCTGTTGTATCAGTCGCAAACATTGCAAAAATTATGTAACAGACAGAAGGTAAGTGGAAAATTTCACTTGAAGTGTGGAGCTTTGGTCACAAATGAACTCTCTCACGCCAAATAAAATACACTTTTGGGTTATATGTGCTTGACAACATTTATAGCCTTGAAATTTTGAGCTGACAGTCAACAGCTCTTAGTCTATTCTAATTCAGCAAACTGGCATTTAAAGCTGTTTATAACTGTACAGTGCTTTGATTATTGTGTCCACTAGTTGTATCACCACATATCCCACATGGGAAGATTTTAGTTAGCCAGCCAAAGAGGGGAAAATGAAACTTAAAAGAGGTATTTAGCTTTTTCAAAATGTGTTTCTGTGGATCACTTTGTTCACTGATTTCATACATTAAAGATCAGTTTATTAGTCACATGGAGTAAAACTCAGGCAGAAAAAAACTTCTCAAGATTTCTGAAGTCTGAGAAAATGATCTGGATTATATTTTGGAGACTTCAAATTTGTAACACAAAGTCTGTGTGTGTTAAAAACTGAGCATGGAGTTTAAAATATGCAGCTTAACAGTGACAGAGGCTCTGAAAAAAAAAAAAAAATGCTATTGAGTTCATTATGAGAAATTATGAGCCAGTGTTTTTACAGCTTGACTCATAAAAAATGTAATCTCCTGTCCTTTTATTTGGCTCGCTGAGACCTAATGTCGTTATCTTACTCTGGATCATCCTCCGGCTCCCAGCCCTCCAGCTCTTTGAGGCAGAAGAAACACATGGCGATGTCTGGGCTGTTCTCTGAAGGGGTGTGAATGAAGCCAGCTTTGGCCATCTGGAGGAACAAGTGAACATTTGTTTAACATGAGATTTTTTGTTTCTGTCAATTGATTATAAAAGTTGACACACAGAAAAGTAATCAACAACTTTACTGAACAATAAATCTTTCACAGTCAGTTCACAGAAAATTAATCGTTGACTATTTTGATACCAATCATTTTCCAAATAAAAACCCAAAATATTTTCTTCTTCCAGCTTTTCAAATGTGAGCAACTGCTACTGTTCTCCATTTTATGTCATTGTAAATTTGGTATGTTTGGGTTTAGAGACTGTTAGTCAGGCAAAACAAGCGATATGAAAAAGTCACATCAGACCCTGGAAATCTCTGGCCTTTTTCACCATTTTCTTCAACTGTATAAACTAAATGGTTAATTGAGTAACTGAAAACATGACAGAGAAATCAGTGCAGCTGTAGTTATATTATAATGAAACTAAACTACCTAAACCAGTGGCACCTAGTTTAATCAAATCATGTGCCTGAACTCCAAGGTATACAGGTATTCATTCTTTTTTTTTTTTTTTTTAAATCTGCAGATTTGACAACTGTGATAAAACCACACTGTAAAATAAATATTTTGTGATATCTGTGAATTTTTCTTGACAAACTACTGTAAACTTAACAAATCTTGTGGCAAATAGGACTGTATTCGGCTGACTTTTACACAGTACCTAGAAATATCTCAGATACAATATAAGAATTGAGGAAACCGTCAATATAGTGTATGATTGTGACATATTGTGTATGGTTTAAGGCTCCTGTCATCATCCACTACCTTATATTTCACTGTTTTAACTTGCTATTTTTACTACGTGCACTTATAGCTGGAAACTTGATATAAAATCAGTCAAAACCACTCACAAGTAAACATCTATATATTGTTATTTTCCCAAATTTTCTACAGGATTCTGCTGCTGTTGTTATGTGTTTTAACAATATATAGCTATAGCACTTTGCTAGCTGACTTCAAACTACAGCAGCCTTGAAGCTAACCTAACTCACAACTTTAATCTAATCTTTATACTTCCGTGACAAAGCTACGATAAAATGCAAGAGCCAGCGTGTGTTGGCGATAAACCCACAGCATTTCATTTGAATATTAGTGGTTTTCTTACTTCGGAGCTAATTGTTGTTGTGTTAGCTGGCTAGTGGAAAGGCGTCGCTAGCCACGGGAAAAGTCAACCGTTTCTAACGTTTACTCACGTTCTCCGGGGTGCACATGCAGTCCTCGTCGAATGGCCACCCCTCGAAAGTTTTAAGTCTGTTCTCATAAAAATACATCGTGATATCCTCTTCAGCGAACGGTTCCATTGTGTTTAGCGTTAAAGTATTTGTCTGTGACTAGTGCAAATCTGTGTCACCACCTAAAGTCACCGGGCTACAGGGCGCTTTCAAATTTCGGCCGATGTTCACTTCGGCTGTTTTGATTGGCGGACGGAGACTAACTCTTCTTCGTGGGTGAATTGAAAATAGGAAAATTCAGAAGTACGCCATCTAGTGTTCTTGACTGAGCAGACTAATGGCGCCAAATACGATCAAACGACAAACACGTCTTCTATCAGATTGTATTTTAAAAAAGACAGAAAACACCCTCTATCGTTTTACTCGAGACCATAATTTGGACGTGGCAGTATTGTTGAGTATTAAAATCCACATCCGGCGCCGAACCCCACGCTTCCGGATCAGGATTACCTAGTTCAGATTTGCCACCAACTTTAACGTTTGTTATACCGGACTCTGCTAAGTGTAACAGTGTGCCTACCTAACGTTACACATGTGGACGCTGGCTGCTTCTTCCTCGGTGTTGTGGTTATGGAAGGACGCTGTGTTGTTGAGACTTGGACAGAGTTTGGTTTTTCAGGCTCATCATGCACACCGAAGATCAAGTTTGGTTTAGAGACAGAAGTTTTCCTCTGCACTGGCAGCGACGAGGTGTATGTCTTCAGTACACAAGAGAGAAAACTCACGGCAAGTAAACTCCAGAGCACTGTTGCACACAGATCCACTGGACTAGAGTCAGGTGTTAAAGATACATGCTCACATGTTCTATTCTTCATTCTGATATGTTGTTTTGCTGCAGGCTGTCCTCCAGTTTCCTGGTCCTGTGAGTGACCTGGTTGAGAGTCATGACAGACAGCTCCTCTATGTGTCCTGTACGAGTGGAATTTATTGTGTCAGCTTGCCACTTCTGCTGTCCAGGTATGTAAATTGATATGCACAGTCCAAAATGAATGTATTCACAATAGTGCTAGTTCATGAATGTCTCACATCTTTCACCTCTGCAGGGCTTCAAGCTCCCCAGCTGATGCATCGTCTTGTCCAGCTGAGCTGAAGATCTCCTCTGAATCCCTTGTTGTAGGAGAAGAAGGTGTGTTATCGCTGCTCCTCGTCGGCTCTGTCCTCCTGATCCTATCCCAGAGAGACGCGTCCTGGCTCCTGAGTTTGTACAAAACACCAAAACAAGCCCCGTCCAGCAGCTGTGAGATGCTCAGTTCGTTCAGTCTACCACTTGTCTCAGCTGTTGTACATGGTGACACTGAGGGGAAAACAGGAGTGGGAAGGAGGCCTGTGCTGATTTGTGTCCATTCTGGTGATGCAAAATCAACATCATCCTTAGCGGACAGTCATTTCCTCCTCGAGCCTGTCCTCTTCAAACTTCTGTTTGGGATTGATGCTGCCCTCGCAAAATTACCGGTTATCCTTTGTGGCCTTCCAGATGGACGCCTGTGTTTCCTCCCTCTGCGTCTTCCAGGATCACGGCTCCGAGTCATTCATAGCCTTGAGCAGCCAGTCGTATTTGTTGGAGCGTCTGTTGTCATGGAAACGGGTCCAGGACATGCAAAGTGTTTGGTGGCAGTGGGTGAACAAGGGAGAGTGGTGCTGATGAAGACTGACAAGGGTGGCCCAGAGGGAGGGGGCAACACAGTTGGTTTTATCGAGGGGTGTGTACCGGGGCCTGTGGTGTGTGGCCTTGTGGATAAACACCATCTCTACTACAGCACTGGTTCAGACCTGTTGGTGCTGGATCTATCAGAGGGATCGTCTGGGAGAAAAGACCAGGAAAGGGATGAGGAGACGTCCAGTAAGACGGCTGCTGCCCTCCGAAGTCCCGCCAGTTTAAATGTGTGTAGAGTCATCGCCTTGGCTGCACCTGAACACAACACTTCAGGTGAGTCGGGCCTGACACAAAAAGTCTTTAATTTATAAATGCCCTTGCTTTTAATCCATACCACCACACTATAAAGGTGAACTTTGTTGAACAGTTGTGTGAGTTAAAAAAATAGATATGGGTCGGTGTGATAAAGCAGTTACAAACAGTGAATATTTTGAAAACTTTCTTACAAAGTCTGTCCAGGTGCGTCTTGAGTCAGCTGCTGAACAGCAACCAACTTATTTAAAGCAGAAATTCAACAAATCACATTATCCTCTTCACACAGGCTCCTGTGACTTTGACAGAAAAGAAATAAGAAAATAAATGTGATTAAATGTTAAATGCTTATAATAGTGTCTTCCTGAACTTAATTAATTAATTTGGAAAAAGTGCACAAGTTGTAAAGTGGATGTTGCTCATACACAACTGTAAAATATGAGTTATGTGGTAGACAAGAGTATGTGGTTATAAATGTGTGTTGCTCTGTATTCTGTGTGTGAAACGCTCTTCAACCTCAGTGGCAGTTAAGTTCTGCACTGATGTAACAAGGCCGACTTGTTTGTTTCTGTCTCAGTGTCTTATCTTGTTGTGCATATCTCTGTGTGTTGTCTCTGTTTAACTTGTGACTCACATCTCTAAAGATCAAACAATTTCCTTTTTCCTATCTTTGTAAATTTGTGTGTTATACCAGGAGAAGTTCAGCTGCTGGGGCTGTCAGTCAGAGGACAGCTCCAGAGGATTATCTTGCCTGTGGGGAGGAAGGATGCAGGATTGTCCTATCTGCCTTCCACACAGGTGGGCCGCAGCATCAGGGATCTCCTGTCTGCTATCGGGGATGTTTGTGAAAGGTACACGCAAAATGATTCCTTTTTGATTGTTTATATAACACAACACTGAAATATAACACAGCTGAGATTTGTTATACTTAACACAACCTCTCTGTTGACATAAATAATGTTTTCCTTGCTTTTCTTTAGAGCATCTGCGCTGAAAACTGCCATCAAATCTAAAAACTTGATTCTGCGGCACCTGAATCAGGTGCTCAACGTCAGCTTCCTGCTGATAACCAGTGCAAACAGTGAAGAGCATCTTCCTGGGCAGGAGAAGCAAATCAGATGTCATGCCATGACCAGGTGGAGCAGACTGCTCCAGAAAGACTCCCTGAACTTGACATGTGTCCTGGATAATTCAAGTCCTTATGTTTTGGAACGAGGCTGGACACTGAGCGTCACCGTGTTTCCTCTTTCCTACTCATCCAGTGCAGGAGGGGAAAGCTGCTCCACTAGTTTTTCATTCCCATTCCACAATCTCCCTCCTGGAGAAACATTCGAGGTATCGTTGCCTCTAGCAGCTGCAGGCGACTCATCCTTTCCCATGAGAGTGAGCTGCTCACTCATCTTCTCACTCTCACGTCTCCTGGGGGAGGAGGAGACGGCACACCTTCCTGGCTTGCAGAGTAGTTGTATCAGTTTGCCCTTGAACACACTGACAGTAGACTGGCTGCACGCCCTGCAGGTGAACAGTCCCACATCTCAATCCAGCAACATCCCAACAGACGGCATCCAAGCCTTTCTAAGCTCACACCGGACTAGGTGTGTGGGACGAGGGGAGGGAGGAGGAGAGAGTGCTTCAAAGGCTGAGCAAGAGCAGTACTCAGCGAGTGTACGGGTGTCATCAGAGTTACTGAGGGATACACTGGTGTTAAAAAGCTCAGATTTGGACCCTCAGGGGACAAAGGTGGCTCCTCAGAATCTCTGCCTTTCTCTGCTGGACTGGCTGTTGTCTGAAGGTCCTGGAGGAGTGAAGATGGGACACCACAGAGACAAGATTGTCCCGAGCAGCTCAGTATTCACAGCTCGAGGTCCAAATGGAGACACAGTCAAACTGACTGCAAAAGAGGTAAAACATGATCTAATATTATATTAATAAATGTTTACCATGTATAATTTTTGTTATAAAAACATTTGATTGGAATAAAACAAGTGTTGTATGGTGACTGGTTTGCTCTCCAGGTAAATGTAGGGGAGGAGGAGTCCCTGAGCACAATAGAAGTTCGGGTAGAGAGCTCATCTATAGCAGCAGTGAGTGGACTGCACCATGCTGTGCTGCGCCGGGTACAGGTACGAACACACACACACACACACACACACACACACACACACACGCACACACTGATTGATTGAAAGAGGAGCCCCCTGCAGCTGGTTGCATGCGCTGCAGAAATAACCAGCATTTTTCTTAATAAAGTTTTGCTGGAATCAAGCTAAACCCATAGTTTGGTTGTTGGTATTCGTTTTATTCCTCCACCTACATTAAAAAGTCATGCTGCAGTGTGGCCTGTTTCCAGAGAGACTTCAATCTTTCTTTCACACAGACAACTTCATTGTTTGTAATGACTATAGCCGTAACTAGACCTTCTCTCAGTTTGATCTCATGAGGCTTAAGAATCCTGTTGGGTTAGGGGTCAGGCTTTAGGTGTTCGGGTTGTTCTTGCTTTTTGGAGGAAGATGTTTTATTTGAAACTCCTTCTCTTCATCGGTTGCTCTGGTCCTGGACGCAGGCTCTGCTGCAGAGTGCTCCTGAGAGGGCTGCTTCCACACAGAGGGTCCAGAGTTTAGGTTTAAGACAGGCGCTGCAGCGAGCGGAGGTAAGACCTACATGTGCTTAATTCTGCTCACTCACTCCTGTAACTCACTTACTCTCATTACAGATTCATCTATCTTTTTCCAGTAATCAGTCACATTAATGAACAGTTAGCCTATGAACTTAATAGAGAAACTATAACCAGCAACTGTTTGGTAAATTTGTTGAAGATATTTAAGCCACTGTAATATATATATTTTTTAAACCCATTGAACCCAAGACTTCTATAAGACCGCAGAGACGCACCCGTTAGCTTTTTGTCATTGTCCATCATTCTGCTTACAAATCATGTGGGTGTTCTTTCTTTTTAAAACCTTTTTTTTTTTTTTTTTTTCCCCTCCTCCTCTCATGTCAGCGCTTGTTGCAGCAGATCCAGCAAAGTCGAATCTCAGGAGCTTTTGGCGTGGGTGTGTCCACAGGGCAGATGACCCGATCTCTTCTCAGTGTTTACAGAGAACTCAGAGAAAATCCTCTCCTCATAATTTAATACTTTTTTTTCCCAGCTGCGCCTGCACATCTGTTAACCTTGTTCGGTGTTATGTAACCTGTCTTGACTGAGAAATAATATCCATGATAATTGCTGCTGTAAATACACTTTTGTGTTGAGTGTAATTTCATTTGTTATCATTGTTATTTCTCTATTGGACATGTTCTACAGCTCTAATAATAATAACGGTTACCCACATCACTCATCGCTTCTTGTCGGCTGCGCGCTCAATTTCAGTTTACACAACCGATGCATTCAACACAAGATGAAGATCTACAGTCCCCTGATGTGATGTGCCAGACAAGTAGGTGTAACAATGACTCAGGACCTGGTGTCTTGTCTTGTAGTTGTTACTGAACACGGCTTCAGACAAGTGGCAACATTTACAGACGACCGGTAGATTATAAGGGTTTGATTATGAATGATCAACAAATAAAAAATGAAGCCGGTTATTTGATTAAAGCTCGTAATCATAATCTAGTGCATTCTCCAAAACATTACAACTAATAGAACCACAAAGTGACATTTAACAGCCTTGTTCTATGTGTAGGTTTTGCAGGGAACCAAATTGTCAGTAATTCAATCAGTTGCAGAAACAAAGAGTTTCAGGTGTTTTTCATGAGTTGAAGGTTGTTCTAAGGAAAAATGCAGAACTACAAACACCAGAGAAAGTGACATGTTGTCCAGTAGGTGGCAGTGATGTGACTTGATGTTCGCTGGTCTTTTCATTGAGAAACTGAACTGAACAAACCGTAAAGATGTTGAGTGAGTGAACAGTGTTTTGCTGTTTCCTTCCTTCATGCCCACGTTAGACATGCAGACCTGTTGTTAGTTAACGAGTATGTGTTGTCTCCTCACCTGCTGCAGGTGAGGCTCACAACCTCAGCATCACCTATTACACCACTGCTCAAGAGTACTTTTACAGCTTGCTCAAGGCGTCAAAGTCTAATGAAAGAAAACAATTTACTCCTAGTGTTCCCACTAGAAAGCTGCTAACTAACATGCACTGCAACGACTGTAATGTGGGCTGGTCTGCACTCCAAACCTAAAATGTTTTGTAGGAGTTGCAAGATGAGCAGTTGCTGAGATTTCCATGAGAATCATCTTTGTGAAAATCAAAATGCCTTCAAATAGACTCAGCGTATCTGCAGGCGTCTCTGCTGTCTGACTCCTAGTGATCGGTGCGAGCCGTCGTATCAACCTTTTGCCAAAGAAAATTCTTGCTCCACGTGAGGCTTGAACCCCCAACCACAGCATCACTGGTTTACAAATATCAAGTTGTGACCAACTGAACCACTGGAGCCTGTGTTCAGTACTAAGAGAGTGATTTGAATGTTCCTCTCTAAGTTGGTTTGTTAGTAATTAGAGTAAAATGATTACAGAGAGTTAAAAAGAGAATCTTGCTATAGTTTGAAGGTGATCATTTGTCTCTCTTTTTTTTGTTAAGTTATAGTTTTGGGCATTTTTGCCTTTATTCGCACAGTGAGAGATAGACAGGCAGTTCAGGGGGAGAGAGAGGGGATGACATGCAGCAAAGCCCCATGGGACTTGAACCTATGCCGCTGCAGTGAGGACTAAGCCTTAATAGTACGTGCTCTAACCAGGTGAACCACCCCCGATCATTAGTCTCTTCAGAGGAAGTGACACACCTTTGCTGCTGCATGAAGGCTAAAGCCTGTCATCGTGGTGCATTTATTGTTGATATTGTTGTTGTTTAGCATTGTGATCAGTTTCTTTAGTTTTCTCTCAGCCACCATGTTAAAACTCTGTTGCTCCAGGTGAGGCTCGAACTCACAACCTCGGCATCACTCTGCAGGTTACTGTCTTATAAGTACCGCGCGCTGACCGGTTGCGCCACTGGAGCTCGTGGAGGGACTTTGCTCGACCCCGAACACATGAACTGAACTGAGATCTAAATATTCCTGGAACATGAGGCCGGTGGCTTTGGACATTTAGATCCGTTCTCTGGTTAAATGTGCAGGGAGGTTGCTGAGGGCCCTCGTCAGGCAACGAGTGAAACCAGTTGTGTAGGTCAATGGTTCATGTCAAGAACCTCTAAACTGACACAAATTAGACCACAGACCCCCACCTGATAAGATTTTTGCTTAATTGTTTTATTACAGAGAGTGTGTGAAACCCATGACCATAATAATCACACATTGTCATTGTGTTACTTACGGATGGAATTATAGTGGAAATAAATGATTCCCCTTATTGCTGGGGACCCCCAGGAACTCCCTCAAGGACCCCTGGAGGTCCCCGGATCTCACTTTGAGAAACGCTGGTGAAGGTGAACCACAGTGAAGCTGCTGCTCTGTCACTGACAGTAGTTAAAAAACTTTTTTTTACTATTTACTGTTTCACTATTCCCAATAGCATTCAAATAAAAACTACAGACCCAATTTCAGCTTCTTAAATCTTAGTTTTGAATTCATGAGCTCTGAAACTCCATTGTTTTTATTTTATGGTTAATAATGCTTCTAAATTAAAGCAGGATTTTTAACACCTGCTTTCCTGGCTCTGAGGTTGGTGGCGGAAAGTAAGCACTGAACAGTTCTGATTACTTTAATTTTATTCTACCTTCTGCTTCTCTACATTACTAAGGAAATGTTGCACTTTTTTCCACATCTATTTGACAACTGTATTTAGCTTCAATTCGATCATTCACATGCTGCCTACATGGTAATAATAATACCCAATCCAATATGATTGCAGACTTTGACAAGGTCATTCTGCTAGCTGATATATTTTGTAGCTAATACTGTTGTACTTAACTAAATTATAAAGGCTTTTACTTATAAAGACCTTTAGTTTTAGTGGCATTACTGAAACAAAACATAACCTACCATACAAGTTTATTATTTTTCTCTATGTTCAAGAAAGACACAGGAAATGTTCACTATAACATAACAAAGGTACAAATGAAATAAATCCACCTGCTTGTAGTGACAGGTTGAAATGGTCCTATTAGTAGACTACTGCCAACATGTACATGAGTCTTGGTTACAGTAATTCTCATCAGCATCCTCAGTTAGCCACACTATGCTAACGACTTGAGCTCCTCTCAAAGGCGACCTCAGTGTCCGTCTCAAGTGGCACCCTGAGCCCCCAGACTGGATGAGTGACACCTGTAACACAACTTTGTTGCCAGGTTTTCACTAATGTAATATCTGTGAGGAGCGATAGAAAGGCTGGGGAGAAAGAAACAAGGATAGGACTGAAAGGATAGTTGTATTTTATGCTGTTGCTTGGTTTTACATCTCTTTACCGGAGAATCTACGTGTCTTTATTTCTTTAGTTTCTGACATTCATTTAATGCTTCCTGGACAAAATCTATAGGAACAACACAAAAACTTTTCAGTCACAATTTCAGATCAAGCGCTCTCTCAAAACATTGCTAACTTCATGAAAACTTCTCTTGGCTGACTGTCAGTCCTTCCTCTTCTTTTGCCTCAAGTCCTCTGCTGCAGCCTCTTTGCAACCAGAAGGAGGAAAAACATGGAAGGAAATGCCACAAAGTTTAACTTGAGATAAGTTCAGTGGTTCAGGTTGGAACCTGTATTGGAGTGTTTTAATACTCCCACAGCGCTGAGCTGCTCAGGCTGAGTCCGTCTCCCTTCAGCGTTCCCCCCTGGTCTCCACGCAGGTATTTGCCATTCTTGCCACGGATGGCGAGGCGTCCGTGCTCGAGCAGCTCCAGGGTGAAACCCTCAGGGGTCTCACCGTCTGAGCACACCAGCCCGGCACTGTTCACATACCAGAACTGGCCATCCACACCTGCAGGATTTAGAGCAAAAAAACACAGACAGACAGAGTATAAGTCTGATGCTGCGGTAAATGAGAGGTGAGAGGCAGAGAAACTCATCAGTCTTGCTGCTTCCTGAAGCCTGTTTGAGTGAGTGTGTCCTGACCTTTAATATGATAGACCCCGTTACTGAATTGCAGGGTGAAAATGTCATAGACCGATCTGCTGGCATCCAGCGTGTTGGAGTTCTTGTGGTGGCAGATGAAGCCGTTCTCCCCTCTCAGGATCAGCATAGGTCGGTTGATCAGTTTCAGAGTGAGCTGCTCATCCTCACCTGACAAAAGGTCGACAGCAAAAATAATAAAAACATCAGGAGGAGCATAAGAAAAGCTGTAAATAGAGCTGTAGATACATGGAGAAAAGGGAGGAGAACAAAAAGCCTTTTACCTATGGAGTCACTCACAGCAAGTAGCTGTCCGTTCTTCTTGATGCAGATGTATTTTCCATTGTTAGCTTTTAGTGCCACCTTGTGGCCAAGCCACTCCACGGCAAACATGGTGTTTGCTGACCTGAAGTTTGGCATCACAAAAGAGAAGATGACACTTTCTTTGCTTCAAAGTTCTCTTGGAAATATTGTGATTACATGTTGAGTGCAGGTACAAGATTAAACAAGCAAGTCAAAGAAGAGAGACTAAAGCTTCTGTCAAATCAGAGTTGCCAAGATAGATAGATAGATACTTTATTTATCTCCTAGGGGAAGTTCAGCTATTACTATTACTTTAATTCCTTCAGTTTTAGTCATCAATCATTTTTATTGTTACTACATTTATATTTAACTTCAATGACTGACTTAATTTTCAATGACCGTGACTGCATTGCATTATTCTTAAAAAAAAAAAAAATCTGCCATTGTGTCATGAAATTCACTTTGTTTATTATGAAACATTAATTACATTTCTAGAGCAGTGGTTCCTGTGGGCCAGGAGAGGGCCGACAAATTGTTTGCAAAACAGGTGAAAAGATGTAATTATATAAGAAACATACAAATAATCTTTTTAATTAAACAAAAATGATCTTTTAAAAGGCCTATCCAAGGCCTGTCACTGAGATAAGCCAGTGATAGGAGCACATCACCTACTTGTTTGCTATCTCAGTCTGAAATGGCAAAAACTGGAGTATCGAGATGGATAGCTGGTTAGCAACAGGAAGAAATAAAAAAGGAAAACAGAGTCAAGAGACCGATGGTGAATCGACAAGTGATCTCTCCCGTGTCTAACAAAACAGAATAATTCAGCTTCCCCTGCTTTCAGTTCAATCCCAAATGTTGGATCATTATCATTAAAATAAAAAATAAAAATGGCTCTGATTTTCAAGTGGGCCACGAGTTGGAAAAGGATGGGAACTACTGTTCTGGAGAGATTACACGTGGGATTTAGGATTTATGATTTGATGGTGATTTATAGAGGGTGACTCTGTTTTAGCCAAGGACCATACTGTGATGGTGCAGCTCTTTTTTCTAAACCCATATGTTTAATATAAAATGTAGGACGGACACAAACAGCTGGAGATGTGTTTATTTCTACTCTGCACAGCTGATAAACGAGCTCTCACTCACAGTTCAGTGGCGGTACTCTGGATGCCTCCGTGAGCCACCAGGGCCCAGTAGTTCCCTTGGCTGGTGCGAAACGTGCACTTCCTGGTTTCCTTGTCGATCTCCATCTGAAACGTCTCCATGTCTGTCTCATCTTCCTGATTGGCTGCGAGGCTGACTCCTGGAGGGGCACAGTGAGCACATTCTGTAATTAACACTTCAGCATGAAAACTTGCGGACTATTTAATGTTTGGAGAAATCCATCCATCTGTTGCTCTGCTTCATTTTCATTTGACGTTACTTTCCCTTTTCAGCTGTTTCTCAATGGCACTGTTGTATCTGTAAGTCCCAATAGACTTTTTTTTACCAAACAGATGCCTCTACAGACCTCTTTTATTACTCCCTGGATTCCCAATGGCAAGTCAAAAACCCACAGACAGCCGCTTGGTAATCAGGTTGTATTGTTATGTTTAACTTGGCCCAGCATGAAAGAGATGGTAATCATGTCTGATCCTGGGATGTTGGGTTGTTTTTTAGTTCCCTCTTGAACTGTGCTCTTGATCTGATGTGCCTTCCTCAGGGTAAATACATTTTCACTGAGTGGACTTCTGGATGCATTTAAGGACAGAATATACAATAGATAAAATAAATACACCAAATGTGGCCAAGCAGGAAAAGCTTGATATGTGGAATGCACATCTCACTTTAATATGTTACCAGCTGACACTTTCACCATTAAGCTCTGCGTCAGTTACACTGAGACCACTTAACACCTACACAAATATCACACCTTCGACTGACAAACATTTTTATAGAAACCAATTATTTTAACATTTTCATCGCTAACACATGAAACAGCGTTGGTGTCAAACACTTGGGGTAAACACAAATGCAGTGACAGCCCCTCCCTCTCGGGTGGTTTGGCTTCCAGCTTCAGAGGAACCGGCACTAACCTCATTCTAACTTTGAGCTGAGTTTTTTTAATGCACATGTTAGAAGCCCGGACAGTAAAACAGTCCAATGGAATATTTTATTCCAACTCAACATGTTGCTGGTACAAAAAAACAAAAACAAAAAAAAAAACAATAGTCTGTTAGACCACTAACAGACAGATTGCCAGAGAGCTAAATCCCAGAATATCCCCAATACATTTTCTTAATCCTTTAACAACACTGATCCCCTCTTTTTTTCTCTCTCCTCTCCTCTCTGGTCATCCTTTTCTACCTTCCTCCCTTCCCCCATCTTTCCCTCCTTATCCCTGACCCCCTCCACCCCCACCTCCCACCGTCGCCCCACCTCCGGCCCTGCCTATCTGCCCTCTTCGCTGCGGGGCTCTGATATAATCAGCTTTCGAGTGCTACCCGTCCAATCCTTCAATCCCCTCCATGAGAGAATAAAAGAAAAACAGGAAAAGACCAGAGGATATTATGGTTCACACTTGGCACAATGTACCGATAATTCAACCCCTCCCACGCACCAGCCATAGCCATGAATAATCAAATATAGAGAGAGTTTGCCATAAGTAATGTATCTGCACTAACTGGCTATGTTGTTTTGTGCATCTTAAATGACCCAAAGTTAAAATCATGCACAGAGAGATACTTTTTATTTAACCAAGAGCCAAACTGCAGCAGTGGCTTAAAGAAGCAGAAAATATTATTTAATTATCAATGGTGCAGAAAAATAAAACTTTGTCCTCTGTAACAATCATAAAGATGTTAACATGCTAACATTAGCTAATTAGCTAATGTCATTAGATTTGCAGGTATTTGGTCATAAACCAAACTATTATGACTAATGACAAATTAAACATTTGACCTGATGATGGGTCATGAATGTCTGCAGCTACAGAACTGAATGGAAATCCATCCACTAGTTGTTGAGATGAGTTACACCAACATAGTCATGCCTGGAGCCTATAGCGTGGCTAACAACAACACAGGACGAAGGCAAGGTCTGCGTGTTCCCAGTGAGGTCAGGACAGGTTAGTGTTATATTTTATGGTGATGTAATGTTAGTATATCACTAGAACCACTAGAACCACTAGAACCTGTGATACACTTGAGTGGTTTAAAGCCACTGATAGATGCATGCATATAAATAACATATGCTTAATCCAACACAGATGCAGATTCACATACCACTCTGAAGAGCCTGTTCACAGCACAGTTTTTTATTTATTTATTTAATATTTCTCCAACAAATAAATTTTCTTCAAAACAGTTCTTCAGCCTTAGATGGTGATTGAAAAAAAAGCATATTCCATCTAGTTATAAGATTATTTAAGGGTGTGTTGCTTCAATTTGATATCTGACTGTAGATACGGGCTGGAGGAGGGAGAAATGGGATGACATGCAACAAAGACGCCATGGTTACTGAGCTACCGGGACGCTTTAATCACATCTTATTCACACCAGATAAACTGGGTATCATGGGGTCTTACAACTGGTTAAATTATCATCGATCTTAAGTACATTTGAGGCATAAATTTCTGCCCCCTCTACTCCGCACCTATGCCTGGGGGCCCATCACTCTCCTTCTCTCTCATCCCGACTCAATGTCATGCTTTGTCTACCTATTCCATGTGTCCATTTCACACTAATTCAAGCTAGAAATGATCCTCAGTCCGGGCTCAGCTGGGACCTCTATCTGATAGATGAGAGAAGACGAGACAGAGGAAGAAGAGACGGATGGAGGACGAAAAAGAGAAAGAGAACGGGAGAAAAGGAGATTAGACACAGTGAAATCCAAGCCAGCAATCTGAAGATATCAATAGCTATGTTGATGACCATCTTTGACACACCAGTTGGTCAAGCATACGAAATAAGATGTCATCATAGCCACGATCAGTGATAAACTATGCTGCACACACACACACACACACACACACACACACACACACACACACACACAAACACAAACACACACAGGTAGCTTCAATAGCGGCACATTTTGGATCAGACCCCAGATCCAGCTCCACTTTCTGGTGTTGTCCTACCTGCAGCCTGCAAGTGGAGCAGGCCTAACTAATCCATCAGCGATAGATGCCTCTGACATCTATTATTAATAGTAAGCTGATGCCACTATCCCCCTGTCCCTTATTTTCTTCTTCCCCCCCTAATCCTCCTTCCTCCACAGCTGCATTTTCTGTTGTTTTTTTATTTCAGTCCCTTCATTTTTTTTCCACTTATCTCTTGTCTGTGTGTGTGTGTGTGTGTGTGTGTGTGTGTGTGTGTGTGTGTGTGTGTGTATATCTGTCCATAGATGCATTACGCGTGTGTGTGTGCGTTTGTATGTATATGTGTGTGCGTGCTCATGTGTGTGTTAATGGAAAGTATATGTCTTTGGACTATCATTTCTTCTTCACTTTCAGGGCAGAGTGGACCACTTAGACCGCGGGAACACGGGGAGGTGACGAGAGACATGATGACAGACCTACATCACGTACCAAGGCACACACACACACACACACACACACACACACACATGCACACACTCTCCTTAGGCAATAAAGAGCAACTCAGGGCTGATGGAAAATAGAGAATTGCATTGCGTTGTTGTGCACAAAGACTTTTACACTTATATACTGTATGTCTGAAATAAGGATCCTCTTTATTGCTAACCCATTTGCTACACTCTTACTCACTTTAAAATATATAGCCAACATCACTCCTCTGCACTAACTGGAGCATGAACAAAGGTGCTAATTTATGTCTAAAGACACGAGCAACATTAGGGAGGATGAAGAGCCCACCTGTCTCCACATGCACTACTATTGTCCCAGAGTCCTTTGAGAGGCCTCCTACACTTGTATCCTCCCTTCTCTGCTTTCCATTCTCCCCTTAATCATCATGTCAAACCCAGAGATAGAAAGTAATACACAAGTGCTGAACAATTCTGAGGCGCCAGCATGTGAGGGTTTTCTGTTTTAGCCCACTTTTAGTGTAACTTCACAATTCAACCTTTCACACTAATATAGATTTTCATTCACTGTTACCACGTGTTCGCGCCAACTGCAAACCAGGGAAAGTCGGCTAATGTCGTGCATTTAACAGGCTTGTCCAGTGGTATTGCTGACTGCGACACGTACAAGACAGGTTGATCTTTGTCTTTCTCTTTGCTTGAACTGAAGCGTATTTCCTACCAAAAAACATAACAGAAAGTATAATCTTGTATCTTGACTTTGCAGTGTGACATGTTGCTAAATACAGCATTTTGACTCTCTCTCTGACTGTTCCCTTGATTTTCAGCAGGACACAGGCACAGACTGGAGGCCGGGGTTAGCGGGTTAGAAGCTATGGCCCCAGGTGAGAGGCAGCTTGGGTTTCTGAAAGCAGACTCCCCCCCCCAGCCTTCCAGGAACAGGGGCCAACTTCATCAATAATTCAACACACCTCACTTCAGCACTCACCGCAGCAGGACTGCATGTTTATGTGTGGGTGAGTGTGTCGGAGAAAGATAAAGCTTTTGTTTGTGCAGAACAAGTGTAGGGAGAGAAAAAAGAGACAGAAGGGAGCGTGTTGCAGCTATTTTTTAGTGTGTGAATGCACATGTACTGTATATATGTTTACATTACGGTTCTCTCCATACTGGATGTGTGCTTTACACTCCACCATATGTCTCCTTCTCTTCAGCCTTCAATCGCTTTGCTCCCAGTCGTTCGGTCTCTGCCTGAAGCTCCCTCTGCTAACCAGGAACAATGAGCATTTAGAGATTCAATTACATCACCCAGGGCTGAAGTAACTGGAGCCTGCAGACAAGAATCTGCAGCCTGCAGATGGGTGTCATGGCCAAATATGCTGACAAGCACTGTTGGTGTATGCTAATCCACCCCAAATCCAGGCTAAAATCTGACCAGCAAACTCCTTTTCCCCATCAGCAATTGAAACTCTTGGCAAGTACTTGTAGTGCACTTCTGGTTAGACGTAATGTGACACTTACAATTACAATTTTTCTAGTTTTTGAAACCGATCAAAGAAATTCAACCTTGCTTTTGAGAAGAAGTAACTTTGAAGCCCATGTGGAGCAGGTGTAATCCTTCAGTGAAGCATTGTGGTGTCATGCCTATTTGCTGATCAAATAACGCACTCCAACAGCCCTGTCACAAGACCGAAGAGTAAATACATGATACACTATCAACAGAGCATTACTGTGCGGCATATAAGTTACAAGCAGCTGTTTCAGTAAGCCCCGCGGGCAAAAGCGTAAAGTGTTAACACCATTACCCAACAAAGCCAGGAGGAACATTTGAGAGGCATTGAAATGGGATCTTCAAAAACATCACCATTTATGATTATTTGGTAAAAGAAAGGGAGAACAACTTTCTACTCTCCACTTTTTCTTTTCTATTTGCTGGATTTTTATAAAACTCTAACTTTAACTGTACTGCAATTTTAACTAAATCTATTTCTGTAGTTATTTCCAACATGGTTGCACAATAAATCTGTCATTTCACCAAATCTGGTGTAAGACTTAATACCGACAGTGCACTAACCTAAATCAGTTGCAGCCCTAAAACAAATGATGTATTCGTCTCAGGTCTCCCAGCTGATATGGGAGACTATCAGCCTCATCTATCTTGTTTTCCTGGAAAGATGCAACCATCCAATGTGATGCCAATACATGTTGATGTGCAGAATACATTACCCATAATTACCACGCATCCCTTATCAGCTGTCAACCATTAGAGAGTGGTCTATTCTCTTAACCATGCATATTCAGCATGTCCACATGATAAGGAACTTCCTGTGAATTGTCAGCTCAGTTTCCTGGAGGTGTATCAGTGCACAGTATACAGGCCAGTAGTAGTTGTAGTATTTACTGGCCCTCTGTTTCATTATGTATGTGTATAGGTCAGTTTGTGTCAGCTACAGGCTCATGTGACCACAGTCAGTGGCACCTAAGGTCAAGCTTTGTCATTTTAATCAGACTTTTGAGATTCTGTGCGAGACTTTAAGCAACCTAGGAAACTCAGGAGCTGCAGCGTGTGCATGCATGCAAGGCTTCGGGAAAAAAAAATCAGATTTGTGACAATATCCTTTGCTGTTGATGTGTCTGTGTTTTCCTACCTTGTCTTATGGAGACATATCGCCCATTGGCTGCCATCAGAACCACCTGTGGGTGGCTCTCCTCCAGGTCAAACAGTTCGTCTTTGCCCGGCTTGGAGCAGCGTCCAGACCTCAGGGTGCCCGTAGGCCCCATGGGAGACAAATACTTCCCCTCGCAGTCTTTAAAGGCCAGCTTCCCACACTTCAGCTCGAGCGTGTATGCCGTAGCCCTCCCACTCTGTGTCAAGAGCTTCCCATCATTACTGAGAAAGCGGCTGTCGCAGGTCTTTAGGCAGTACTTCCCGTCCAGGTAGACAAGGGTGAGGAGTGCCGCCACACCCCAGGGAATGTTCAAATCCACAGCGATCTCCCCATCCTCCTTGGAGAGGTGGGCGTAACGCTTGCGGGCCACAGACAGCAGGTTGGCCTGCGGATGTAGAGCCAGGTGCACTGCCCACAGCTCGGCATCTGTGAGTATCTGGGCAAAGCAGGACAGGTAGTCCCGAGAGCCGCCGAAGAAGCGGAGGTGCTGCTCAGACTGCAGGGCCCAGCGACCATCAGACTGAGCCACGATGAGGAAACGACAGTCTGAATTGTGCCCGTCGGCCTCACAGGTGACTTTGCCGTCCTTGTCAGAGGCCAAGTAGCGTCCCAGGTGGCTGCGCAAGTAGACTACCTGGGTGTCCTGGGAGTCCTGCTCTAGGGTCCATATCTGCTTCTTCTTAAGGCTGGGAGCTGATGCATTCACCTGAGAAACAAGAACGGCATCAATCTAAAATCTATTTACAACAAGCCTGGCAGTTTCATGCCTGCAGCCTCTGCTTCAAATGGTGTGGCCCTGCACGGATCCACCACCACGACACCGACAGTCATGCAGAGAGTATGCGACAGCTCTTCTTTCATACAGGACGGCATGCTCGTACCTTGAAGCCAAAGGTCTCAGCAGTGAGGTAGCGACCCTCATGGTTGATTAGACCAAACTGCAACTTCAGGGGACGGTTCCCATTAGCAGGCATCTTCACCTGTGGATTCAGGAGGGCGAGAGACAGAGGGAGAGCAAAGGGTGAGACAATTTAGGGATTGGGGGAGAAAGAAAAAGTGGGGTAAATGGAACCGGCATTGGATTCAGGAGTGAGGTGTACGCATGAAATGGTGGAGTGAGGGTTTTTATAAAGGTGAGAAATAAGGAAGGAGGTG
The DNA here is from genome assembly GCF_002814215.2 of Seriola lalandi dorsalis. Classification (NCBI taxonomy): domain Eukaryota; kingdom Metazoa; phylum Chordata; class Actinopteri; order Carangiformes; family Carangidae; genus Seriola; species Seriola lalandi. Next base: position 414,802 of record NW_019525444.1, on the reverse strand, counting down.
ATGTCATGGAGAATGATGAAATGCAAATGTTTTAAAGACAGGAAATCAATTCATTAAGGTACAGTATATAAAGCACGCCCATGACCACAAATTCCCTCCCCGCCCAAAGCTTTATTATACATTTTTCCAGCCACAGCCTCCTAATTTACTTACTGTGGTTTTGTGGCTTCCCCTCTGCAGTTTCTGTGGCTCTAATTCCAGCTCCCAGACTTAAGAGGCTTCTTTCAACAAGCGTCCTCTTGTAATTCTTTCTCTCTCCTCTCCTTCTCTCGCCGGCTCAAACGTTCTGTGGATCGGGTCTCGCAGCTCGCCTCCGCCGCTGCCTCTCTTCTCCTTAATCAGGTTAGAGGCAGCAAAGACTTGAGTCAACCTTGATCTCTCTTCAGTCCTGCGTCAAGCTCTCTACCACTGTAGACTAATTTTGTTCTCGACTGCTTATCTCCACTTCTGCAGCCGACCCTCTCCCTGTTTCTCTCTCTTTCTCCTGTTGTACAGGGCTCTCTCGTCCAGCCTCACTCTTGCACTTACTTGACTTGTTATTTACCCTGAAGGCTCAATCACTTGCCCCCCTCCCCCCTCCCCAGACTATACTTCTTGGGGTTTTGTTTTTGCCCTCCTTTGCCTACTGTCTTTGGATCACATCGAATACTCTGACTTCTGCCTCACCTTCCTTGAAGTCCAGGTTCCTCGCTTATCAGGCAAAAGTTTGATCAGTGAAGAAGAACATCCTCAGCAGTCCTGCAGATTTTATGGTCGTGCATTGAAGGACTCCTTCAGTCTTTCCCTAAACATAAGCCGTCCATCACAACTGAACTCGGCAACAAAGGGTGCTCGCCTCTGTAATCTTAAGCCTCTCCCTGTCGCTTTTTCCTCCCATCCTCTCCTTCTCCCTCACTGCCTTTCTCTAACCTGCCATGTGTATAATCCCGCCTTTCTCTGCCTCTGCGCTTTATTCTGAGCTCTGCACTTCGCCTCTTTCTGTGACACATAAAAAGACAGGTAAGTAGAAACAATGCACACACACACACACACACACACACACACACACACACACACACACACACACAGCGCCGGGTAACAAGAGCACCCCCCATGCCTTTGGGGTAGTTGCCTAAGTGCGGCTCCCCTTACCTGCCTATGCTGAAGATTTAGTTACACACCTTCTCTGATTGCACGCTCTCTGGGTCAGTCCTAATGGGAAACGTGTCTGAGAGGCTCCGGGACTCAGACTTTACATCTGAGTTTGGGAGACGAGCAAAGGGACAAGAGATGGCAGGTGTTGTAAAGGCAACAATAACAAGCTAATCAACATATGGGAGGTTTGAATGAATGTGTGTGTGTGCAGGAAGTGCATATGTGTGTGTGTGTGTGTGTGTGTGTGTGTGTGTGTGTGTGTGTGTGACTAATCAACCTTGCCAATCAGCCTATTATAAGTCTTCTTTGCAGAGTAAACAGACGTGTCTGTTCCTCAATCCATCTAATCCTCAACCCAATCATCCCAAACTGCCTAATCTACCAGAACTACCCCTCCCCACTTTTTCTAACACACACACACACACACACACACACACACACACACACACACGCTCCCCCTTCTGCTTGTCAATGACCATAAACATACACATAGACTCACTGACCCACAGCAACACACTCACACACACACTCACACACACACACACACACACACACACACACACACACACACACACACACACACAAAGGTCAGTAAGGTCTCAGGGTTTGTAGTAAACATCACCCACCCAATGATTTACTCCTCCTGACCTGGACTTGAACTGCTGCGCTTTACGCAAAACGTGATAAACAATGTGTGTCACACTTAAATTCACACATATGCAAACACAGGTACTGAAGGACATGAGTGTAATTGTTCCCGTGGTGACGAGCGCACAGGCATCCCACGTTTCTGAGACGCTGACTTGAGATCAGCTTCTCTATTTCTCGTCTGAAGCTTTTCTTCCTTCTAAAACGATCTCCAGTCAGCGTTTTTATAGCATGTATCATGTCACATTCACCGGCTTGGCTAAAGAAAACATTTTCCAAAAATGAAATCACATAGTCAAGTGTCTAAAGTAATATTGTTTTTCTTAAATTGGAATATCGTGATAGGAGATTTTAAAACAATCTCCACAACACTGAGACCAAACCTCTGTCAGGGTTTTAAGTAATACAAGTAATTATTCACTTTTTATTAGCTGTCTCATAAATGTTTCCTTTTCTTTATAATTCTTAAATAATGATTTTCTTTCTACAATATGTAATCTAAAGATGAGTCATGAGTGGCGGACTCTGCCACTGACAATTAAAACAACTATATAGAGAGGGAATTAAACACATACAACAGCTATAGCAGAATAAACGCCAGCCTTCATCAAAAAGTGAGTTTGATGTGAGAATCTTAAAGATCTTAACTTGAAGTAGATGCATGTCATACTTTCTAGTAAAGGCCTAATGATAATATAAAGTGGAATTAAAATGTTCAGCAGTGAGTAATAAACCACTGGCCTCATATCAGTGTTATAAAGATTTAGATGAATCTTAATGAAAATGTTTAATTACACTTTAATCTAATCAGATTCAACTGGTAGCTGTTATATTCCTATTACAATGCATTGACACGTCGTTTTCAGAGCTGTAATTTGTCACAATAAGATGAGGACAGCTATATTATATTTTACTAACTATTTCAGGGAGATAAATAAAAACTGATGGCTACAGAAAGTAACAACCTAAATTTGACTTTCTTCATCTTCATGCACGACGCAGGGCTCTGCTGTACGCCGCCCTACAGAGGGCGTCCCTGTGCTGCAGACAGAGGGTCCGGATCAGGTCCTTACAGTCTGGTGTGAACCCAAACTCATCTTCCAGATTTAAAATTTTTAGTTTTCTGTCAACATGTTCAAGTTAATTGACTTGACATTCGCCCCTTCAAACTAAGACATCAAAGGATAACTGAGGGGTAATAGGCGAGTACATTTAGTTTGCAGTATCACACATACTTTATCAAATCTGTCTGGACAAAAGCAATTTAAAAAGCCCTCTTGTGTCTTTGTATACATGCTTAATGATGTGGATGAAATCACTTCACTCTAAACGTTCAGTCTGCTCCTCTACTTGGACAAGCCATCTGATCTCTTATTGGTAAGAGGAGCTGCACCATGACGTGTGTGTATATGTGTGTATGCACCCGTGAGTAATTCATTCAGTGCTCAACACTCCTTATTTTTTTAAAATAACAGAGGGAACTCAGATCTCTCTCTATTTCTTAAATTCAACCACAAATTTACACACAAACATGTATTCATTCTTATACACACACACACACACACAGAAAACACACTGCAGACAGTGGGAGAGAGCAGGGGTCAGCAGACACAGACACGCTGCTCACAAATCAAAAAAAGTCATATATTGTTATTGTTATCAGTGCTATTATTTTCATTAGTATCACTATTATCACTATTACTGTACTTCCTCCTCATATGTATCCTATCCCACGCATCATTAGCTTGCTCTCTGTGGCCCCCGGGGGCTGCGTCATCGTCTGCTGATGCGCCAGCACTCCTGCTGCCGTTGGCACGGTGACGCCTGTCGATAGCCAACCAGATGTTTTTTTTTTTTTTTTTTTCTCTCCTTTTTTTTTTTTTTTTTCACCCCTTATTCTGGGACGGTGGCTGTGCCAGGTTCACCGTGGCAACCATGGGATGGTGCTTTAGAAGCCATTACAGCGGTCCTCTGATGACACTCAAATAGCTATCATTACACCTCCTCCAAGGAGACACAGAGGGAGGAGGAGAGGGAGGAGGGAGGTGAGAAGGGAAGGGAGAGATGAGGCAGGGAAGGAAGGATGGATGGGAGGAGGTAAGGGTGTAAGACAGGGGGGGAAAGGAAAAGAGAGGTAATGGAGGAGCAGATGAAGAAGGAGGTGAAAGAGGGAGGAAAAAGGAAGGAGAAACAGCCCGAAAGGTGAGTGGTGGGAGACAGGTTAAGGGTGCTGGGAGATGGAGGGAAAATCGGCAAATTACACAGGCAGACGGGGATGGGAAACCAAGTTAAAGATATAGAACGTGCAAGGAAGAAGGGATGAGGGAGAAGGGAGTGACTGAGAGAGAGAATGGGGAATTCAAAATGACCGTTTCTGAGTTAACAGCCTCCAGCCTTTTTTCTACCCTATTAAGTTCTATTCTGCCATTACGTGGGACTGCGGGGTGCTGTCTCATACCCCACCGTGCCCCCCCCACACTCTTACAGACACCCCCGTCTACACACATACATACACACACACATGCACACAGTCTCCCTCTTCTTCAGTTTATTCCTCCGGTCCTCCTCTTCCCTCTTTTTTCTCCCCCCTTCAAGTATTTCTCCCCCTCCTCTCCGGCTTGTCCTCAGTTCAATTCCAGAGGTTGTGAACTAAATGAAAGAGAGATCAGCCGGATCATTCTTTGAGTCCACTGCTTGTCCCTGTTGTTACTGTTGTAAAATCATGCCAAAACAAGCTGTAAGGGGGTTTTACTTCTACCTCGCTTTGTTCACTTCTTCGTGTGTCAGTTTCCTTCCTCTCTTTGGCCGACACATTATTAATCCGTTTCAGTGAAAATCGACTTATCAGGACCCAAATTTGTCCTTTAACGCTGGGAATATTTGTTTATATAGTGACTTGTTATCCAGTGAAACATGACTAACCAAGAGAAAACACAAACTTTGAGTAATTGACTGTCTTCTTTGTCCATACAGTTTTATAATTTAACTTTTTGCAACTTTTATAAGAAAAACAATGGGAAAGACTGTGAACATCTGACCTTTCCCATCCACTCCTCTTGTTTTTGATACATACGCATGTGTAGTACAAATAGATTCATGGCGCTCATGACACATTAGAGGACGTCTCAGAGTTTTTAAAAAGAGGAACAACAATTCAGTCGTTTTTTCCTGCGTTTTATGCATTTTGAGTCAATTGCATCCTCACTCATTATGTAGCCCTGACATAGCCTACAGGCAGTTGTAGTTCCCAAAGCCACCACTAAGAGGCGGTGTCAGACTTCTACTTTGGCTCCTTTATATGAAGCTTGCCTATATATTTTTTGGAGGTTAAAAAAAAAAGGGGAGAAGATTGATGCTTGGTGTGTCACTGTTGGTGCCTGTGTGACTGCATAGCGTAGGAGGGAAGGACTTTGGTGCTTTTTAAAATGGCTGCTTTTAATGTCTCTTTCTTTTGGGGAGGGGACTTTGCAGAAACTGAAAGGCGTCAACAACACGTGAAGCGTTATCAACTATAAAACATCAATGCAATTAAAACGACAGGGGCGGGGCGGAGTGTTTCCCCTGTTTCAATCAGTTGCCGTGCCCGAGCTTCTCTCCCTGCCATGGAGGCCCAAGCAAGAGCAGGTCTGACCCACACTTTTAGAGCCTGAATGTGTGAATGTGGGCTATACCTTGCTGTTGAGTATAGCTACATTTATTATGTGCTTTTAGTATCATTGTTTTCATGCTAGTTGATTTGATTATAATCAGGGAAACACACGTTTAGAGGCTGCAGCGCTGCTCCGGCCGCCCCATGTGCTCCGCTACAGTACAGTATATTACTCTCGCTTTTCTTTAACTTTGTCTGAAACGAGGCTTTGAAACAGTCCGGATTATCTGATGTATCGCGTTTCTAAAAACAAACCGCCTCTGAATCATTCATTAATTCACATTTTGCTATTACAGTGCTGGTTTGTATTTTATGGGCAGAGCGGCTCCTCTCTGCGCGGTGGCAGGAAAGAGTTAATAACAACGGGCTAAACGTGATGAGTGAGAGGACTCTGTGAAAAACAGCGAGCCAATCCGCGTCAAGATTAACACCTTGCGCGTCTGTGATTGGCCCAAAGCCCGGTCGTTGTCGTTTGGAGCTCAACACCCACGTGGGGGCACGGACCCTCATCCGAGCTCTCAGTGGTTGAGACCCCAGACTCAAGACCCGCCCGCGTAGGGTCTCGCTGTGTTATTGGCCGAGCTGCCTCTATCAGCCCCTCCCCCTCCCCCTCCGCCCCTCCCCGCCTTGTTTTTCCGTCCGAGAGGAAAGGAAATATCCCTCTCGCGAGCTCCGTGGGCTCGCGCAGGCAGCCGCGCCGCCGCCGCAGCCGTTGACGCCGCTTCACGTCTATCAGGAGGCGCGCGAACTCAGGTCTGACATTTCGCACCGATCCTCTTAACGACCCGAAAATACGAAAAAAAGAAAAAACCCACGATTACTAGATATGATATTTAACTCAGCCTCGACGTCTCCAGGCGAAGTTTCCCGACTCGTTTTATCGCCAATTTCCCCGAGACGTTTGCTCTGTCTGCCTCTGTGTTTCTTCATTTTCTCTTCATAAAGCAGCGGCCGCTTCGCTCCCCCTCTGTACTGGACACACACACACACACACACACACACACACACACACACACACACACACACTCACACACTCACACGGAGAGAGAGAGAGAGTCGTGTCCAGGTTCATATGCACAGTTTTGCAGTGACAGGACCGTTAACCTTTAATGAATTAATTATATTACTAAAGATTAACAGGCAAGAGAGTTAAATCAAATTTGTGTGTGAGGGTATAGCCTCTGGCCCTTATCTATCTATCTATCTATCTATCTATCTATCTATCTATCTATCTATCTATCTATCTATCTATCTATCTATCTATCTCATTAATCTGCACCACTAACATGTAGTAGTCTCTTATTAAAGAAGTTATTTATATGTAAATTGTTAACTGAGAAACATTAACTATGCTGCTACAGTTTAGAAGGAAAACAGCATAACAAAGTAAAAAAAAAATCTGAGCCCTTCTAACAGTGGTTTTTAGTTATGCAGTATTCAACACGGCTGAGATGAACCGATGTAACAAACAAGGGTGTAGTGGTAAAGGCTAATTGGTTAAATCTCAGTCTTTAAACTGCAAGAAAACAGATGTAACAGCACGGACTGGATACTGATAGGTACTTAGTTTAGTTCATTGTTATTAGTACACATACACACATTACATTTCAGATCATGTCAGTAAGCTTTTGCACGAGGCTTTGTTTGTTTTTATTCTTGTCTGGCAAAATAGGTTAATGGCTATTCTGTCCTCTCATGAAGAAACCACGGTTTAATGAGGGATAAAAATGACAGGATTTTCAGTAGATGCATGTTAACACTATTTTTTTTTTTTTTTGGTGACGGCCACCAATTTTATTTCACTTTTAGCTAACAAATTATGCCCATTAACGGTTAAAACCTGTAGTTCAGGTACATTTCTGCCATATGTAGGGCCTATATATAACAATGTTGGCTAGGATGAAAACAACTCAACATTCACTTCTTGCTTTTCTTCTACATTATTCCCTTTTTCCCGTCACCAGACTAAATCTGTCTTGGAGTTGAACATGTTGAACGTGCAATCACGGTATTAAAGAAAAGCAAAATACAGTGAGTCTATAAAAACCTAGGCACCCATGCCACATAAGAAGCTCACAAAACACTTTAAACTCAAATTGAATTAAATAATGGGTGATTCTCAGTGCCAAAAACATGGCGTTTTTTGCGCCAAAGACTTTAAAAGGTTTGACATTGGCGCTCTGTCAACACCTCGTGGGAGCTGAGCTGGGAGTTGTCGAACGCTTCATATAGCACGGTTCAAATGATGAGGTGTTCAGATTTTATTACAAATTACAGTAATTCATATTTGAAAATGGACAGAATTTTCTCAAATATGTTTCAGGATAAAAAAAATAGACCGGAGGCAAGTGGAAAATGAGTCCACCAGCAGCGGGGGCAGGACGTTCCCTATTTGAGGCTCGTTTGTCCAACATTCAGTGATAAAATGACAAAGCTGCATCAATGTTTTTGCCACCAGGGGGCAGAAATAACAAAACAAACGCACAGTGTTGCTGCTACAACCATAGCCGTGTCTGTGTACTTAAACATCCAGCAGAAAAGCATTTGGAGTCATGTGTCTGGCCACCTGATGAATGTGCTTGCAACTCTGTGTTGGTCTTTGCCATGGTCTCCACTGACTCCTTAGAAAAATATCCGGCTCTTTGGTTTGCCAGACGTTTTTTCTTTCAAACAGCGAGTCGCTAACTTTGTTTGTCTGCTGTTTGTTGCTAAGCAGGAAGTGAACAGTGGTTAATCAAAAAAAAAAAAAGAGCTAAGAGAGTTAAAAGCTCTGTAAGAGCTGCAGAGTTGGGAATTACTTTTCTATGATTTTATGACCATGACTGACCTCTTTCATATTGCACATTACAAATATGAACTAATGCTGGTTTAATGACCAGGCACCAAATATTACTGGTTTTTGTGTAGCAACCGTCTGGCTTCTATAAATCATGTTCAATTTTTCTCACTGCATCTTACAGACCGGCCACAGTGACTCCAGAACGCCCCTTCCCCTTCCTCCTCCTCTTGAATTGTTGAATAATGCTGCTAAACTCAGCTCAGATTGAATCTCCTGTCCATTCAGTTCACCTCAGAATCAAGATCACTCAGCTTTTTCTCGCCTCATCCTTTGCCGGAGCCGTGCTGGGGATTTAGTTTGCTTCTGATCCAGCAGCAGCAGGCACGGCGGCCCTCGCTGTGTGATGGCTGCAGGAGGGGAGCTGGGCCAGCAGGGAAGGGGGGATACCCCCCATGTGCACTCTGCAATTGTTGTCGTGGCGATGGTGGCCATAGTGGTGGTTGCCAGGGAGATGGCGGTTGCTTGTCTGACCTGTCCCCCTCGTGCTGTCACCAGCGTTATTGATGCACGCCGCTGCTTGGCATTGTGGGAGTGCAGGAGGGAGGGCGGAGAGGAAAACGGTTAATGAGTTCAGGAGGAACAGGGACTCTCCCTGCTCTCTCCCTCTTCTTTCTCTGTTACTCTCTCTCACTCTGTTTCCTCATCACCTCTCTCGCTCACACTCGTTCCCTCCCCCTCTCTGCTCACTCTCCCCCTCTCTCTCCCCTTCATTTCTCATGGGTGTCTGTCTTGTGCATTAAGAATGTGGGTCTCTCATGATCCATCATGGCAAAATGCACTTTCCCTCTCCTTCTCACACACACACACACACACACACACACACACACACACACACACACACACACACACACGCAGATGCTGCCCTGCTGTTATGCCTGAAGGTAGGAGAGCTAGCAAGATTAATAATGACCCCTGACTCCCCATAGACAGACCCAAATATACACAGTTTGGAGAGAGAGAGAGAGAGAGACAGAGCAAAGGTAAAGAGAATGACGGGAAGAACAAGGTGAGGCCAAACGGTGACTAAAAATACACAGTTTAGACACAAAGAGAGAGAGAGGAAATGTATACAGTTCAGAAAGTGACAGAGATGAGGAAAGTAAGAGTGGAAGACTAAGTGGAAGGTCAAACATGCTAAACTGGTCGAGAGGAGTAGTGACCGGGGGACAGGTCACTGACACCTGAAAACTAAGCTTTTCAAAAACCCTAAGATCTAAACACTGGCTGCAGATTTTAGTTTTTAAACTGAGCTTTTGGAACAATGTCTGGGTGGATGGACATACAGTGTATTAGAGTGGTATCCATCATATCGTCTAACTCTCTGCCAGATGCAAATACGCGTATTTCCTGAACAATTTTGGAAAGCTTGTGGTCAGGTTCAAAAGAAACTGTCGTTGATAGGAAATGGAAGTGACCAGATCAGCTACTCAGTCTCTTCATTGAGCTCAGGAGATTTTGCGACTCTATTACGTCAAACTACTTCTGTCTTTGTTGCTGACAGACAAACGTCAGACTTAATGTAGCCACCACAGATCCTTGTCAGGTAGACGTTACACATAAGTGGTTTTTAGGTATTTTAAAGGAGATCTATTATGCTGATTTCCAGATCTATATTTTTTAATCTGGGATTCCAGAAAAGGAACTTTATGTGATTCACAGTTCAAAAATAGTCTTTATTGATCTCAAACTGACCAAATTCTGCATTTTACCGCTACAACTGACTTTGCTCCTCCTCGTTCGTAGCAGTGAATGATCGTGTGAATTATGTTTTCATGTGTGATACCACGGACAGATCATTTCTGTCGTCTGGATGGAGATCGTTTTTTTAATTTTGAAACGCTGTTTTAGCGTAGACTGTTTTTGCAGAACGAGCTGTGCTTGTAGTGGATGAGCGTATAAAGAAATCCATGACGAGGTGACATTGGAATCGTAGCGTTCAGAGCGATTATACACCTGAGCTTTTTAAATACGTCTACCTCATTATTTGAAACTTTGGCCACGTTCCATCTGGACATCCAACATTAGAACATTTTATATATATATATATATATATATATATATATATATATATATATAAATATAAACTACTTCTCACTTTCTTATGTGACAGTGCTCACAGTCTTGGTCTCTCTCTCTCGCTCTCTCTTTCTCTTTCTCTGTCTGGGTCACACACACATCCATGCACAAACACATGTGTGCTTGTATGCATGCACATGTGCATGGGCACACAAAAACACTCACAGATACCATCAGCAAATGCATAAAGAAGGATGCACACATAGGGTTACACACACACACACACACACACACACACACAGAAGCACCAGCATGAATTAATGTGTGTGCCTGAACTATTTCATTTATTACTGTCGGAGGCCTTTTGTGATGAGGGCATTTTTCAGGTTGCTAACCATTATTCCCTCTAGGCCTCAGGCTCCTCAAAGGACTGCGTGTGAGTGTGTGCATGTGTGTGTGTGTTTGTCTGTGTGTGTGTGTGTGTGTGTGTGTCTGTGTGCGTGCGTGTGTGTGTGTGTGAGACTTACCCGGCCTTATGGTTACGGTTATAGTCTAACCAAGTAGTCAGATTTTTTTCTTTCAGTTCTTCAGGGGATTCACATTGCCATTTCTGACTGTACTTAATGCTCCCTCCCCATTTGTCAACACAAGCCCAAGCAGCTCGAAGCCTGTTTGTTTTGCCATGAAAGGCTTTTTTCTTTTTTTGCACCTCTATCATGCCTTGAAATATTGCTGAGTGTGCTGTATCCATCAACATACCAAAAGTATCTGAGACAGGGGAAAGGGAGGGAGGGAAAGATGTGTATAAGAGACAGCCTCTATCATGCCTTGAAATATTGCTGAGTGTGCTGTATCCATCAACATACCAAAAGTATCTGAGACAGGGGAAAGGGAGGGAGGGAAAGATGTGTATAAGAGACAGCCTCTATCATGCCTTGAAATATTGCTGAGTGTGCTGTATCCATCAACATACCAAAAGTATCTGAGACAGGGGAAAGGGAGGGAGGGAAAGATGTGTATAAGAGACAGGTATTAAAATGTGTTTACACAGTACTCGGATCAACTACAGCACAGATTACATGCACATAGAGATATAAACTCAAACCAGATGGCTTTGCTTCTGCTCTGAATAATGGTTGGTGTTTGGTTCCGTTTTCATGGGCTTGACTCTGCCATCGCCTCAAGAATAAATTAATTTAATGGTTTATTCTTGGTTTTGTTTGTTTGCTGAGGAGCCTTTGTTTTCTGACCAGTGTGCTAATGTGGGACACTGACACAGTAATTAATTGAAATCTCTCCAGGGGTAGAGCATGTAAAAGGCAGGGCGCTGTGTGGGCATCATCCGTAGCCGGCCTGCCAGCTCTTCATAGTCTCACTATACACCGCCAGAATTCAAATGAGGGATTGGATCACAGGTACTAAAGCACTGGAGGTGTGAATGAACCCAGTGTGGCCAGAGGTAGTCAAGGACAGATGTGTGCATATACTAAAGGTATTCAGTTCATGCAACAAATCTATGACATCAAACCTCACTGCTCTTGGTCGTGACTACTTCCTGGTTTAAACCTTACTAAAAGACAGTGGAAGCCATAGAAACAAATATAATCTGATAACTCAGTTGTAAATAATAATCTACTGAGCTATTAGCCTTATAAACAACAGTGCTGGTGAAGGCAGAGTTTTGTACTGAACTGAACGTAACAGATTGAAAATTTTAATGGTGATGTGTTCGCTTCGCTTAGAAAGAAATCTTTGCCATGAAGTGAACAATTTCACTAGCCGGGTTTCTGTTGCAGTTTTGCGCAACGTAGAAGCAAGTTTTTATTTTTTTGGAAAGTCGTCAAAACACAATTGAGAATATGGTCTTTGCTGGACTAAGTGATGATCAAGCTGTGCATTCATCTGATCTAACCTGAACCTAATCTAAAATAGTGCAAAGCTAATGTGAAAAGACAATTTTGCAGCAGTTTGATTTAAAAACTCAAGCTCCTCATGCTTTTTCTGGACCTTACAAGTCCAAGTCAGTGTGTAATGAGTTGAATCCTCAAAATATTGTTTCCAAGATCAAGAATAAACAAACTCAAATTTTGCAGCAATTCATTTCTGATAATACAAATTTGTACTAGATGTTTAAAAATGAGGCTAATTTTGGCATACAGCTGACAACTGAGACACAATCCAGTGCCAGATGTGCTCTGCAAACCCATCTAATCTACAGCTACTCCACGATAGGCCCTTTTCCACTCAAGAGATTTTGACAGGTCAGAGTGGGAAAAACACAGGAGTCAATAATAAAATTAATGTTTTGTGTTAAAGTATTGTGCGCTCTGGCTCATGTTCACACTGCCATGACTTACTGGGACACTTGAATAGAGCAGAGCAGTCGGAAATGTTAATCAGATCCACCTGGGCTTTTCCTACAATGTCTAGTCAAAGCGTCTGCTGTGAAAAAAGGCCTATTTAGATATATTTGGAGACAAGACTCTTGATCTATCAAGGAAACGTGCACTGAAAATATTTCGTGTTCCCCTGATTGAGATGAGTTTTATATTTTTGCTTTCATTAAAGGGTTAAATTAATTTTTATAGGTTGAGAAAATTAGCATGCAAACCTATTTTTTAACCTAAAAACAGGTCCTCATAAAAAAAAAAGAAAAATGAGAATGACTTTGATAATACAACAGACAGTTATTTGTATGTGGTTTAGAAGTCCAAACTACTCATGTCAAACTTTCACAGGAGACAAAATTCTTGAATTCATTAATATAAGAGATGAAAGGGCCAAGGGTTAAAGTGGTTTCAAGTCAAAGCTCAGCCACAGAGATAGATAAACATTTACCGCAGCAGGAAAGCTGCTAAACATGGTGAAAATACAGCGTCAGAATTGAACACAGATTTTAATCAACCTCTCAACCCTTCTGTGACACGGTGTCAACCAACACCGTGCAGTGTGAGCGTCACAAAGCTGGTATTCAGGGCTGCTATTCACAAACTGCCTATTACCAAGGCCAAGACACAAAGATGCAGTTAGTACAAGGACCACAAAACCCTGGAGCCCTGAGCAATGGACAGGAGTAAGATGATCTAATGAGCTGTCTTCATGTTTCTCTTATAGGTGACACGGGAGTCCATCGAGTCCGATGGCTCCTTTGTACAGCTGAAGAATATGAGGCCATTTCAGTGCATCATTTGTCCGTATCGAACCATGATTATGTCTGCATGGACACCGCTAAAGAAATTGAAAAAGTATTTTCGTGAGCTCCAGGATGAAGTCAAAAATCTTTCATCAGTTTCACAGCCTCTGTCGAAATCCGTCTCTGTCACACCTGGAGCCTTTGTTACCCCGCGAAGAACGGCCAAATTCAAAACAGTCACCTGTTCAGGTTGTGGAACAGCACTGGAGGCAGCGTTAGAGGACAATGATACAAACCAGTATCCAGTATGGCCAGTTACTTAACTTCAGTCATCTTGCTGCTGTTATCATGTAAATCCTCAAAACCATGTGGAGGAATTTAAGACCGAAAATAGGCATTTGACAATTAAAAGTAAAATTTTCATGTCTCTGATTACATCTTTCACTCAAAAGCCTTGAACTCCACTTTGGTGTTAAAAGTGTAATTAAATTTTTAATTTATCTGGTTATCTATCTAAATTGAGTTCTATTTCTTTCCTTCAGTCTAACAGGCCTTAAAGTTTTTTTTAATTATTATTATTATTATTATATTTTACAGATAACTTCTTACAAATTAAATCAAAATATAGCAAAAATAATTTCTGATTAATTAATTTCAATTTACAGTACTGTTGTGTAAATCATTACACATCTGTTAAAAGACATTAAAGTGTATCCTGTGTGAGAACCAAAGTACACAGAATTTAATTAACAGTAAGAAATAATAGGGTGTATTCAGAGGTGGGGTAAATATATTATTGAAATGCAGGAAAGGTCACGTCATGTCTTTTTGTTCTCTATGTCCACACGACATTTCAGCGGAGTTGCTTTTGTTAAATATCTACTGTATAAGTGGAATTCACCCATTAGGGATTTTTGACCTAAAAATAAGCATGTAACGATTCAGTCTGGTCAAACTCAACATCATAAATTTGGCATATTCATTAAAATATGTGACATATTGGACTCAGACCGGTTCAGCTCTCGCTGACATCTCACTGTTCTGGCAGCATATTCCCGTCCTGGCTCATGGCAGACCTTTTGCCTGGGCATGCAGGCAATGTGCAGTATGTTGTGGGTGAGGAGGCATCCTGAGAATATCAACCACATGAGTCTAACTGATTACATTTTTGTCACAGCTCTTGTAAGCAGTTGCTTTAAATGGTGATCGCTCAGTAGTTTTGAACAGTGGAATGTTTATTCTCATGAAAACCTTTCTGTTTTTCAGCTACTATTTATAATGTTAACGAAGTGGCCAAAATGGTTTTTCCCAGCTGAGTGGCCAGATTTGTGTCAGCAGGTGATGAATGTCACGACAGAGTTGGCTCAGGTACACGTGATGATTCTGGACCAGAGTGCCACTAACTGGAGCTGATGTTCAGCCCAAATCGACCAAAGTCTGTAACCCCCGAAGCCTTGCCAAATCTGGCAGCCATATGAGCCAGAGCCAGGTCACATTTTGTTTCCCAGCGCTGACAGTCAGTGATAAATCGTCCTGGTCTGATAATCGGACTGAAGTGCCATTTAGTTTCATTCTGTCCCACCAATGTCAAAGCTGTGGTTACTGTGAACAGTTGATGTTCTTAAGCAGTTAAAAGTCCCATGTTTACACTTCCTCTGTGTTTTATTTGAACTGTTGATATATAAGAAGATATATTTGTGGTTTTAAGAACCAAAAACCACCTAAAAGTAGTTTTACATCTCTGTCTGGCTTGTCTCTGGAGCTCAAGAGGTCGGTGAGCCAATCAGAAGAGAGGAGGCTCTGAGCCTCTCTTCTGATTGGCTCACTTTTTCTGTGAGTGATCCAATTAAGAAGATTGCAAGTGAACAAATGAATACAGGCTGTGTGCATTATAATAAAAAAAAAAAAGGAAACAGAAATCTCACTTTATATAATGTGGGACCTTTGTTGAGCAGTTTTGTCAGTATTTCTGACTTCTAACATCTCGTTCAGTTTTGTCGATCTCACCCACGCTTTAGTCATTTTTCTGTTGCTATTTTCATGAACATAGCTAGGTAACTAGCTTAATCCAGCCTGAGCTCTCATTGGCTAACAACACCTTTTCATACTATATCTGATTAAATCAGAGAGGTATGTCCCTGTTGAAGGTGGCACAGATCTCGCCTCTGATGGTATATTGCTGATGACCACTTGAACATCCCCGAGCACTGCTGTTGACATCTTCACACAGAGTCTCAAGTACAGAGATGAGGATTTTTAAAGAGTCCGTCTGCGTCTTTTTAAATCTCTCAATTTTGCAATTTTATTTAAATACTATTGCCAGTGTGATTTATACTTTTAGATACCTTGCTTTGAGGAATCTAAACACGTTTGATATGTTTTTTATTCTAACACAAGAAGGCAAACTTCTCAATTGTTTAATTTCGTTTAAACATGTGCAGCCATACAAAAACTTTGCTCTGATAAATTACCTTCCAAAATGGCAACTGGCCGTGTGTTCAATGCCAGTTTTTTTTTTGTGATTGACTACCCTGACGCATCAGACGGTTTCTTACACAGAACCATCTGGGAAGGCTTCATTGGAAACCGTTTGGAAACGAGCAAAAAAATACTTGGCAGGTGATTGGATGATCCATCTGTCTCTCACTGTCTATCACCGGCTAACTTCAGCCGATCCTTTTTTTGTGGAGCAGTTGTTAGATCAAACTCGGCGAAGCCAAAAACATCTTTTATATCGAGAAAAGCCTTCAGCGCTGTGCTCTTCTTTCAATGATGAAATACTCTCCAGGTCTGATGTAACCGATGCTGTAGCATCTACGCTAACGTCTTTAGGACCTACCATTGTTGATAACGTCTGTAACTGCCGGTAGCTCCACACTGATACGACTCTGAGTTTGGCAAGGTGGATTCCTGCTTATGAGAAATCCAGCTGCCTCGTGAAGTTAGTGATCAACAGGTCTTCATACTCAATGCTACGGAAATGTTTCGGTTGGTTCAGCCTTATAGTTATAGAAGACTAGAACGTTTTTAGAATGACATACAAGGCCATTACTTTAGTTTAAAGCAGCTATAATCAATATTTTCACAATAACGATGTGCCAAGTGACAATGCTCACGTATCAAGTATCAAGTGTCCCTGGTGTGAGACTCCAGACAGACATTTTGGCGTCTCCTGTAAGATCCCTGGAGGAGGAGCTTGTTGGAAATTGGACAGTGACTGAGGGTCAGAGGATGATGCCGACTTGTGTCTGTGCTGCACATCTGAACTCCAACCCAGGCTACATCTGCTGCTGTCTTTGGACCCAGTCAGTAATGATATGGGCAGTTATGTCTGCGCCTTGACTGGCAAGCACAGACTCCCCATCATCTGCAGTCAATCTCAGAGTCCAGAGAAGACCCAGAAGCACTTTGCTGTCAGGTGAAATCTGTGTTGTTGGATCAAAAAGGACACTGTACAGAGGCAGACACATGGCTGCGATGCTCAGAGCTCCATCGACTCAAACTTCATCAATTTCCAGACATGCAAAGGCAACAGTGCTCATATTCTCTGTAATGGTAGTAGCCATTGTTTGCGTGGGATGGTCCTCAAAGTAGAAAAGATAAAGAATAAGAAGAGGAATGGATGTGCTGGTTCTGTCCTCGGGCCTCTTCACCCCAGCAGTGACACCTACATGGCTCTGGATATCAACTCCATGTCTGCTGAATATGACTCACTAGACCCAGCGAGAACTCCATGAGATGAGAGATAGCAGCCCACCTCCGGCGGTTCTGCATATAATAGGCCAAATGTACAGTTTATAAATTTCATCTGAATTCAATTCATTTTTATATTTCAGAAATGATCTGGACAATTCTCATTCTATTCTCTATAGTGGTGGATTCAATGGCTTCAGGTTTCAAGTGTCAGTCACTGAACGAGGCTACGAGTCCACAATCTTACTAGTGGATGTGTGAGGCTGTACTTACGACCAGTGGTGCTTGGACCTAAATGCTAATGTCAGCATGCTAACACGCTCACAATGACAGCGCTAACATGCTGATGCTTAGCAGATAATGTTCGCCATGCTTACCCATGGCAGCGTGTTCGCTAATTAGCACAAAGATCAAAGTATCTGAGGCTGATGTGAATGTCATTGGTTTTGCAGGTGATGGTACTACAGGAAAAAGCCAGTGGATCACCAAAATGATCAAATAAATGTTCCTGATGGGGACATGAAGGTGGCAATCAAAGATCATGGCAAGTCATCCAATAGTTCTGGAGACATCTTCCTGAAAAGTCACAAATATCTGCCTCATGGTGGCGCTAGAGGAAGAAGAAGAGGAAGAGGATCCCTGCACCAGATTCCATGGTTCAAGTTATTGAGATATTTCAGTGTGGACCAAAGTGACTGATCAACCGACATAGGTCAAGTCTCTCCAACTTGCTGTAACTTTTCATTCACGATTACACGTTCACCATGGTCACACAAACCTCTGGGTCTCAGAGTTCTTTGTAATTTCATCATATTTTTGTGAGACGGAAAACAATGCACAAGACTCAAAATGTGTCACATTTCTTTTTTTAAATCATTTGTTTATCTTCTGTGTATGTTCTTTTCTATAGATTTATGAGAGTGCAGGTCTGTTCAAGAGGTAGAGACAAACAGACACACACACACACACAGAACAGGAAGAGGATGTGCCAACATGAAAAGGGTGTAACTGCTGAAACACATACTTATGTTTTTCCAACTTGTCATCACTCTCGCTCCTTCTTTCTGTGTGTGTGTGTGTGTGTATGTGCGGTGTTTGTATAAGTGTGTTTGTGTGTGCATTGGTTCCTGCATGCGCCGTCATCCTCCGTGCGTGCATGCTCAGTAGCTCCAGTTAATGACATAAGTAAGCAGACATGTTCAACAACGTATTGGTGCATGTAAACATTGTACGCTGCAGCAGCTCCCCTCTCCCTCCCTCCTCCTGTTCCTCTACGCTTTTATCTCTCCTCTTATCTCCTGCCCTCTAAATCTGCTCATCCATCGCTCCCTGCCTCTTCTGTCTCCACTCGCCTCTATCTGTTTATCTGTGTCTCTTCCCCGGGCATTCAAATCCTTTTCTTTCCTCCTCTCTTTATTATAATTTTTTTCTCCTCTCTTCTCAAACACCTCCACTGGCATTATTTATTTCTCCCTGCAACTCCATCTGTCTGACGGTCTGCCTGCCTTTCCAGCCGTTCATCCACCATCGATCTGTTGCAGATGTGGTGTGACTGGAGGAAGTAAATAAACAGAGCCAAAACCAGGAATCCTAAAAGATCTTGTCTTTGCATGAATGACGGTAATTCATCACCAGCTTGTCTCTCCTTACCTGTTTCTTCTGCTTGTGGGTGAAGATTTATCTCTAATTGTAATAGTGAGTCAGGTGATCGAGGAGGGAGGGGGATGAGGGTTAGCGGGAGAGAGGGAATTATTAAATGTCACCAGTAGTTTGATGCCACCTGGGGCTGAGATGCCATCTTTGTCTCGGGCTCACTGTTTGCTGCTGGTCAGATGGATGCTTTTGCTTTATTGGCAGATTTTCTCATTTCTACTTTTACCTCGTGGCAAGAAAGAAAAATAGAAAAAAGAAGGAAAGCAGACTGAAGGTATAGGGAAGGAAAGATGCATCTTGCACTCTGAAAAGTCCCTGTACTGATTTTAGGTAAAACGCGAGAGTGGGGGAGATAGATGTGATGAATAATTGCAAACAATAGGTGGTGAAAAATAGAGGAAATATTCTCCAGAGGTACATCTCATTGTAGAAATCCCCCCACCAAACCCAAGCTCCTGTTATTCAGCCCCCCCCCCCTTTTCTCCTCGCCCCCCATTACCAATTAGCTTTAGGCCATAATGGATGTTGTTTGCCGTGTTTCCCTGTCAGCGGATTGAATTAGCGCCTCTGTGTGTGCGAATGTGTGTGCGTGTGTGTGTGTGTGTGCGTGAGTGATCATCTTATCGGCTCTTAGTACAGTAATGAAACACAGTTATAAATGGCTGCAATCCTGTTAACAAAACAGCACCTGAGCGCAGCTCGCTAGATAAATCAGAACTGGGCCGTCGCCACGCCGACCCGGCGGCTGTTGCTAAGGCTTGGAATCACCAGGAGACAATTGAATCATTTGCTCACTGTCTGATAAAGCATCTGTCTTTAACAAGCAGATCACTGCTATAAAAAAATAAGACTATTTGTTATCACTGTGTTTTTCTTCTTCGCAGGGTTCAGGAGGAGTCTGGGTGAATTTCTGGTTTCGTAATCAAACTAAACAAATTAAAGTGGCAGCATATTTCTTTGTTTTGCAACATTTGGCGCTTTACACACAGCCACTGCTTTGCTTCTGGTCTTTCTTCATCGCACCATGGTGATATGGGTTGTCATGCATACACTCTCTCTTTCTCACACACACACACACACACACACACACACACATTCCTCTGTCTTTGTTCAGAGGGACTATTAAGACAGTGTCTAAGGCTGCGACATACTCCAGTGCTCACACACTTAATTGTGTTAATGTTTGAGTTCACATAATCTTTCAGGGCTGTCATTCTCTCAGATTATTCAGTCCTGTTTTCAATTACTGAACGCCTCGGCACTGTAG
Source organism: Seriola lalandi dorsalis (assembly GCF_002814215.2). Taxonomy (NCBI): domain Eukaryota; kingdom Metazoa; phylum Chordata; class Actinopteri; order Carangiformes; family Carangidae; genus Seriola; species Seriola lalandi. Next base: position 394,770 of record NW_019525444.1, on the reverse strand, counting down.
ACCCTGAATGTATGATATACCTGTCCCTGTGTGTGAGTGAGTGTGTGTGTGTGTGTGTGTGCCTTCGTGCCATTGCTTGTGTGTGTGAACTAAAGCAGCAAAATAAAGATTGAGGATGAAGTGGCGTGAATTATTTTTATACTGCCTTTTTATCAGTTGCTTATTTTGCTACAAGACTGCGGATGCGTGTGTGTGTTTGCGCCTCTGTACATTTTGGGCCTGCACATACGTGCGAGTGTGTCAGTGTGCGTTCATGTATTTACACAAGCAGCTCAGGCTTTCAACGGCCAGTCGGTTGAAAAATTGAACAGCTTCTTCTCAAACTCATTTTGAAACGTGTTTGCAATCGTTTTGGCTACAGTCACAGACCACACCACATCATCAGTTATTGTGAATATGAGATGAGTGAACTCTGTTAGTGTTTCCACACACACACACACACACACACATATACACCCACACACCCACGCATGCACCAGGCAACGGAGCATAAGTCAACTTTACGGGAGTAAGAAAAATAAAAAACACATAGCACTGTCATTACGTGCTGAACAGAACCCACTCAACCAGATCAGATGTGTCAGTGTGTGTGTGTGTGTGTGTGTGTGTGTGTGTGTGTGTGTGTGTGTGTGTGCGTGTGTGTGTGTGTGTGATGGAGATAGAAAGAGGGAATATGTGCATATTGTGTTTTTGTCTGTGTGTGTGTTTGTGTGTACTCAAGTCACTCATCCCTCAGTCTTGTTGCTGCAAGAATTTCCTCACCGTGGTTCACGTGCTGTCACACAGAGTTGTGTGTGTAACTACAGCGAGGTTGGATATTCAAGGTTAATTCCTGCATCCTGTGAAATTGCAAGCTGTGTATACCAACCCCCATATAGCCTTAAATACTCACTGTGTCAACAGAATACCTCCGGATGAGCAGGTGAAAACAACACATTGACGTTATTACAAGCTGCCACCTGAATATGTTTATGTGTGTGTGTGTCATCATGTGCAAACCATGGTCCTGGAGACGGCGACTGTAGCGGGACCTTCCACACAGGTGGTTCTGAGTAGCAGGTGCCTGTCTGTCTGTCTTTCTGTGGAAAGATTTTTTTTATCACCGTTGATAACATCACAACCGTGCAACCTGCAGTCACGGAACTTTACAGGTGAGGAGTCGAAGGCCGCGTTCGAAGATGGGTGTGGTCCGACCCATGAGCGCCGAGTCATGTGATAATGCAACAATGACTCCTGAGCACTCGTGAGTTGCAGCTGGTGTGATCCCATTGAAGTGTCTCTAAAGTGTTCTGTAATTGCTCATAAAACAGCAAAGATGTTCTATAATACAGTAGGTTTAATAATGTACTAGTCTACACAACATGCATTTCTGTCATTAACCTATGTAATGATGAGCGGCATGTTCACACTGTCAGCAGCAATAAGTCTCAATAAAGTCTTTATGAATAAAACATCAGGAATCTTCTCCAAGCTTTACTTTGTTTTCCTCAATTCTGTGATCAAAGAAGACCATCATCTCATTTGTGCTAAAATAACCAACTAGACTAAATTTACCTGTAGCTGACCTGCTGACCCCTCCCTTCACAAACACTGTTAACTGTAACACATGTCAGTTTTCCAATGAACCTGTTCTGTCTGTTTTGCATACTGTGCAGATAAGATGATTTATACTTTATTTTATTATCTGCACAACTGACGAGGGACTCCTCTTTTCCTGTGTCTGGCTGTGTTTATCTATCTAGGATCACCATTTAAACATTTAACAGGGCACCAACGTGAGCATCTGTATCTCTGGTTTTGTCTTTGACGGGTGAAGGTGGTGGAGAAAGCAGAACTAGTGATAGTGAAAGAGGAGAGGTGATCACACCGCTGTGACAGTTTTATGACACTGTCTTTCTAGTTGGTCGAGCCAACTGCTATTGAAGCCTTTGCATGAATTTGTGAGATGCTCCCATTATTTAATCGCTGTGTTTTTAATACATTACGAGTGGATGTGATCACATTTGTTCGCACATCTGCATTCATACATAAATACTTACGTCACTTTTTGTTTGTACAAATGAGAGAAACAAAATCCGTGCGTTGATTTTTTAAATGAAAATATTTGTTCTAAAACTTAGCTTAGCTAACTAGTCTTCAGTATTATTCCACCTGGTAGAGAGTCGGCCACAATTCAACACAATATATTGTAATTTTTAACAAAATATAAATGGAGTTCCTCGGCTGGTAAGAAATCCAATTTTCCAGAGATGGATTTTGAGCTCACCGCCTTTGTGTTTACCTTTCTGTTTCTCCTCTTTGACAATCAGGGCTAAATAGCATGTTGGGGCCGACCCTTTGTAAGCGGGTCCGGTCAAGGCTGCAGGAGCCCGTTAGAAGAAGGACAGGCCAGGGAGACAACTGAGGTTGTTTGCCATCAGGTGTGTGTGAAGATATCTCCAAACATTTGGACCCTGGAGATAACAACATGCCAGAGAGGGGGAGGCAGAGAGACAGACAGAGATGAGTGTATTTCCCCGGGACCACCTAAGCCGCCTAATCAAGATATGACTCCACCGCGCGCGTGTGTGTGTGTGTGTGTGTGTGTGTGTGTGTGTGTGTGTGTGTGTGTGTGTTAGAGAGAGACAGACAGAGAGAGAGAGTGTGTGTTTCTGTGTGTCAGTATGTGCCCGAGATAAAAGGCGGTGAATCAGAGGTTTCCCTCATCCTGATCCCCTATAGCAGGTGAAGACTGGTGTGTGTGCATGTGTGTGTGTGTGTGTGTGTGTGTGTGTGTGTGTGTGTGTGCGTGTGTGTGTGTGTGTGTCAGACAACTGGGAGGCTGCTCCCACAGCCCCCATCACATCACCTAGACCATGGAGACCAGACCTGCACTGGAGTAATGAGCAGTGCGCTGTTGTGTCTATGTCGCTCTGTATATGTGTGTGCCTGTGTGTGAGTGTGTGTGAGTGTGTGTGCGCTTATGGGGGCGAGTGATAAACGTTAGCACTGTGATGTTGCATTAATTGCGTGCAGAGTCTTTGGTTCCCTCTTGCACAGCTAATGAAGACACGACACGTCGCTCATCCCTCTCTGACGCTCCGCTTTGAGTGCCACTGTGGCCTCCGCTGTATTTGAGCACTGTAATTTGGCTTTTAAATGAAATAAATTTGTTATCTGGGAGATCCTAAGGATTACGATTATCATTATTTTTCCCTTAGTGACAAACGCCATGCTGTGATTGGTTAATGACTTTCTTCTGAGTGGCAGCCGTCCTATGGGGTCGTCCGGAGCGAGGAAAATGGAGAGGGAGTGTAAGGCGCCAATCTGTACGACTAATGAGGTGCAATTATATTGCTGACTGTCTGTTGAAGTGACCCCACCAAAACCTTCTACACACACACACACACACACACACACACACACACACACACATTCATGGACAAGCCCTTCAAAGACATGATTTTAGGTGGTTGAATATGTGGATGTAGCTGAACTGGCAGCTAACTTGTGACAAAAATGACTATTGGTGGTTTATATGTTACCTTTATTTCTCTTTTTAGGATGTTTTCTTCTGGTAATTTTCCATATTTACCTGGTTAAAGGGGAAAGTATTTCAACATCGGAGTCTGCTCACAGGTCTTGTGGAGTTATAGACGCTGTCTGCTTGACGCTAACAGCTCAAGGCTACATTAGCTGCTATTCTCTGACCAAACTCCTGGCAGTTGAGTTGCATTGTGGGTTATGTAAGCGACAGGTTTTGACAAGAAATAAAAAAGATGAAATCTAAGGTTCTATTGCATCAATTTTGATTATGTTTTATAACTGTTCATTGTGAGTCCAGCAGTGGTATAAAAGTACAATTCTAAATCATCCCTAGGGGATAAATAAAATACTCTATCAATCTATCAATCTATCAATCTATCTATCTATCTATCTATTAGAGTACTAATTTAAGTATATTTCAAATTTTTTGAGTGTTTTAATCTAATAGTTGCAAGAATGTCACAGTCCATCAAAGGCTTACAACATAATTCTGTCTTTCATGGTGTCATTCATTCTGTTTTCCTTTGTATGTGTAAGGGTTTTGGGCCTAATGTCGATGTGTTGAGCTCAATTAGAGTGATCTCTTTTGAACAACCTCCCGACAGAGAGTTGGATCAACCAATCAGCTTGTTTGATGTGCACCCACATTGTTGAGTTTTAGGAGGCATCTTCGTCAGATTCTCGGTGAACCTCTGCAACCCAGCAGTTACTCATAACAACCCTCTGTGCCTTGATTCCACGTAGATATTTACATGTATCTTTGCAGAAGTGTAATTTCTGTGTTAGATCATTCAAAAGGTTACACACATGGTAATAAATTGGATTAAACATTTAAAATAAAAGACTGGTCCAAGCAGACTTAATAAATGAGACTTGACTCTGAATTCTGAATTGGCCATATACACGTACTAATTGTGGAATGACTAACACATGCTCCTGAATATCCAAAGCCTGATATACGTTGCTATTCCTCCGTCATAGACCTCAGTTATTTTCCAAAATCTCTAAAAAGCACATCAACAGTGTATTGAACTTTAAAGGTAATTAAAGTTGGAGACAAGCATTGAGGATTTTTTGATAATGAGAAAAGTATGTAATAACAGCCTTTTCCTTTAACATTAGATTTTTTTCAATCATTCTTTCAGGAGTTGCTGTATGATTTTATTCTATTCGCCACTTTGATTTATGCACATTGGTAGAGTTGCAGGGCCACTGTGTATTTTTCCCCTCGTTTCTTTATTTTCTACAAGTCTATTTCAATATGCGTCTTTCAGCCTATCACCTTGGGTACTTCAAGTGCATGTGCAGGGAAGACGATGATGTCAATTACTGTATGTTCACACATTAATGGAGATAAAAGTCTTTATGTCCGTGCTGAAAGAAAAAGCTGAAGATCTGTTTGAGCAGAATTCACGGCATTGACATGGCTGGATTTTTTCTCCTGCTCAGTTTGGAGAAAGCCTTCTACTCTTCCCTTTGTCTATTTCTCTGAATGCCTCTCTCATTGTCTTCGACTTCTTTCAGATAATCTCATTTAGACTTCCCCTCTTGATTCTCAAGCCTCTCTCTCTCTCTCTCTCTCTCAGCGGAGCTCCTTGCCTCTCTCCCATGGCTCTGTCTTTCCCTTTTCACTCACTTCCTCTAAATGCACACAGTATTGATGTTTTTCTCTCCATCACAGTCCCTGTGATGCTTTTCTTTTTTTTAGCTCTCCTCTTTGTCTCCCACCTTTTATTTGTCAAAGGTTCTCTGTAGCGTTTTCTCCCCAGGTATGCTCTCTCTCATGCACACAGATGTATAGATATACCAGGGGTTTCACAGAGTTTTTGAAGGCTAAGACCAGTAATGATTTTTTGGTCTGAAACTGCTGCTATATGTCAATATAGGCCCACACTATTCACTCACAGTTACCACAACCTGCCATGCCTTGCACCAAGGGCATAGGTTTGCATATGGACATGTCCCTACCAATATTTTGTGAGGACAGAATTGTCCCTGGCAATATTTGAGTCAACTTGTTCGCACTATGTTTGGAGTGAAATCATATTAGATCAGTCGAATGTGCCCTCCAGGATGCTACGTCTCCAAGACAACCAATTTAGGCATACTAGCATTTGATTGACTGGCAGGGGATATCTGAAGGCTCATGTCATATGAAAATATCACAGTGGTACCTTACATCACTAGTAAAATGTCAATTGATGTTATTTAACAATGTTAGCTAGCATTAACTAGCAAATAAACCCTGGTTTCTGTCTTCTGTAGGCTAGCAATCAGGTTGCTAGCAGGAGGATGGTGGATATATCAAATGACGGTACAGTGTTTTGAACTGTTGCCTCACAGTCAGATGGTTCTGGTGGAGTTTGCATGTTATCCCGGTGCCTGTGTGAGTTCACTATGGGTACTCCGGATTCCTCCCGCAGTCCAAAGACATGAACATTAGGTTTATTAGTGACTTTAATGACCGTAGAGAAACCACACATACACAAGGAGAACATGCAAACTCCACCGAGAAAGGCACACAGGCCCGGGATTCGAACCCCAAACTTTCTCACTGTGAAACGACAGTTCTAATCACTGCCATACCGTGCCGCCCCATAGATAAATCATAGTACCTGAAGGCATGGGATCGAACCTGAGCAAGGACGACCAGAGGTCCATCACACTGCTGTGTGTGTGTGTGAAAAACAACAAAACAACAAAAACTAACCTCAAACAAAAAAACTAAAAATTCTGCATTCTCGAAACTCGTCCGTTCGCTTCGATTTCTCTATGTGAATTCCGAATTTTATCAATCAAAAAACATCATAGTATAGTACGGCATAAAAATGTAAAAAAAAACGTCATAGTGTAGTAAGGCATAAAAAAATGTGAAAAAACGTCATAGTGTAGTAAGGCATAAAAAAATGTGAAAAAACGTTATAGTATAGTAAGGCATAAAAAAATGTGAAAAAACGTTATAGTATAGTAAGGCATAAAAAATTGTGAAAAAACGTCATAGTGTAGTAAGGTATAAAAAATGTGAAAAAACGTTATAGTATAGTAAAGCATAAAAAAATTTGAAAAAACGTCATAGTATAGTAAGGCATAAAAAATTGTGAAAAAACGTCATAGTATAGTAAGGCATAAAAAAATGTGAAAAACGTCATGGTATAGTAAGGCATAAAAAAAATGTGAAAAACATCATAGTATAGTAAAAAAACGTGCAAAAATGTCATAGTATAGTAAGGCATAAAAAATTGTGAAAAAACGTCATAGTGTAGTAAGGCATAAAAAAACGTGCAAAAATGTCATAGTATAGTAAGGCATAAAAAAATGTGAAAAACGTCATAGTATAGTAAGGCATAAAAAAATGTGAAAAACGTCATAGTATAGTAAGGCATAAAAAAATGAAAAAATGTGATAGTATAGTAAGGCATAAAAAAATGTGAAAAAATGTCATAGTATAGTAAGGCATAAAAATGTGAAAAAATGTCATAGTGTAGTAAGGCATAAAAAAATGTGAAAAAACGTCATAGTATAGTAAGGCATAAAAAAGTGAAAAAATGTCATAGTATAGTAAGGCATAAAAAATTGTGAAAAAACGTCATAGTGTAGTAAGGCATAAAAAAATGTGAAAAAACGTTATAGTATAGTAAGGCATAAAAAAACGTGAAAAAATTTCATAGTATAGCAAGGCATAAAAAAATGTGAAAAAACGTCATAGTATAGTAAGGCATATAAAAAAATGTGAAAAACATCATACTATCGTGAGGCATAAAAAATTGTGAAAAAACGTCATAGTATAGTAAGGCATAAAAAAATGTGAAAAAGCGCCATAGTATAGTAAGGCATAAAAAAAATGTGAAAAAAACATCATAGTATAGTAAGGCATAAAAAATGTGAAAAAATGTCATAGTATAGTAAGGCATATAAAAAATGTGAAAAAAACACCATAGTGTAGTAAGGCATAAAAAAGTGAAAAAATGTCATAGTATAGTAAGGCATAAAAAAATGTGAACAAACGTCATAGTGTAGTAAGGCATAAAAAAGTGAAAAAATGTCATAGTATAGTAAGGCATAAAAAAATGTGAAAAAACGTCATAGTGTAGTAAGGCATAAAAAAGTGAAAAAATGTCATAGTATAGTAAGGCATAAAAAAATGTGAAAAACGTCATAGTATAGTAAGGCATAAAAATGTGAAAAATGTCATAGTGTAGTAAGGCATAAAAAAATGTGAAAAAACGTCATAGTGTAGTAAGGCATAAAAAAATGTGAAAAAACGTCATAGTGTAGTAAGGCATAAAAAAATGTGAAAAAACGTCATAGTGTAGTAAGGCATAAAAAAATGTGAAAAAACGTTATAGTGTAGTAAGGCATAAAAAAACGTGAAAAAATTTCATAGTATAGTAAGGCATAAAAAAGTGAAAAAATGTCATAGTATAGTAAGGCATAAAAAAATGTGAAAAAATGTCATAGTATAGTAAGGCATAAAAAATTGAAAAAACGTCATAGTATAGTAAGGCATAAAAAATGTGAAAAGAAACGTCATAGTATAGTAAGGCATAAAAAATGTGGAAAAATGTCATAGTATAGTAAGGCATAAAAAAATGAAAAAATGTCATAGTATAGTAAGGCATAAAAAAATGTGAAAAAATGTCATAGTATAGTAAGGCATAAAAAATTGAAAAAACGTCACAGTATAGTAAGGCATAAAAAATGTGAAAAAAACATCATAGTATAGTAAGGCATAAAAAATGTGAAAAAATGTCATAGTATAGTAAGGCATAAAAAAGTAAAAAAAATGTCATAGTATAATAAGGCATAAAAAATGTGAAAAAATGTCATAGTATAGTAAGGCATTAAAATGTGAAAAAATGTCATAGTATAGTAAGGCATAAAAAAGTGAAAAAACGTCATAGTATAGTAAGGCATAAAAAAAATTGAAAAACGTCATAGTATAGTAAGGCATAAAAAAATGTGAAAAACGTCATAGTATAGTAAGGCATAAAAAAATGAAAAAATGTCATAGTATAGTAAGGCATAAAAAAATGTGAAAAAATGTCATAGTATAGTAAGGCATAAAAAAATGAAAAAATGTCATAGTATAGTAAGGCATAAAAATGTGAAAAAATGTCATAGTATAGTAAGGCATAAAAATGTGAAAAAACGTCATAGTGTAGTAAGGCATAAAAAAGTGAAAAAATGTCATAGTATAGTAAGGCATTAAAATGTGAAAAAACGTGATAGTGTAGTAAGGCATAAAAAAATGTGAAAAAACGTCATAGTATAGTAAGGCATAAAAATGTGAAAAGAAACGTCATAGTATAGTAAGGCATAAAAAAATGAAAAAATGTCATAGTATAGTAAGGCATAAAAAAATGTGAAAAAATGTCATAGTATAGTAAGGCATAAAAAATGTGAAAAAATGTCATAGTATAGTAAGGCATATAAAAAATGTGAAAAAAACACCATAGTATAGTAAGGCATAAAAAAGTAAAAAAAATGTCATAGTATAGTAAGGCATAAAAAATTGTGAAAAAACGTCATAGTGTAGTAAGGCATAAAAAAACGTGAAAAAATGTCATAGTATAGCAAGGCATAAAAAAATGTCAAAAAACGTCATAGTATAGTAAGGCATAAAAAATGTAAAAAAAACGTCATAGTATAGTAAGGCATAAAAAAATGTCAAAAAACGTCATAGTATAGTAAGGCATATAAAAAATGTGAAAAAAACGCCATAGTATAGTAAGGCATAAAAATGTCAAAAAAACGCCATAGTATAGTAAGGCATAAAAATGTCAAAAAAACGCCATAGTATAGTAAGGCATAAAAAAATGTGAAAAACATCATAGTATAGTAAGGCATAAAAATGTGAAAAAACGTCATAGTGTAGTAAGGCATAAAAAAATGTGAAAAAACATCATAGTATAGTAAGGCATAAAAAATTTGAAAAAACGTCATAGTATAGTAAGGCATAAAAAAGTGAAAAAACGTCATAGTATAGTAAGGCATAAAAAAGTGAAAAAACGTCATAGTATAGTAAGGCATAAAAAAATGTGAAAAACATCATAGTGTAGTAAGGCATAAAAAAATGTGAAAAAACGTCATAGTATAGTAAGGCATAAAAAAAATGTGAAAAAACGTCATAGTATAGTAAGGCATAAAAAAATGTGAAAAACATCATAGTATAGTAAGGCATAAAAAAATGTGAAAAAACGTCATAGTATAGTAAGGCATAAAAAATGTGAAAAACATCATAGTGTAGTAAGGCATATAAAAAATATTTAAAAAAAAGTCATTTATCTATCTATCTATCTATCTATCTATCTATCTATCTATCTATCTATCTATCTATCTATCTATCTATCATAAGACATCAAAAGTATAGTAAGACAAAGAATGTTAAAAAATGTCCCATTATATTAAGCCATATAAAGTCATAGTTTACTGAGGCATAAAATGTCATATTTTCTTAAGTCATAAAAATTTCAAAAAGTATAGTATAACATAAAAATGTCAATTTACCTAATGTGCATGTTTTTCGAACCAGTGTAAGCAGTGTACCACCATGTTACTCAATCACAACGACAGACTAAAGTTAGGCATAAAAATGTCAATGAACGTCATAGTATAGTAAGGTACAAAACATCATAATATAGTAAGGCATAAAAACCTCAATTAACCTAATGTGCATGTCTTTTGATCGCAGGAGGTAACCAGAGAACCCAGAGAAAACCCATGCAGGCACAGGGAGGACATGCAAAGTCTACACAGAACACTCCACATGAAATAACCCATATCACTTTAATAAAATGCATCTGTCTTTCAGTTATGTTAGCTAATCAAGGGAGGTAGCAGCAAATGAACAAAACAACATAAACTCTTAAACATAATTTCAGTTTATGATCAGGCTGCTTGGATTTGGTTTGAATTCATTAAAATTAATGATGTGTTGGTTCTAATTTGTTCTACTGGAACTGATGCATTTTTGTATGGTTTTGCTAAAATCAAACCATAAGCATTTTACATATTTTGTGTGAAGTACGGTAGCAAGTACAGATAAAATTTTTATGTTTTTGTTAAAATGCCATAATAGGCCAATGACATGTATGATTCACTGAACATTCATTTTTTTCTGCTGCACCAATTGCTTTAAAATTTGTTGAAAAAATATGTGCATTCTGAGCATCACAGGAGAAACTCATACCACATAAATCACAATGTTCCCCAATTTAAACCAGACCTGCTGCATATCATCTCCCACTATCAGTCTCCACATTTCCCGTCTTCCTCTTTACTGTAAACTATCAATTAAAAGCAAAATGCACGATCTTAGGTTACAAAAAAGAGTAAAAGAAAAGGAAAGAAAGAGCTTTCTTTCCAGATCAATAAAAGCTTTTAAACAGTATTTACTGTGGGTCATCATGGGACACAGACTCTCAACACTTAGAAAGATAAAACTTCTGTTCAACAACAGGACCAAAATGGCTGAGTAGTAGTAGTTACGTGATCACAATACACAGTAGTAGTTAAGTGAGATTCATTTACAGTGAAACAAGTAATTCCGGTCCAACTTTCATGCTTCATGTGATATTCAATATGTAATAAAGATAATTTCAGCTTGATATATTGGCTTACCTGTAATAAAAGAGAAACTTACACGTACTCAAATGCACACACAACCTTTGCTCCCTCTCTTTTGACTGTAAAAAGCGGCAGTAATAGGGAGCCATGTTCCATGTCAAGCTCTATTTTACATTTACAAGTAAATCTCCCAACAAGCCAATCTAAGGTGGAGAGGCCAGATGAGGCTGGATATATCACGGCCCATCTAGTCAGCAGTTGCTGGCCTTATAACATGGCCTGTATCTAAGCAGAAAGGATATTTAAGGAGTGATATAGAGAGAGATGAATGAAGGGTGGGAGGGGGAACGGACGAACGAGGGAGAGATGTAAAAAGAGAAGGTTCAAGTAAAAGAGGGGGTGTAAAGAAGCGGAGAGGTTGGTTTCAGTGTGTTTAAGAGCTTGGCAGAGGAGCAGCTACCACTACTGTGACTATGGTTTCTGGGGAATCGATGTGTGTGTATCCGTGTGTGTGTGTGTGTGTGTGTGTGTGTGATAGGGGGGAAAGGGATCCAGGGTATTTTCCTGGCATTTGATGGACAGCTTAACGCTCGGCTTGTAAAAACAGCGGAGCAAAATGTTCCACGTGCCAAAGGATGGTGGGAGGTCACACACACACACACACACACACACACACACACACACACACACACACACACACACACACACACACACAGATATACACACAATAAAAGTGAAGTGTGGAGTTGCAGGCTTATTTATTAGGGATCTTGGGGTGTGGGTGGACAGTCACTGGGTCGTGGGGTAGGGATGATGATGTTTTCTTAACATTTCCCCTGATTACATCCAACATCTCTCATTTGTAATCAGATTTTCAACATCTGCCTTTAGGGGAGAGCGAGTGTGTTCAAACCCTCACGCTTGGTGACAACATGGTCCCAACTGGAGCTTGCTGAAATTTTTGTGTGCAACTAATGAGGTCAAGAGTAGGGAGAGTAGGAGTTCAACCCTATTGTAAATCACTCACCACCGATGACACAGCAAAAAAGAGTGAAAGGGAGAGACAGATGGTCTCGTTTGCACAATCACGGACACACTCATGGGAATGTATGTCACGTCCAGCTATCACATCTCCACAATATCTCTTTTGTAAGGTCATCAGCTTCTCACCCACTGCAATCCACCTCTACTCCACTTCTGCCTTTTACCTTCCACATCTCCTCGTTCTTCTCCGGTTCAGTGCAGTGAACCGCACTGGAAGGCCGACTTCATTTTGCCGTGTGTTACCACCAACATTGCACAAGCTTTCCGTTTCACTGCTTCCTACCTTTCAGCGTCGTCATTCCTGTTCCAATCTCAACATGACAATCTCGAACGCGAGTTACAACATTTTCACGTTGTTGCATTTTGTTGGGTGATTGAGCAACGAGAACAGAGGCGAGAAGGAAAGCGGCCGGTTGGGTTGCCGGTGGATGATTTTATAGATAAGGTACATTTCACATAACATCTGTGTTATACCGAAACTGAGCCGTATTCAGAAATGTTACATAAATAATTTTGTCAGCTCAACCGCAGCAGATATCAGAGTCAACATCTTTACGATTTGGGGTCTCTTCCTCACATGGATTCATACAATCAAAAACCCACATGGCATTTTCAAAAAGAATGATATTAAATGAACACTGCTGACCTTTAATAAATCCATTCTTGACTCATACACTATTAAGATGAAAGATCATACACAGTTGTCATTGTGGGGAAATAACATCATGTGTTGTCATATGAAGAAAAAACAAAGAGGCATTTTTGAGAAGATGTTTTTATGAGGCGTGGCTCTGCAGTGTCAGTCTGTCAGTCAGTCAAATATATCTATAGCAACAACTATTGGCGGGATAGTCATGAAACCTTGCACAGACATTCACGGTCCCCAGAGAATGAACCCTGCCGACTTTGATGATCCGTGATGCTTCATCTTGTGTCAGCAGCAGGTCAAATCCATCACGTAAACACTGAAATATCTGGACGTCTCGATTGAATGGCGTAAAATGTAGTCCAGGTGTTCATGGTCCCTGGAGGATTTATCGTTACAACTTTGGCAATTTTCTGGCTTTTCCTCAAGTGCAAGCACGAGGTTGACAGTTGCATTTTCAAGTGGAATAACTCAGCAGCTATTGGATGAATTACCATGAAATTCGCCACACGCATTGACGCCGCTACAAGGATTAATTGTAACAGCTTTGGTGATCCTTTTACTTTTAATTCAGTGCCATCATCAGGTAGAGGTGTGTGGTACAAAGAATTGTGCCACAAGACTGATGAATGACTGATGTTGTTGCATCATAAAATAAGTATCAGAAGATTTCCAGATTGAATGATTTTCTAATGCAGCTTTTATACCATCACATATCATTTATTATCCAGCTGATACAATACAGAGTGGTGCCATTTTCTCTAACTTCCTGAGGTGTGAAAAAAATGTCAAAAATATATGTGCGATATATCTCACGGATATGAAATGTCCCAGAGTTGTAGAATCACTGTGGTGTGAGTCGGGCTCAGCTAACTGAAATGTGTAAGAAGCACGTGTTGCCTCTGTGGCTTCAAATGTCTCAGAATAAAACAAAGCAGACTCATTTATTGCCAAAGCAACACTGCTTCATTTGCACTTATAATGATGTTACTTCTTTTGTCTCAGCATGGAAACAACTGTCTGTTTCACTGATGAGTGTGTTTTTTTGCATTGTTTCTGAGGTCATTTGTTTGTTTGGAGGGGCTACGGAGCGGCTTAGTTGAGTCAAAACAAATTACAACACTAGATCCAGTTTGTAGGTCCAGAAATAAACAAACACGAAAACCCACAGCAATTTGTAAAGTATTTTTCAACCTCCAATTCATGACTGCATGGCAACCGACTATGACTTCTATGACTTCAAGACCTTATAAACATATTATTAACAAAGGAGGAAGTCATGTGACGCAGTATTATGACGATGACCTTCCTCTAACCTGAAGGAAGCACTTATTTAACCCAAACCGTGATCTTTCCCTAAAGCTAACCAAGTATTTTCTTTGTGCCTAACCAAACCAAACCAAACGTTTTTTATTGTATCCATGATGATGGAAGTCTGGTGCGCGTGTTGCCAATGGGGAGCTGTACCTATGGCCTATATGGTCATTTAGGTTGGAGGACTTTGTTAGCGTCCACCTCAAATGAAGCAGGCTTCCTTTGAACCAGGCAGTAACAAGACGTGTCATCACAGATGTCATCACACTGTTTGAAATTAACATCTCCATTTGGCTCATCAATTGAAATGTTATAACTCAATGCTAAAATCATCCATTCAAACCCATGGACCTGGGACCATGAACCAAGAGACTTCCCTTTATCTGGTTATTAAAACAGCTCTGATACCATCATATGGCAACCATTAGTGTATTAAGAGAGCTGCATAGCAACCTATACAACGCCATTTTCAAAGGAGATATCTGTAAAATTGTTGTTGAAACACCTTGAACAGAAAATACAGTCAGTTATTAATTTCTGAATTACAGATGGAAGCTTCTTTTCCATGAACGACGTTATCTCAAAGTTAAGTGTAAACAACAAGATGAGTGGAGATAATAGATGTCGAGAAGTGTCCATGTCTGCAGCTGCGGTGTGATCAAGGCTTTTAATGTCCCACACCACTAGGGCATCCATCACAGAACAGAAATACATCGCTGCTGAACTTCTCTTTCGAAGCTCAGTTGGTTGATGTCGCACGACTTCTATTCTCATATCACGTGACGAGACTACACTCGTTGGCTCCGACGTCCACCCTCACGGACTCACAGACTGAGGTGCGTTCCCAGTAAGACCATGATGATTCAGGACTGTCCCACTGTGAAATCATTAAGAGCATACCAGGGGACGCCCAGAAACGACCACCAACAAACAGAAAAAAGAACAAGATGGAAGAAGAACTGTTATAACAAACAAGCGTGAAAGGAACAAACCTGAACGTTAACGTTACAAGAGAAAAGAAAGAACAAACGCAGAGCCAAACCTGTGTGTAGTCATTTGTCCTGTGATGGCACAATGATTCATTTCAAAGATGCTTTCATCACATCTTATCCAACATTAACATATTAATATTTTTACAAACAGGGAGCGAAGGGAGGAAATAAAAAACGTAAAATCAAAAGTCCCAAACTCACAATTGTACGCAACATGTTTTGGCGTCGTCAAATTGAAGCAAGCATTTTACCTCACCAGGTGGATGAAGTCTGTGAGGGCTCAGGCCTTAGGGACATTGGGATTGGGACCCTTCCAGCAGAGGACATGAGGATATTTGTTGTTGACCAGGTTGCTGTTGCGAGGACACTTCTTCTGCCCAGCAAAGCCCCAACATGCCTTCTGTTGATGACTCACAGGAAATGAAGGGATCATCTCCAGCATCATGGCCTCTTTTCGCAATCTCTGACAGAGCAACCAATCTGTTCGCTCCCCTCCCTCCCTGCTTCCATACCACACTTACTCTGTCATAATGAGGAGCTGCCACTCAAACCACATCGAGCTGCACTTATTGCAACACCGTCGAGGCTACAGGACGAGCCAGCTCAACTGGGATTAAAGTCTCTGTTGCAGTTGTTGAAACAGAGTTTAGAGCAATACAGTGGGCAAATCTGGAGGAAAGAGTTTAGGAACAAAGACTGCCTGTGCTGCAAGACACCGGATGGGCCAGATGAAATTTAGCTTATGAATTGAAACACATGCATTATGCATAATGAACAGAGGCCGAAGGGAAAGAGAGACAGAGAGGAGACATCTTGTCATCACTAAAGGGGAGCGATGGAGAGATGGACAAAGGAGATGTCCCACGGGACTACGCACTCATTCTGCATGGCTGCCTATCCATCACCATGGAAACTGTGTGTGTATGTGTGCGTGTGTACATTTTTTGTGTGTGTGCACTGGCGACCAACGGCGAGCTGGAGGGTGTGTGTTATGAAGAAGGGGAATAATATGTAGGTCCTACGCTGGAGGCCTCCCACTGTGTTAGCAAGAATACCTTGGAAACTCACTCATGATCACATTCCACGTCATGTCTGTATGTGTGTGTGTGTGTGTGTGTGTGTGTGTGTGTGTTTGTGTGTGTGTGTGTGTGTGTGTGCATGTACAGACAGTTGTGGACGGAGAGATCTTATCATTTAAAAGCAGGTCCCTCGGTTGATGAGTGATCTGCTGGATGGTGTGATTGATGAGGGACAGAGTGATGAACACTTGATGAGATGAAAGAGTGAAGAGCCATCAGCACGCATTCACACACACACACACACGCACGCACACACACACGCACACACACACATCGCGCGCACACTGAGAGACGTAGCCAATGACTGAGGCCTCTGATGTGTGTGTTTAGGCAACACACATGCATGCGCACTTAAAAAGCCGCACAAACTTATAAAAAGACACATTATGCAAAATCACACACACACACACGCACACACACACACACACACACACACACACACACTCAAACACACACACACACACACACACACACACACACACACACTCAAACACACACCTCCGTGGAAGATGAAGGGACGATTACAGATGAAACGTTTTCTTTGAGCCAACAGAAACGTGACATGAATGCATGCAGAGGAGGCTGTATTGCCGTACACACGCTCACCAACACACACACACACACACACACACACACACACACACACACACACACACACGTACATATAGATTAATAGATAGAAGGAAATGTACAGACAGAAATCATACAAGTGCTGTTTAACACAGTGGTGACAAAACTAGTTCTTCCTTTGGTTCTCGCTTGTAAATTATTGTTATTTTTTTTGTTCTGCAACTCCCTCCAGAGAAGAGAGTAATTTGTGGTCAGACCACACACACACACAGACACACACAGACACACAGACACACACACACACACACACACACACACACACACAGACACTTCCCTCTTTTTCTGTCATATTTTTGTCCATGACCCTTGACTCACATTATATGTTTCACAGTGTCTGAAATACAGTAAATTGATTAAATGATTGTTTTCCCAATTTATTGATTAGTTGATTCCACCACAGCCCATTCACAACCCTTTAGAAGACGCAAACACACACATACACACACATTTGCAGACCTTTAATTAACTGGATACACACACAAATATACAACCGCCTGCTCATTAACTCAAAAACTGACACTGAAGCAGTCATCACTCTCTCTCTCTCTCTCTCACACACACACACACACACACAGACGCACAGACCCCTGGCACCTGAGGAGAGTGCCCTCACTGTGCCAGGCTGTGCCAACATGTGGGAGCAGTTACAGTAAAGACACACTGCCAAGACCACTCTGAGCATGGCAAACAGCTGCCAGGGGCACACACACACACACACACACACACACACACACACACACACACACACACACACACACACACACCTACATAGACACACACACACAAAAATCACACATATGATTCTTCAAACCTGCAGCCTCACTCACACACCTATCCTGCGCCTTCTCTACCACAAGAACTCAGCCACAAATACTCCAAACAGCTTCCTCACACACACACACACACACACACACACACACACACACACTCACACACACACACATAATCCACACATAATCCCCCACCTCGTCCTCCGACTCCCTTTCTCATGCAAAAACACACACGCACACACACACTTTGCTGAGTCAAAGCGTGTAACAAAAGACCAACATATAACCAGGATTTCCCCTGCTCCCGTCTCCATCTCTGTTGTCTGATATATAGGAAGCTTCAGTCTCCCATTGATTTTGTACTGTACATTCCTGGTGTGTTGGTTCAGCTCTGCTCATGGAGCGTGGCGTCTTAATCTCTCAGGATCGCTGTCAGTTGATGAATTGTCAGTCATACAGACCAAGCGGAGCAGCCTTTAGCTTCAGGGACAACAGGCAGAGAAGTTAGACAGAGAACATAAAGCAGACACCATATGATGCCAGTTGTCTTTGTGCTATATCACCGTTTTCTCTTTGTGTGTCTCACACAGTCTCATATCATCAGTGTGTGTTTACTGAGGATGTTCAGAGGAGAAATTGCCACGGTGTTTACCAATTATTCTCTAAATTGTTAATTCTTTTTCGGCCGTTCATCATCATGGTTAATATGTCTTGACATTAGCCCTGCTGGAATGGGTAACCTGGGCTTCTCCTGTAATTTGTAATAATTGCAGAGGTCGTCCATGTTCTTAATTGCTTGTGAATCTGTAACTGTAAATTAAAACAACTTCACTGCAATCCACCTTCCGTTTAAGGTCAAAAATAATATTAAGTCTGCCTCATGGTAATTAGATTCTTTAAAAAATTCTTTCTGTTTTTTTTCTCATCCTAGTTGACAATTGTGATTGAGAGCTTTGATTGAATATTGGGTGAAACACAGGAAGCTAATCCAGCTATTCAGCATGGACCATTTGGACAGAGGAAGTCTACTGTGAATCAGTAATGTTAGGAATTTATCCACTATGTTTGTGTTTTGTGCAGGAAACAGACATATGGGGTAAATTCCCAAATTGCATGATGTGTTCAGGTACAGGAGACGAGGAGGTGAGAAAAGGGCTGAATTTGGTTTTCAGCTGTGGATGAGAAGAGAAAACTAATAAGCTATTTTCAGGTAAGTGAGAATAGTCCGACACACAATGGGGTTTTGGACCCCACTGTATTTAAAAATACGAGAAGAATAATACATCTGCACTGTCTGCACTATACGCTAAATATGGCTAAATATGGCTAAATATGGCTAAATATAGCTGAACATAGTTACTGCCAGGGGGAAGTTAGCTTAGCTTACCAAAGAGACTGGAAACAGGCAAGTGGAAACTCTCGTGCTTTAAAGGTGGGGAGTCACCTGACTGACCGAGACAGCTGTTAGCAGACTAGCTTTCGATAGCCTTGATAGCTTGTCTACTGTAGACAGTTGTGAAGAAGCACATTAGACAACTGTCTTTGGAAATTAGGGTCAGGTTCCTTTAGGATTTAATCTATATTTAGTTTAGTTAAATTGTTACATGAATAATGCAAAAAAATAATTAAATATTACTACCTGTGTTTAATAAGTAATTTCCCGCTGAAATGTATTCATAGCAACATTTTTATAGATAAGTCTAAACAGAACAGTGTCAGACCAACAGCTAGTGTTGCCTTTAGTTGGCAGTAAACATGCTAGCATGCAGTACTGCTATCAGGACGCCAGGGGCAGGGACTTCCTCAATGGATTAAACAGACAACATATGACGTGTCAATTAGTGAGCTGTGGATGCGCTAGCAGGCAGATTTTGTTTCCTTTGGACAGAGCCAGACTAGCTGTGTCCAGTCTTGATGGTAAGCTAGGCTAATGCTAACAGACAGATATAAGAACAAAATTTTTTTTCTCATCTAACTCTCCAGCAGAAAAGCAAAAATATCCACATTCCCCAAATTGTCAAACTATTAATTTAATCACCAAATCAGACTTTTCCTTTAGAATACAGAACATTTCTCGCCTTTTGCAAAGTGCACGTTTACAGTGATATTTAGTAGTTGGTTCGATGCTCTTATTATCACTGCAAAATGCGACAGTAGCATTTTGGTGCAGTATTCATTTAATATGGAAGATGTTTGAGAAAATCTGATGAAATGTAAGGAAATGCAACCTGACTGTCTGCCCGTTAACATCACGAATGTTGCATCAATTCACATTTAAAGTGGCGATAGAAGCATGTGAGGAGATAAATCCTCAAACACTGTCACACTGTTCAGGTTTCACGTTAATTTACTGTACGTATTACATCCAGACGGGTGTACAGTTACAGGTATTTTGATGACCCCCAGCAGTGCAGCTGACAACACGAGGAGGAAAGAACATACAGGGCTGTTCGAGGTATGTGTGTGTGTGTGCATGTACGTGTGTGTGTGTGTAGGCAGGTTTGCAGCGGTTGTTTTATATAAATATAACTGTACAGAGGCCTATCTTTTTACCTGCTGTCGCTAGGGTAGATTTGGCAAGGTTGGCAATCAAGTGCCTCTCTCTCAAATACATGCACACACACACACATATACACACACATATACACATACACATATAAATTCCAGCCTGCGTCCAGATCATATCATAAATATCGCACACACATTCCCACACCGCAGCTATCAGGTGTCTGCGGCTCAGGTTGCTGTGTCCACTAAGACTTTACAGGATGTTTGACCTATTCTGACTGTCGGGGCAGGCAGCCTCGAGCCGGCCAAGACTCCTCTACTATTCCAAATATCAAATACCAGCATCAGTGATAACCACCAGAACTGCTCTGTGTAACGTACAGCCCGATGTGTGTGTGTGTGTGTGTGTGTGTGTGGAGTCTGTCTTGCCTGCATTAAGAGGAGGAAATCATCGTGGTGGTTTTTCTGCAGTTCTGTGTTAAAATCTTTTGGATTAGGAGGTTATTGGAGGGAGTTTGACCCTGTGGCCCCGGGCCAGCATACCAGCTATAAAACACTCCTCATGTCCTGCCCTTCCTCTGCCCTCCTGCTCCTCTTTATCCCTTTCTCCTCTTCACTCCTCAGCTTCTTCCTGCTCTTGTTGCTGTATTTCCCTTCGTCATAAGGTGAAAAACAACATGGGTAAATGGAAAAATATACTGTATGTATAATATGTGTGGAACTACAAAGATTTGCTTTGATAGTATTTATGTTAATTGTGATTTTTTTTTTCTCTGCTGATTAAGTCATTTTCTTGTTTCATTCATAATTTAAATATATTATTTGGTCATTGAATTTCAAGGGATTTAAAAAATATTTTCCTTTTGAGTGTAACGTAAAATTTTGATTTTTTTTAATGTAAATTAATGACAATATTCACCATAGTGTCAAAATAAAACCTTTGAAATGTGGTTGAAATGTAAAATAAATAAATAAATATTCATTTTAAATAATAAATTAATTAAATTATTATTTTTTTTCTCATTTTCTTTAAGAGCCTAAACACTAATTCTAATAGATTTTACTGTGATTGTTAAACACTGATGTTAAACAAGACTCAGCTCTTTGAAGAAACCAAATCCTGATATTTATGAGCTGAAAATGTCACCTTAACCTCGACATATAGTCTGTTATCTCTAGGACAACAGAAGACTACATCATCTATTTTTTCAAGTAGTCAGTGAAATGAGCCAGAAAGTGAAACAAGTCATAAAATTGCGGGAAAGAGAAAAAACAGTGGAGGTTTGTTGGTGTTGTAATGTAGGAGAACATGGACATGACTTCCACTCTGCCAAGAATCCATGATTTATGTAAGCCTACCATCTGTTGCCACAGAATACGTTGCACAACTACCAATGAGTCAGATTGGCTATACGGACATCTACAATGTCATACACACACGCGCACACACACACACATTGATATATATATATATATATATACACACACACACACACACACACACACACACACACACACACACACACACACACACTGTAAGATGGATACCGGTGGCGAGCTCACAGAGGCTCATATGAACGATGGATGAGGTGATGCAGAGAAGACCGCTGATCTCCTTACTCCCACTTTGAGTGACCTGAATATACCCCAGCATACACACACATACACACATACATACACACACACACACACACAAACACATACAAACTATCCGCACACACACATGCAGCATCCCCCTGCAGCTGACAGCCATTCATTCACTTCAGTGACATGCTCAGGCTATATCTAAATGGAGGGCTTTCTCTGGATTGGAGCCCTTCCAACACACACACACACACACACACACACACACACACACACACACACACACACACACACACACACACGCACACAGGTGAACACCCTTTCCTTTTTCAATCCACCAATTCTTACTTTCATTGCTAACCCCTTCTTTTCCTCCATTTCTCTTCCATATCCATGTAATAAAGTAGAACACACACACACACACTCGCATAAATAGAAGCCCATAATAACACACACACACACACACACACACACACACACATGCATCCACACTGATAGGGCCAGTCACGATGGATAGCCTCTGGACTCTTGAAGAGTGACATGCTTTCAGATGTGGTGTCTCCGCTCGCTTCCACCAGCTCCCACCGGGGGAAAAAAAAACTGCCACACCTGTCTGTGACACCTTCACCCTTTACATACACACACTCACTCACACACAAATCAGCTTGCGGCATGTTTGCTCTTACGACGTGAAAGCCCTCTCTCATTAACCCAGAGGGCACCCCTAGCCTCCCATTGTGCCCCTATCTCCCGCAGCATTCTGGGTAAAGTAGTTTAACAATGTCAACCAGATAAGCCCAATGCAAACCTGCTGATAAGGAGTCAAAGACTGCACTTAATGTCTGTGTGTTTTGAAGGCGTTGGTTGATTGAGGAGCCAATGAGGAGGATGTAAAAGCCCAAGAGTGAGCAGAATGGGTGCATATATGTGTGTGTGTGTGTGTGTGTGTGTGTGTGTGTGTGTGTGTTCACACTGGCAGGCGCTCTGTTTCACATCTTTGTAATAACAAGTTAAACTGCAGAAACAGCTAAACACAGAAGACAAAAGGAAAGCAAACACACACACACACACACACACACACACACACACACACACACACACACACACATACCGCTGGACAAAGGGCTTGTACTTGATAGTGTTTATGTGTGTGTGATTTCAAACTATTGCCAAGGACCATTAGCAAAGTTATTAAAAAAAAAAAAGTGAGTCAACTTTTCCTGTATTGACAAGTGAAGCAGGAGCTGGCCGAGGAGAAAAAGAGAAAAACCAGCAAAGGAGGGGCCGAACACTAAAAACACAGCTCAGAGTAAAATAAAGTTTATGGCCGACGTTCAAGGCGACGCTGTGTTCAAGCTCTCTTCGCGCGCTGCCACGAGGCAGCCAGACTGTAATTTGAGGTCAAAGGTAAATCCTTCATCCAGACTTCAATGTTGCAATAAGCTGCATCACAAAGGCTCCGGTTACCGTGCGATAAAAGGTGTGAATATGTCGCAGGAAGTCTCAAATAAAATGCAGTAAATTTGCGCACTTTGTCCCAGAAACTCCACACCCTGCAGGGGATAATCTCAACTGTTCTTCCCAGCTCTCCCATTACAACACACACACACACACACACACACACACACACACACACACACACACACACACACACACACACACACAGTAAACTCCTAGAAGTGCAGGATTGCATTCACACACTGTGGGCTTATATCGGTGTGTACACACAGGTCGAGCATGTGCCACATGAACATTTATGTATTACACGCATGTATCCAGAGACAGTCACAGGTGAGGATTTGAGGTATTTGCATCCCGAAAGCTGATCCCCTCGCTTTGTTCTCTTAATGGTGCTGTTCCGTTTTTATTATTCTGAATACCTGAGTCACCTGCACAGCCCGAGGAGACTTTATCTCGCCCGTCGTCTCTCATGAAACTCTGCGAGATACAGTTTCCCTTTCTCTCCCTGTTCTTCCCCTCCTATCGGCCACAGCTACAGTTTCAAATTGCTTCCCCCTCTCGTGTTTTTCCTCCCTTCTCATTCTTTCCACGCTTTCTTCTGCGGTCCACTTTCTTACAGCAGACAAATGATCGGCATTGATGAACACAAGGCGGCATTCAGAAGACTCACACCCAGCAGGAAAGGGCAAAAAAAAAAAAAAAAAGACATCATGATCGTCATGTTTTATTTTGTAAGAATCTTTTTTTTTTTTAATGAAACACAAAAAGGCAATAAAATTAAGATAAATAATTTTTTCTTTTTGTACATGAGGAAATATTTAAGTCATATTTCCAAAGAATGACTGAAATTACATAATATATTTTAGTAGGCTATCTCGACCGTACAAAGCAGGTTCCAGTGGGTCTAAAAAACAAAACAAAAAAAAACAATGTCGTTTCTGTCAAAAGGTGATGGTTAGAACTGAATCCAGTGTTTCTTAAAGAAAATACAGCTTTTAAAAAATAATTCAATTAAAGACCCATAAAGTAATATTTCAAAAAAATTGAGTTTCACATTAGATTCCTTTTAAAGCTTTTGCTTTGCAGTGTAACAGCAACATCGTTGTTAAAAGTCAGTCAATGTCCTAGAAAAGAAAAAGGCATTCATGTTCTTCCCCCCTGTACATCCTATACACTGACAACAAACAGTCATCACAGGCTTGCATAAACAGTTAGACAATGGTAAACAAGGAAAACAAGCAAACGTGTAAAACACACACACACACACACACACACACACACACACACACACACACACACACACACACACACAGACATTTTTGGCAAAGCAGGAATAAAAGTGACAAGAAGCATAATTTGTGATTTGATCCTTATCTTGTTTTTTCTTTTTTCTTTTTTTTTTGTCTCTCACCATTGTCCCATTGATTGGCTCTGATTGTCCTTCACAGTCACGTGATGCCATTCTGGTTGCCATAGAGACCTCAAGTGCATCAGCTGGGCAGCGCGCAGACAATGTTGCTGCAACGTTTCTCGGAGGCTGTCATAGCAACGCTGGGTGAGCGCGAGCAGACAACGAGAGGAACTCTACTTCAAATACCTCGGTGATTGCAGGGGTCCCGGATTCAGATTTGATTGAACGTCTTTTTTTTTTTGTCTTTTTCATAAAATTGTTTTCTTCTGATGCGCTGAAGCGTAAACTCACAGGTGCTTTGGTATGTTTCGTTTTGATGCCAGATAAATATCTACATTTTATATAGGAATACAGGCTAAAATAGATAAAGAAGAACTAGATTCTTTAAGGATCAGAGAACAGCAGAAACTCAGTTTCTTTTCCAGTATTTGTGAAAAAAAAAAGCTCCCAACAGGAAATGCACATTCTTAACTCAACAGAGCAAAATAAAAATAAAAAAAAAAGACATTTTTGACACATTTAAAAAGAGCCTTTTTCTGATTTCCTTATAAAAACAACATTTCCCAAACACCCTTTCTACGTATTCATCCCTAAAGCAGGGCTTACAACCACAAAGTCTTCACAACAGTTGTACAAGTCCAAGCCTCCAATCCTGTTCAGTGCATCGAGAGAGGAGGAAACTTAACCCAACCTCCTCCCTCTGCCAGACCCC
>NW_019525444.1:351289-369499 GCF_002814215.2 Seriola lalandi dorsalis | reverse complement strand
ACCCACCCACACACACCCTAAAAAAATCTAAATAAAATATTCTTCTCTGCAAAAGAAAACAACAAAAAAAAGAACAAATATATATGTATACTATTTACAACATGTAATTTTATACATAATGCTGTACAAAGCACACACGCTTGCCCATGCACACTTATGCACGCACACCAACATGCACGCACAGTTCAAATAAACAATCCAACTACCTGTACATGTGTCTTCGCACCTGAATAGGAGGATACGAGAGAGAGGTATTGACGTGTATGGCTTGACAGGAGGAAAAAAAAAAAAATTTGTCGTGTGTTTCCGTCGCGAGGACTGAAAAAGCGCACGTTAAGTACTGAATAGATTAATATTCAGAGTGTTAGAGACATACCGACGGTGTGTCATGACGTCATCTTTGCTTGATGAGCACAGGCGTACACGTGCATGACCACACACACGCACACACACTCATACAATACAAACACACGCACGCTAAAGCACTATTTACTTAGAGCTCATTAAATGCTGAACAGGGTCATCGCAGCCACTCTGCAAACACACACACACACACACACACACACACACACACACACATTTACACACAAGTCCGAACTACAGTGTTTTTTGGTCCTGTTGGGGATCTGTCGTCAATGTCAAACTACCAGTATTAGACCATTAAAACCATCCAAACCAGTGTGGTTTACAGTAAGTCTCTCCCCTCCGTACTCTCTGACTCTGTCTTTGTCTCAGAAAGCCAAGTCTGCCAGCCGCCTCTCCATCGCATATCCAAGCCACTGTACTCCAAAGTGCTCATGTCCACGGGTCCTGTTCGTTTGTCGCGGTGGTGAGACGCTCTTCTCTTGCAGCCACGGAGACGAGCTGCAGACTCTCGCTGCAACAAGGAGCCACAGTCCACATCTGGGAAACAGGTTGAATCTGACACGGATCAGACTTCTCCCCAGAACGAACCAGACTCCTCTTAAGTGCCAGTACTGCTGGGCTTTATCCAGTGGGCTAGCTCCTCCTCTTACAGGGGACAGATCAGTACGCAGAGCCTAAACTCTTGTCTCGGTCTCCGTCTGCCCCCTGCTCCGCTCTGGAGGACCATCCTGAAGGCCGTCAACTCCAGAGCTCAGGTCAGTATTTAGATTTCTCTCTAGCTGCCGGTGCTAGGACACGATGGCCAAGCCGTCTGCGCTGATCAGCTGGCCTGTGGTTGGTTCGTAGGTTCCGGCCAGGTAGAACAGGTCGTTTGCCGCGTTGCCCAGCTTGCGCTCGCGCATCAGGTGATCGTACTCTGCCCTGCTGACCACCTGGCAGCGATGGGAGATGGTCTGCACGTCATTCTCATCCTCGTGGCTCGACTGGTACAAGGCGTTCTACGGTAGAGTCGAGAACAATGGTTGACAAATCAACAGGATAATGTATGCGACAATCAAAACGTTGCATTTACAATTTTTCTTAATAAAAGCATCAAGCAGCAAGTTTTTGTTTGGTATTTCTATGGTGCTGTTTTCACTCCCACGCAAACTGTGGGTTTGAGTTTCTGCTGATTTTTTATGTTTTTTCAGCCTTGCTGGATGTTAATATTCATGCTAAGTACCCAGCTCTTTTTCTCTTTATTCCAAACAAAATCAAATATTGCCAATTGCCTGAAATGCAAAATGCATGATTTCCTGTGCAGCAGGAAAAAGGAAGTAGAAAGTAGGAAGGAGTGACCCGCCCTAGAATGAGTATTTAGAGCCAGTTTGATGATCTAAACGGAAGTACCACTCACATCAGATGAGAATAGAGAGTAAAAAGAAGCACACTGGTAATATATTTATATGAGGATGACGCAGACTGTTAACTTTGACCATTTTCCCGTTTTAGAAATTCTACTCGCACTCCTCGGGCTTTACCTTGCCATCGCGGTGTCGCTTCCCCAGGCGAGTCTCCTCCGGGTGGTAGAACCACTTGACCCTGACCACCATGCTGGAGCTCCACGACTCCCAGAGGCTCTCCACTCTGCCCACGTAGGGCAGCTGTGGCCGGCCAGGTGACAGGAACACAGCACAGTCCCCGACACGCACCGTCTCCTTGCCCCGCACAATGGCCTTGTAAAAAAGCTTGCGGGCTTTGCCCTTCAGACCTCTCCTCTGTCAGAGAGAGAGAGAATAAAATCAGCACCCTCAGTCAATTTATTCAGTGTGGACGGCTTATTTCACCACCAGCCTCATTTCAGAAATTAATTTGGGTTTTTGTTTGTTTTGCTAAACCCAGTCTACCACAATATAGGAGGATTTAATATGTTTTTCCATTTCGAATCCAAAAAAATGCTTCTCGCCAAAAAATATGGTAGTTCAATTTTTTTTTTTTCTTTTCTTCTTCTTCTTTTTTTAAGTGTTCAGTGCCAAACACCGACTGGGTTACGATTGAGTTACAAGAGCACATCGGTAATTCACTTTTAACCTGATGAGGCAATACCACTGAAACTCACCTATGAGTTGTGATAACAGTAACCATAACCTGGATAACACACCTACATTTGTGTTTCCCCTTCTGATTTGTTGGGGCATGTACACACTTAAAAAGGATGCAGTCGTGTTTATAAAGCAAACTGCATGGAAGCCGAGAGCGGCAGAGGTTGCTCAAGCCGTTTTGTTCTGTTATCTCAGGATCGTGACTTAATAATCAGGATAACAAACTCTGAGATTAACCACACCGAGTAAGGCTGATAGCGGTGCCAATGTGTGCAGAGCCTGAGTCAGAATAAGCAGTCGTTGCATTTACTGTATGTAATCAAGGTGTGACACAGCAGACACCGCCACAACAATCAGCCGCCTACTGAAGCTGTGACTTTAAGTAGGTTACAGACACCAAGACAATCGTAAAGTGTGATCATGAGAAAAAACTGTGTGTAATGTAATGGGATGTAGTAATGAGACATTACAGCTGTTCTGCAGCACAGTCTCAAAAAGAAGAAAGATTTGGGAAAAACAACAAATTCAGAGATTATTCAACAACAAAGAAAGAACATATTAAAATACAAATACAATCCAAATGTGTTCTTACCTGTGTGGGGTTGCCGGACCATTTCCACAGCTGGCGTCCAGGCAGCAGGGGAGCCATGTTGGGCAGAGGCTCAGGTGAAGACATCCTCTGCCTCTTAGCTGTTGCCGGGTCCTTGGAGGAAGGTTTCGGCTGCTGGCTCACAGGACTGTTTTGGCTCTGATGGTGGCTGTTAGGAACCCCGTCCTTCCTCTTTAGCTGGGTCTTAGCTGTGCTACTGTTAGCCACCATACTTCCTTTGGACATGAACTCCTTCCTGTCTTCTGCTCTGTCAGCCCTCACCTTTGACCCCGAGACGGCCATGCTGGCTTTAGCCACGTAGCCGTGAGCAGGGGCTGAGGCAGAGGCAGAGGGAGAGGAGTTGGAGGTGGTAGGGTCAGGGTTTAGGAGGTCAGAGGTCATGTTCTGCCTGTGCTTGTGTTTGTCCTGCTGGAGCAGTGCACGGCGCAGCAGCACAGAGGACGACTCTTCATCAGAGGAGTAGGAGGAATCGTTGTCGGAGGAGCAGAGGGACGAGGACGAGATGGAACCGGAAGAGGAAGAGGAAGAAGAAGATGACGTGAAGCAGACGGAGAGACGAGAGGGAAAACGACCACCGCGGTGAGGCGGGACTCCCGCACTACGTGCGTCAGCATCTTGACCTTCATCCTCATCATCCTCATCCAGCTCAGAGTAGGAGCTGGGGCAGTCGCTCGGGTAGTCCAAACTGTAATCCCCACCTTGGACTCCGAGACCAGCTGACAGAAGATCCTTTCTTAGAGGTGGAGCGCCCTTTAGAAGAGCCTCAGACCGGGCCCCAGCACCGTCTCTTTCCCCTCCTCCCTTCTTGCCATCCTTCACCAGGAGGGACGGGTGGATGTATCGTAGTGGTGCTCCTGCAGAGGCGAGGCTCTTTCCCACTCTCCCTCCGCTCCCTCCGAGTCGAAGCAAGGCCTTGCTGTTCTTTGTTTTAGGAGATGTCACTCCTTCATGGTCAAGCTTCACCAGGAACTGTTTCCTGTCCCGTTCGCTCACTGGCTTCCTGTTCCCAGCTGCCATTGCCATGGTGACAGCTGAGGAGGAAGAGGAGGACGAGGAGTCCCGGAGACCCATGGAAGCAACTGAGGTGACGGGTCGCCCGGCTCCGGAGCTTCCACCGCTTCCGAAGGTGGAGTATCCGTTGGCGATGCTACTGAATGAGTCGACTACAAAAGGAGAGCCAAAGATGCCTTTGATGGGGGTCGGAGTTGCAAGAGGGTGGGAGGCGGGCCGATGAAAAAAACCCAAGTCCCGCTCTCGTATTCTCCTCTGGGTCTTACGGGACGTCCCGTTGAAGAGGAAGAAGTCAACCGGCGGCCTCTTCCTAGGCACAGACCAGTTCAACAAGGAAGTGGTGCTTTTGGTTACAGTGTCTGTTACTGATGTCGGCGCGCTGGCGGTCTTAGGCACTGAGTGGATTTTCTTCGGTCTGCCAACTGAAAAAGGAGCCAGCAACAGAGAGGAGTTATAATCAATATGAAGTGACAGGTCTCAGGACCATACTGAGATTAATTGTAGAACTAAGAGCTTTGGGGAAACTTAATATCTTTATCTCCTTGATCTTCCCCTGGCCAGGTACATTTCGACACATACATTACTCACACTGCAACAAACCTGGTAAACCTGTCTCTCCCCCCCAAGCCCAACTGTCACCCTGACTTTGTGATCAGTTACATGTATGTTGCTTAACTTCAAAGAGCACACGGTTGACACTTCATTAAACCATAATTAATCATGTAGTCATATGGGAACAAATGACAGGCAGCAAACAAGGAAGTTTAATTTACGAGGCTTTCGGTTTATGCAACTCTGACTCAGAGGCATCTGATAATAATTGGTCGACAGGTGGAACTGTGAGCGAGTTGTTGTTTGTGGGAATTTTGGCCTGAAGAGTTCTGCGTCTGCGCGTATATGTAATGTATTAACTAGTTAGACCAGTGCGACACAGACAACACATCAAAGGAGTGATGTTCACTGGATTCCTCAGACAGGTCATAAACCAAAGATTGTGTAATAGCTGATAAAAAATGATTAAATGTTGTGTCCTCCCCCTCACCTGGTCGTTTCTCCTGGGGCCTCCCTGCTTGCTCCTCATTGGCTGGTTTTTCTGTAGGTGTATCTTTCTTCTCCTGCGTGGACCCTCGTCGACCGCGGCGACCGGGTGAGATCAGAAGGGCGGGAGAGGGTTCCGCACCTGACAGAGAAGAGTTGTTTAATGGTGGCATTCATTTATTCATTCATTCATTCATTCATTCCTTTGTTTAGCATGCACTACATTTACTACACACTCACAGCGGATCTGGTATCCGGGGGGCAGGAGTCTGATGTTTGCGAGGGAGATCCTTCCTCTGTCTCCGTCATCAAACTCCACCATCACACTGCCCTCCTTCTCCGCCTCACCCGGACCTCCTGAAGCACAGCACAGAGAGGAGGATATGAGCTGTGTGTGCGTGTGAATGTGCGTGCGTGCAAAGAGTGAGGTGGTCGGTGCATGTCGCGCACCTCGGTGGACATATCCGGGGTAAAGACAGCGAGAGCGCTCGCTCCAGTAGGCACAAACTCGCGTCCCTGCGGTCAGGATGGCCTCAGTCTGGGGCCGCACGTCTAACACCTGGAAAAAACAGAAAATAAACTGTGTAACTCTTGTGGAGTTTGAGTTAAAACGACCCACAGCTGCCACAATACTGCTGATTGTAATAAATACTAAGCTGAAACTCACAGCTTCCTGTAGCAGTTGCTCCAACGAGTAGATCCTGGGGCGATTCCCTCGTTCCCCCTCGATGACAACACTGAATCTAAAGAAGAAAAGCCAAAAGAAAAAGGAAAGAAAAGGAAATTAATAAAAAATAAAAATTGCTCAAAAACCAAAACCACCATTTCAATTTGTAAGTTATAATTTCATATTTACTCTCACAAACTTGCTGCGAGATTTCAAGGTTTTTGTCGTGAGTGCTCAGTTACTCTACAGGCAGCTGTGTTGGCTGCCACTGCTGTGTGTCTTGGCTTTGTAGTCGTCTAGACTTCTTGTTTGTCAAGATTCTCACAGCTGCCAGGCATTTAACTAGCGCTAAGCTAAGTTTTCAACTCTCTTGTAAATCAGACTTGGGTCTTGTCGCAATATGTCATTTTAGTACGGAACTAAAGATTTTGAGACAGCAGGTCCTGTGATTAATTGACAGCTTAAACAATGGTCATACGTGACATTTGCTGTGGGTGAAGTGCCTCATTTTCTGCTACAAAACCTAGTGGAAATCTCTGCGCTCTTTTATAGGTTTTGCATCTGTGCAGCGACAGCAGCGACAGCAGCGACAGCAGCGACAGCAGGGAAGCAGGGTCTTACATGTCGGGCAGGTCCAGAGTTTGGACGCAGGCGGCGTACAGCAGCTCGTCCTCCTTAGAGATCAGGATCTTCAGCCCGTCCACCAGCATCTCTTTGCTCAGCACACAGTTTGGCAGGGCTGCGGGGGGGGGGGGGGGGGGGGGGGGGGGTACATAATTTGTGAGTGTGGTGAATAATTGCTATGTGAAGTGATGAGGAGGGACAAAGAGGCAGAGGTCTGTGTGTGTGTGTGTGTGTGTGTGTGTGTGTGTGAAAAGGATCCAACACGATTTTAAAACTTGCATGTGTGTGTGTAATTATAAATGATGTGTCACTGTTTGTGCCTACCGGGTATTCGGCAAGGCATGTTGGGAGGAAGGTGGATCGACTTCTTCTCCTTTGCCTCCTCCTCCTCCTCCTCCTCTTCTTCCTCCTCTTCTTCCTCCTCCTCTTCCTCCTCCTCTCCCTCAGAGAAGCTGCTTTCCTCATCCAAGCGAAAGCCGTCATCAGCCGCAAAGCTCTGCAGGAGTCGGCTCACCGCGTGGCCCTTGGCCTGGGCGGGAAACAGGATGTGACATCAGTGGGCAGAAAAAGGCAGGACATGGCATCATTTCATTATGCGCCCAAACGAATCAGTGGTAAACGGGACCTGCAGGTGAGTGAATGTCTTTTCCAGTCTGATGTGACTGATGTGGTAAATCCATCAGTGAAAAGCAACCGCAGGCACCAACGCCTCTTGTAATGCGACACCTCAATTAAGTCTGCAGGATTTTTTTCCGCTCAGCTGTCATCGTTCACTCGAAGTTCAGAGGTCGCAGTCGGTAATAACTGCAGCTCTTGACCTGGTAAGACTTTAGCGTTTTGCTCAAGGACACTTCAGCAGGAAGCCTCAACCCTAATTTACATTCTCAGTTCAGACACACACACACACACACACACACACACACACACACACACACACACACACACACACACACACACACATCTCCAGACCGGTTTAAGCTAGTCTATCCAAAGATGATTGATGACAGAGGATGGAAAGTCAGCTCACCCAACAGGTTTCTGCTTGTATCTAAGCTTTCTAAAGAAAAGACCATAATATTCAATGCAAGAGAGATGTTGTGTGTGTGTTTGGGTGTGTGTGTGTGCGTGTGTGTGTTGTGGCTGTGTGTGGGTGTGTGTGGGTGTTGTGGGTGTGTGTGGGTGTGTGTGTGTGTGTTGTCTCTTGGAGTTTTCCACATCAGGAGACCATATATTTTAGTGACAGAAGTTTCGTCACCAGAGGGCATGGGTGATCATTTCCCTTTAGTGGTGGTGGTGTTGTGTGTGTGTGTGTGTGTGTGTGTGTGTGTGTGTGTGTGTGTGTGTGTGTGTGTGCGTGTGTGTGTTTGTGTATGTGCAGGAATGTATGGGTGTGTGTAAGGTTATGGCCAATGATTATCTTTATACTTCTGCGTTTGGTTTGGAGTTATGTGTTTTTGGACATTCCCTCACGATGACTCAAAGACTAAAGCAACCTCGGGGCATTTCTCATTAAAATGAATGCGGGTGTCTCGCCAACGGCTGCCTGCATGAATACAACGGGCCCAGTGGTGTGTTAGCACAGCAGGCACGCATGCAAACACGCACCTATAACAAGAGCAAATGGTATATTTGAAAAAGTACCAGATTTACAGCCATTGGTAGGTAATGTCAGCGTTAATCTGCAGGATTTTCAACCTTCCTGTCAGGGTGCGGCTCGCTTCAACGAGGAAGGAGTGAACGTGAGGCGAGGGCTTTTCCAAATTCCTCCCTGCTTCTCTCGTTCTCAGCACAAGGCCAAAGGGAGTAACCTTTCTCTGAGTCACCTTCCCTCCTTTTCTCACATTTCCAGTCACCCGCTGTCTGAACCGAAAACCTCTCCTGACCACTGTTGGGTTCGTTACACAGAAACCAGCGTGTCCCTCTCTGCTCATTAACTCATTTCAAAAGTAATGTAATTACCTTGCTTACAACTCTGTGGCAGCAGTAATATATTGTTACACTCTTTCCGTTACACTTGTAAAATTGGCAATTGCATTTCACCTTTTCCCGAATCAATTCCCGTTCCCGTGTGCTTCTGTGTGAATGAGCAGGAGACAGAAAATAGATCCTATCCCCTATAAAAGGATGTTGAACTTTGGAAGAGCATGTAGTTGCACAGCTTCCTGACGGTGACATCCACTTCAAATATCGTCCATTTTCTTCGCAAGTTAAGCTCCAATTGGCAGAATATGTGTGAATGATTTTATAACTTCAGAGCAGAAAAACAACTTCCTGAACGTGATCAACAGGGATCACGCTCAGGAAGTTGTAGAAGGTTTTTTTTTTAAAAAGTATAAAAAATGGGAAAGAAACACTGTATTTCAATGCTGTCTAGGTCCCATGATAATTCACAGACGTGCACAGGTGAAGCTGTTGAGAAGGAAATGCAAGATGCAAATACCAGTGATGAGGGTGTAACAGAGAGGTGATGGAGTAGTGCCATAAATCACTGCTGTCAGGGGGTAATTTACTTACTTAAACAGTTGTCGCTGGCAAAAGCAGAATATTGCTGTCTCACCGTAATGTTACATGTCACCAGCCGACACCGGTAATGTCTGGCAAGTGTAATGTCTCACCTTGCCCAGAATGCCCTGTCCTGCTGAGGTCTTCTTCACGGCTTCCTTGCTGCTCCTGTTTGCTTCTGTCAGAGCTCCGTGGTTCCCCCGGCCGTTCCCAAATCTGCAGCCCACAGATGACACGCCACAGCTGGGCAGAGATGCTCTTTTAGTCCCCTGGTGGTCTGGACGTCTCCTCTCTGAGCTGGCGAGGCTCGGCCTTCTCGGTGCTCTCCTGTGATCTATACTGGGCACGCCCCCCATGCCTGAGGTTGAAGGGATGTTACATGAATATGAAGTAATTTCATTTTCCATTTTCTTTTCCAGTTCTTGGAAGCCACATAACAGTTATCTGACAATAGTCTGAGCTTATTAGATTGCTCTAGATGAGTTAAATAAACAAAGACTCCCTCTAGTTTCTTGGCCGTCATATCAACACTACACGTCTGTTCCTCCGTGAACACATCACCCGCGCATAGTTTAAATTCAAGATTTGCTAGAAAGCACTTATAGTTGTACACAAATCACCCATAATACCCATAAACGAGTTAACACTGTCACTGTTGGGTGAAACCTGGCATGTCCAACCTGAAATCAGCCGTATCTTTAGCAAAACCAACAGTTTTTCCCCCTTTTGATTTCGAAAAG
This sequence comes from Seriola lalandi dorsalis, assembly GCF_002814215.2. NCBI lineage: Eukaryota > Metazoa > Chordata > Actinopteri > Carangiformes > Carangidae > Seriola > Seriola lalandi. Next base: position 359,860 of record NW_019525444.1, on the reverse strand, counting down.
TAAAACAAATGTAGAGTTCAGTTACAGGTTTTATTTGACAGCAGCACACATGAAAAATACATATAAAAATCTCACCAGTTGGCCCTGGTCTCTTACTCCTGGCTTTCTGGTTTGTTTGGAGCTTGGAGGACTGTGAAGAAAAAGGTGCAATCCCGGCAGGGTTTGCAGGAGTTTCTTTAGAGGATGAGCCAATCTTGGTGTCACCGGCTCCATCTTCGCTGTCGTAGCTGCCGTCCTCCTCCTCCTCTGTGGAATCACAACATCAGTTTGATCCGTCAGAAAGCTTCAAGTGATATAAATGTAAGTACTGCTAACTAAAGCCACTTGACAGGATGTATTGACAGTGAGCCTTCAATATTCCTCCAGCATCTACAGTTCAGTTCAAAAGCCTGTGGCGGAACTCACATAATCGTAAACACAAAGACAGAGGAGCAAACAGAGAAGTGTTGGCAGTGGCTGCATGTTTGATCAAACTCTGATTAATTCCTGCTTTAATGACTGCACAATAATGCACTGCTTGTTCCTTAGCTGCAGTGACAGGAAGCAAATGTTGGCACACATGCACAGATGTAGCGCTGCATGCACGCGCACACACGCACACACACACGCACAGAGTGTTATTGGCAGCTGTGTGTCACTGACTGTGGGGGTCGTGTCGGGTGTCGACACATCTCTGACACACTTGTCACTTACATGGCGTTCTCGTCAACACTTTGCCCCAGCCACACACACACACACACACACACACACACACACACACACACACACATGTACGTACACACGTACACACATTAAATCACAACTTCTCCATGCCATCAAGGTCGTGAGGTCTGTCAGATTCTACCGTTCTCCTGAAGTTTTGTTCATTTCATATTCGACCTTCCTCTCCTGTGAGGCATTCGTTTAAAAGTCAGGAGCAGTGTCATTGTGTCTCCTCAACTCCAAGGCCTCCGAGGAGGGCATTTTCACGAGGCTGGGGAGGTGAGGAGGAGAGAGGGGAGGGCTGGGGTGTGACATTCTGACCGGGGCCAGAGCGGGCTCACGTTACCGTACGGCGTTGAGGGCAGGGGTGGCTGTGTTGCATGCCTGTGGCAAGTCGTTAACGGTTTTAACGGTGTGACAGACGAGCTGGGAAGTGAGAGGAGGCCCCCGATGACGGCAGACATCTCACTCTCAGACACTTGATGTGCACACACACACATGCACACAAACACACACACACAGACATACTCTCATACTCTCATAGTGAAATCTCACAATGTCTGGTCGATGCTCTTTCAGCCAAATCGACACTGCTTGACTCATAACTCACTGGAAACGTTCTTTTTCACAATAAATGAAAAATAAACGGCCTTTTGAATGTTCATCTTTGTTCTTTGCAGCCAAGTTCTCATCTGGAGGATCCTTGTTCGGCTTGAAATATCGAGAAAATGTGTGTGACCTGCACAGAAACTCACCGTGCTCTGAGCTCTCGCTGTCACTCTTCTCTTCCCTAACTTCCAGTTTCTCAGAGGCCCGGCCGTCCTTGTGATGAGCTCTGTTCAGGTCCACACCCATCAACACTTTGGGCTTCCGACCTCTCTTCCTCTTCATGGTCTGACCGGCTTCCCAATCCTGCCGAGGGTCTGATGGATCAACGGCAGGGGTAGAGTTTAGTTTTGCAGTGCAACCTATAGAACAAGTGAGTGTGTGAACTTTGTATGCTCCCTTTGCCCCCCCCCCACCTTTCCCTCCTTGTCTGCAGTGACTCTTGGGCGTCTCCGATGCTCCAGGGTCCCCTCTGCAGTGCAGCGTGCCTGCTGACGGTGCACCACGCTGGGCCGCAGCCTTCTGCTTCAGCTGGGTGACCCGCCTGGCCAGCCTGGAGCTCAGGGTGCTGGGCCGACCTCTGTGCTTACAGCAAGCTTTCATCTGTAGATGGGGAGCAGAACAGCTAATTATTGACTCATTTCTTTGCACTAATTGAAACATCCAGGAGAGAAGAGAAAAAAAACATTAGCAGCAGGAAGTGGTTGTCAGTGTGTGTGTGTGGATGAACCAGGAGAGACTGCAGAGGGACTGACCTGTGCAGCACTCAGGCTGTTGAATGCATGATTGGACATTTTCTTCCTGGCTTTTTCCTCCAGCAAATTCAGCCCAGCCCTGGAAAACATAAAAGCACAGCAGAGGCGCACTTAAATAAGATATTATCATACATAAAACGGATTACAGAATTAATCTGATCACACATTTCTTTTCTCTCGAGGATGATATTCTGTCTAACTCTGCCTCTCTCTGCTCTCTTCTCTCTAGTTTCACTTCCCTCTCTGTTGGGTTCATTCATTGTCTCACTCTCTTCCCACTCTTCTTCTCTTTCTCATAACTTTGATGAGGTAAGAGACAGGCTCTGTCGGCCGTCTGCGCAGTTTAACGGCAAACACAGAAATATTCAGCAACCGTGTGAATATGAAACTCTGCTGAATCACCACATGAAAGGATAAGAATTATCTGGTGTGAAGGAGAGAGGAGAAGAGACAGAGCGAGGCCGAGGGAGGAGGAGAATGGTTGAGGGGGGAGGGGAAAGAGACAGAGAAAGAGATGAAGCAGTCTCGGGGGAGTCTGTCCGTTGACCGGAGCTTCAGGGCTCAATCGATAAACACTAACCTCTATTGAACACTACTCCTCCCTTCCTCTCTCTCTCTTCCTCTCTCTCTTCATTGTATGCATGCTCTCTCACACCACAGGCAGCCAGCATGCACACACACACACACACACACACACACACACACACTCTGTTAGCAGCTATGTCTGAGGCAGGTGAATCCTATATTCCCACAGAGGGAAGGTTTGACTCTCAGCATCTCCACTCCCAGGAGAGGAGAGAGGAGAGAGGAGAGAGGAGGGAGGAGAGAGGAGAGAGGAGAGAGGAGAGAGGAGGGAGGAGGGAGGAGAGGGAAAAAAGGGAAGAGATCTATCTGTCTAAAAAAACCTGAAAGATTTGGACCACCTCTGTCTGTTGCAATCGCCCTGCCTGACCCTCTGAGCTTCTAAGCCTCTCAGTTTACACCATGTCACGTCCTAACCTACTGCACAGTCACTGTGAATGTGCACTTCTATACATACTAGATATTTCCCCAAAAAGTGTGTGTTCACTACTTGCATACTCATGGTTTGGGCTGCGGGGCCCTTTGTCCTAGTTAAGTGAAATCTCATGCAATGATATTTTAAACAGTCTGCCTCCAACTTTGTGGGAACATTTTGTTGGAAGTCCTTTTCCTACGGTGGCCCTATTGCCAAAATGTGACTTTAGAAGTTAAAACCACTGAATAACAAGTGCGTTCCAGCCATTTTCAGCACTTTTTAAACTTATTTTTTGCCTTATTTCTGATAGCAAGAGTGAGAGAGAGACAGGAAAGTCAGGGAGAGTGGATGATATGGTGCAAAGGGCCACGGGTTGGACTTGAACCCGGTTCTCAGAGAAAGCAGGTTGTTGTCCATATACAGTGCAAGTGTGTACCGAGAGTAATCGTTGGTTCACTTTCAAAAGGTTGTTACTCTCTCACTCTCACACCGTTTCATTTCACCGCACAACTCTCACGAGAAGATGAAAGTATAAACAGACGATGCAACGCTTGTTAATAACAACAGAAATGCTGCTCACGCACATCGTGTCCAGCTCTACTAATTAAACAAGTTCTGTGTGTGTGTGTGTGTGTGTGTGTGTGTGTGTGTGTGTGTGTGTGTGTGTGTGTGTGTGTGTGTTGCAACGGCATGTATGACTAAAGCCTTTCATTGTCATTTTCATTAGCGCCTTCTAATCATAGTAACCGTGACAAACCTCGAGTTTCACTAATCATTTTATCAAGGCGAGGGGTGCACATGCTAACAGAGGTGGGGCAGCATGAGAAAACACATTTATCATGATGAACGCTGAACACCGACTCTGTGAGTGTGTGTCTTCCAGCTTCGTGCGTATGTGCAGGAATGTGTGCGCGTGTAAAGTGTTAACTAATGCGTGGTTGTGTGTTGCAGCCGGTGAGGGTGGTGTTGAGTCGTTTATCACTGTAATAACTGTACATCACGACTTTGTCCAGCTGTATTAATGTATGCTGGAGGTTCACATTGAATCAGGACATAATCAATGCAAGTGATAAATATGATTAAAAGTGATTAATGATGATTAATGAAGGCCTCATCTCCATTACATTCTCGCATTTAAAATCACACCCAGCTTACAGCTTCCATCACATAACCCACCGCGTGTAAGTGTGTGTGTGTGTGTGTGTGTGTGTGTGTGTGTGTGAGCAGCTCCTTCCAGTGCCCAATCAAGCAAATCATCAGCTATAGAGCATTCGAATCAATTCAGCTGAAGAAGAACTTCTTGAAAATCAACCGTGCCTTTCACTAAAAACACAAACAGAAATCAGGATGAATGAGCGAGGCTTGCCAATCACGCTGATTATACTGACGCAATATCAGAGGACTGACCTGAGTCTTTTGGAACTCTCTGCAGCAGCTGGGCCGGGGGTGGACTTGCGCTTGCGGGGGCGACCGGGCCCCCGGCGGGCAGGGCTACGAGACGTCTCCTCTTTCCTGCAGAGAGGAACACAAGGAGGAGGAGGAGGAGGAAGATAGATAGAGAGAGAGAGAGAGAGAGAGAGAGATCAAAGACGCAGTCAGGACAGCAAGAGAAATCAGGAGGAAACTTGTATCGGCTACAGGTCAAACTGCATTAGGTATGAGCAGACAGCAAGTCCTGATAAATCAGGAGGATGCAGCATGACAGCAGAGCTGCGAATGTTGGAATGCACGATTCAATTTAGACAAAAAGAAGAGTGTGTGTGTGTGTGTGTGTGTGTGTGTGTGTGTTCTCTCTGCTCACTGGTGGTCGTGTTTCCTCTGTAGCTTGGCCAGTTCTCTCTGTTTCTCTTTGTAGCGGCGCTGTAGCTCAGCCAGCTGGACACGCATGGCCAGCTCCTCCCCTCCCATCGTCTCCATGGAGCCCTTCACTGGGCACACCTGACACACACACACACACACACACAGAGGAATTTGAATGCTGAAAACAAACTGAGTTCAACAGTCTTTGGACATATGAAGTCGCCAGCTTGTGTTTGTGCAGCTTGTTGATTAGATGGAGTTCTCACCAGTTTGATCCCTGAAGCGGCTCATTTTTTTGTTAACCGACAACATCCGCCCTTGAAGGCAAGGGTTTCTGGGAGATCGAACTGGTGCTCCGTGTTAAAATATTTACAAACATGACGATATGTAGGTGACTAGAACTTAAAGAACTTCAGTTCCAGTTAAAATAAAAAAATATTCTTTGCTAATAAAAATCACATTTTGTGAGAAATTTGCCTTTTTTCACAAAAGTGTCGGATTTAATCACATCACATAAAAATAAATAGTCTCATTTAAATTAAACGCTACACATTTTATTTGACCACTTATAAGCTAATGTTATTTGTCCAGTATTACACAGTGATGTACGCTGCAGTGGGTGCATATGGATGAGTTTGATGTCCATGTTTGCATCACTGAGGATAACCAACGGATGATTTGTGCTAATTTCTTACTTGGAATAAAATTGTCACATAAAAATCTGTAAATGTTTGTAAATGTCAGACAGCCTTCTCTCTGTAGCATGTTTTTTTTCTTCTTTTTTTGTTTAAGCTTAGTAAAAAAACAAATGAGGTGTGTGTCCATTGTTCAACACTCTCCTACATTTTCAGCCTGAATGATTTATGTTTGCATGCATAAAACAAAAATACACATTCGCTAAAACCTCACCGGCTCGTGGCGAGGCGTCCAGCTGCACTTCCTGCGCAGGTTGAGCCTTTTCCTGATTGGACACTGCTGGTCCACCCCCACGTCCACAGCCCCTCCCCCCATCTCCAGGGCACGGGCGGCCGCCAGCGTCGCCAGACTGTGGAGGTCAAAGGTCAGCATGTCCTCACCTGCACGGAGACGGATTGTTGTGGTTTAAGATTGGTGCATCAGAGCGGCTGACACCGTGTTATAAAACATGTTGCGCGCTGAGCGGATTTATTTCTGGAGCGATGAAACCATGCCTTGAAAAGTGGTGATATTTATGATATTAGCTGGGTAGTTTATTTGATGTATACTGGTGTTCATGCCTAATCGTACACAAACAACACAAACACACACACATGCACACATGTGGGGGAGTGCTAGAGAACGATCTCTACATCTGTCACCGTCATTAACTCTGTCATTGTCACAGCACCAGCAGATGAAACAGAATATTCATGAGACAGTGCACACACACACACACACGCATGTAAAAACACACACACAAACCTATGCAAATAAATCACACTCATTCTGAACACACACATTGTGCAACAACATTGACGGAGCTGCACAGACACGAGCATGAGTGTGTGTGAGGGAGAACTGGAGAGAGGGAGAACAACAGACAGGAGGAGGAGGAGGAGGAGGAGGAGGAGTGCAATGCAGTGAGATGAAGGGGGGAGGGGATGGGGAGTAAAGGGGAGGAGAAGCAATAAGAGGCAAAGTGTTTATTGAGCTATCTATTTATTCTCCTACATCTCCTCATTATGGACATGGACAGAATCCAATTTCCCCCTTCGAGGAGAGGAGAGGAGAGGAAAGCAGAGGAGAGGAGAGGAGATGAGATGAGAGGAGATGAGATGAGAGGAGAGGAGAGGAGAGGAGAGGAGAGGAGATGAGATGAGAGGAGATGAGAGGAGAGGAGAGGAGAGGAGAGGAGAGGAGAGGAGATGAGATGAGAGGAGATGAGATGAGATGAGAGGAGAGGAAAGCAGAGGAGAGGAGAGGAGAGGAGAGGAGAGGAGAGGAGAGGAGAGGAGAGGAGAGGAGAGGAGAGGAGAGCAGAGGAGAGGATCACTCTGTGCACTGGAGCTGCAAGGCGTATTCACTGACATCTGACATTATTAAAACCTGTGTGTGTGTGAGTGGGAGATGGAGACAGAAATGCGGTAAACAGAGGGAAGAGGGCAGGAAGAAAGGATGGAGTCTTCATCTGTGAAGCCAAGAGAAAAAACCAAAAAAAACCCCAAAAAAACAAGAGCATGAAGGAAAGAATAAACGGGTGTGAGAACGACAGGTAACTCCTCGGAGAGCGACAGGAGAGAGCGGAGGAGGAGGCTGAGAGATGCGGCTTTGTCCTGTCCTGGCTCGCAGAGGTCAGTGCCATCTCATCTGTCAGACCTCTGAGCCAATGGCACGCTCCGATTACACTGTCAGGATGACATCACCGCTGACATCACCACACCTAGTTTAGCATCCTGGAGGATGGCCACAATCGATAGACAGCCTCTGCCCACAGTGTACCACACACACACACACACACACACACACACACACTCATCTGTGCACAGTAATAACACTATACTGTGTCTCTAAAGGGGGTGAAGGGTGTAATAAGAGGCAGCACATGGGATTTGAACGAGAAAAACAAAAACAGTGGAGGAAAATTAAAAACTATTACAGTTGATGTGGGCCCAGTCATCATTAGAGTCCATTAAGGAAGTTTATTGAGCTGAAATTTCAATATAAAGGAAATGTGCAGGAGTAAAGGCAACAGTGACACAAACGTCTCCTCTGTCTACGTGTAAATAGAAGTAATGGTGTTAATTTATACTGCAGGGGAAAGTATCTCTTGATTCCTTAATCTGTAATTGCGATCTCCAGTGAACAGCTGAGATATCCTTCCGCGTCAAGGAGCAGCATAAATGCATCTGTCTGGGATCAGTTTCATCTCCCAAACACATTCACGATGACAAAAACGCCATCAGTGGTATTAATAACATTCCACACAGCGAGGCCGGAGCGGGTTTTAAATAAATGTGTTGCAATTTGGAGAACGTTTTCCACGCCACGACAGGACTTATTGATTTCACACCTATTACACATGCGAACCATGTGCGCGCACACATAAACAAATGCAAACTTGCACGCTTCGCATCACACACACACACACACAGACACACACACACACACATGCGTGCACACACACGTGCACAAGACAGCTGCAGAGCGACTTATGATTTTTACACTTATTAATTCCGTCAACAAGGCTTGCAGAGGCAGGATTTACACACAAGATTACATTGGTTTAATAATAAAAAAAGAAAAAAAAAGGAAAGAAGAAGAAGCGAGTGAGGGGGAAAAAAATAACAAAGAGGGAGGAGGAGGAGGAGAGGAGGGAGGAGGCGCAGGCAGGGAGCAGGCAGCCTGGTGGAGAGACACATAGACTCTGATGGAGGAGAGCAGGGATTCATCTGGGATTACTTAACAGCTTACACACACACACACCTCCGTGCACGCACACACACAAATACAGGCAAACATACTCACACAGATGCTGGCATAAATAAAAACACTTTCTCTCAGAGGGACGAGAGGAAAATAGGAGCGCTTACAGGAGAAGTGTTTTAAAGGAAAGGGTCTAATTAGCAAAGCAAGACGCCGGAGCCTGGGGGACACACTGGGCAGCGTGTGTGTGTGTGTGTGTGTGTGTGTGTGTGTGTGTGTGTGTGTGTGTGTGTGTGTGTGTCCTGGCTTGTGTCTGAAGCTCAGCTTGTT
>NW_019525444.1:325008-351196 GCF_002814215.2 Seriola lalandi dorsalis | reverse complement strand
CAAACACACACATACACCCTCCCCAGAGGGAAAAATATGGTCCATAGGAAAGAACAGAGAGTCCAAGCTGAGGAAGGAAGCAGGACAGTTGGTGGGAAATTTGTGTGTCTGTGTGTGTTGTTAATGTGTGAGTTGATAGACTCCACATCTGGGTTGCACACGTCGTTTTTTTTTTTTTCTTTTAGTTCACTGTAAGTGTGTGTGTTTGTTTGGACAAGAAAGAAGTAGGGTAACTCCTTTTCTTTTTTCCTTGATCTAATTTTCACAGGCATTTTAGTCCCGTTTGCTGTGACACGACAATAACAACTGTACACTGGGTGTAATGGAAAAGGGTACATGTAAATACTGGGATCATTTACGTCGTCATTTTTCATTTCAGATGTATTTTATAAACTTTCAGCGGTTTTGAAAGTGGTTGAAAATGTCAGATTAGTGAGGACAAATATATTTTCTTCTCACCTTCAGTGACTTTCTCTTTGCTCTCCCTGCTCCTCTGCTGGATCTCCAGCTCAGCCAGCTCTCCCAGTATCTCCATACCGTGGTGGGGTGGAGGACTTGGGGCCTGGACAGCAGGTGCAGGTGGGTACAAGGCATCTCTGGTGGCACACAGAGCCGCGGCAATCAGGAGCTCCAGGCTCCACATGTAGGCCCCTTGGAGCTGGGCTGCTGTGCTTGTCGAAGGAGGGAGGACGGGGTCAGAGGTCGGGGACGGAGAAGGAGAGCTACGCGTTACTTCCACCAAGTCTTTGCCTGGACTTATCCCACTCCCCTCCTCTTCTTCCTCATCTTCAACCACCTCTACATTCTCTCCTTCTTTGTCCCCATCCTCCTCTCCCTCCTCCTTCTCCTCCTCTTCAGGCTCTACAGGCACAGACACAGTACATTCTGTTGGGTCAGGCTCCATTTTCTCTCCCTCATCCTCCTCCATGTCCTCTTTTCCATGTTCCCTCTCATCCTCCTGCTCTTTGGATAGCTGGGGCTCCTCCAGGCTGGCCTTCTGGCCTGGATAACCCAGAGAGAGCTCTACTTTTAGGGTGTTGCCTGTGGCTGTGGCCGGGCAGGCTGGATCTGGGACTGGAGCTGGGGAAGGGCATGGCGGCAATCCAGAAATCTTGCTCTCAGGCTCGGAGACAGAGCATCCTTTTGCTTCCGCCCTCCTTTCTTCCTTCTCTTCCTCCTCAACTCCACTCTGAGACTCCACCACTTCACAGTCTCCCCCGTCGTCTTCTACCCTTCTCTCATGTTCTTCTTCGGTGAGAGGTTGGATGTGGCATGGATGAGGGAGGGATTTTGAGTCCGGCTCTGCTGGCGCTGCCTCCACCATGGCTTGTTCAGCCAAGCGGGCTTCAGCAGGCGAGGGCCCGGCCTTGTAACCCATGGTGATTGGAGGGTAGGTGTATACAGGTGGCAAGTCTGGTAGAAAGAGGAGAGAGCATTGGTTTAATATATACAATGTATATATTTATATATTTATTTTCAAGCATCTACAGAAAATGAACTGAAAAATCTTCTGTCTGCAGTGAGATCTTTTGCTTTTTAAATTCATGGTCATTCTGTTCAGGCAGACAGGAAGCAAGCGATCACAGTTGGAATAATACACTGACAGCTGGGTGCAGAAAACACAGGGAGTGTGTGCGTGAAAGTGTGTATGCGTAAAGTTGTGTATATTATATTTACTGCGTGTGTGTGTGTGTGTGTGTGTGTGTGCGTGTGTGTGTGCAGGTGTATGAGTGAGTGTATAGATCTATGTGGGATATTGATGACACCCTGCTGTTTTCCTGTGATTGCAGCGCTGGCCCTGTCACCCCTGCATTCTTATTATTGATGGTATCCCTCCGCCCCCTGACAGCGCAGCCAGATGAATGCGTATCCTTCCGCCTGTACTTCTCAAGGACCCCTGAAGGATAAGGAGGGTCTATCTGAAGAATTCATTGACCTTCCTCTTATGACACCCATGTAAGCTCAGACACATGCGTGCACGTTGGCAGGTCGCACGCACACACACTGAGTGCCCATATGCTTTCTCCGACCTTAATGGCTGACCTGTCGATTGTCCCTCTTTAGCTTGAACAGACACACACACACACACACACACACACACACACACACACACACACACACACACACACACACACACAAGCTCAAGGACAGACAGAACAAGGGATCAGTCATGCTTCAAACAATTTCTGCAAAATCAATTTCTGCGATTTTGCAGAAACAATTTTCTGCAAAATCGCCTCAAAGAGAGCTACATTTCTGCAGCAGCTCCCTCCGTCTCCCTCCCTCTTTTTTCCTCTCACACACTGTCTCTCTATTTCTTTGTTTTTGCTTTTTCTCTCATTAAACAGCCTCTAGACATCTCCACATTCACCTGGCTCTAGGGACTGTGGGTAGTCCTGAGGTGGCTGTCCCTCTCCTCTGTCGCTGCCCCTCTCCAGCCCTTTGGAGAGGTGTGAAGGAGCTGGGCTGAGCGCCGGGGAGCGGGGCGCAGCCGCGGCCGGACTCGGCGCAGGGGTCAGAGGGTTCGGCGGGTGCGGGCGCCTGGACGGTGAGTGGTAGCAGGGTGACTGACGGCTGGTGAGACACATCCCCGGAGACGGCGTGGGCGTCTTCGGTGGAGGAGGAGTGTGAGAGAAGGGTTTGGCTGCGTGAGAAGAGGTGGAGGAGGAAGAGGAGGGGGGAGTTCGGGATGCTGAAGATTCATGAGGAGAGTCTTCTATGGTGATAGCATGCTCCTCATGTTTTCTCTGTGAAAAAGGAAAGGGAGAGTTACGACTTCGTCTATCCTGACAAATTATTTCTCAAGAAAACGATGCGGTAGGTTATTTAAAACACACAGGACAGGCGGCACTTAACATGAGCACAAATAAGCACCGCTGCTGAAGAGATAAAGGAAAACCTTCCGACGGAAAAGCCACGAAAAAGAGTGTTGGCCACACAGTTTGATTGCCAAATGATCTGGCAATGCGAGAGTGGGAAGGCACCACACCAACGCCTCCTTATCAATGAAACATTTTGCCAACAGAAAGAGGAAGTCATTGGCTTAAGTAAATATTGCTGAGCGTGATTTTGCATATGTTTTTTCTGTCAGTGTTGAGAAATTGGGATATCAGAGCTGAGGGATCTTCAAACAAATGATTAGCGGGGCTCTGTAATACTCTGACTACTCAAAGGAGGAAGAGTTTTGCACAGTATTTTCACACTTCCTAATTCTCATTTGCCCACAGTTTCACAATAATATGTTAACACCATTTCACAAGCTTTACACTAAATTGTACCCTCTCTCACGTATGTCTGGTCTATATTAACATATTAACATAGTACCTGTCCTATGGAGTGGCGCTGCATGTGCTCCATGGCTCGCTGCTGCTGCTGTTGGTGCTGATGCTGCTGCTGCTGCTGCAAGGCGTACAGCTCCTGTTGCCGTAGGAATGAGGAGCGGGAGTAGACGGGATGATGCTGCAGGTGAGGAGGGGGGCCCCGACCTCCGTACACGGGAGGCCATAGACCTGACTGCTCCAGAACGTCTGGAAGAGGAAACAGAAAGAGAAAAGTGAATAAATAAATTATTGTTGGTTAACTCACATTATTCACCTTTTGAATAAATAAGCAGTAAAATAATCAGCAGAGAAATATTTTCATGGTTGCATCATAAAGAGAAACTCTCATTGAACTCTGAAAGTGCTCATTTGAATATGTGGAATTGGCAAGAGAGCTCAGCCACCTTAACTGCAGATGTAACAACTGTGAGCCGTGTGTCGGCCACAGACTGAATAAGTGAATCCTTCTTTAACTCTTCCTATTTCTTATGATGGTGTTTTTCTGTGCAGGGAAACACACAGTTTCTTCAAAGCCCCACCCTAGGCACATACAGAATGAATTCAGATACACACAGATGCACATACACTCACACCCACACACACATCCCTCCTTGGACGCCTTGTCGCTGGGAACCTTTGTTCTGTGAGATTAGCCTGAGTGGGCTAATGTTTCCCAGGGGAAGGGTTCAGTGGATGCACTTCCCCTCTCTGCAGGAACTCCCACGAAGCGAGGCAAGGGAGGCGGGAGATAATTAAATTTCACAGCCTGTTTGCAAAGCAGCGTTGACACACACACACACACACACACACACACACTTCTCTCTTTTTAGCAATGGCTGACATGTACAACACAACCCTTAACACTGAGCAATGTCTCATGTTGTTCCAGACACAAACACAACTAACTTCATATGTTCACACACAGACACACGCACACACACACACACAAACACACACACACGCACACACGCACACACACACACACACACACACACACACTTACACACACACTTACACAAAGTCCAGTCCAGTGCGCCACCACGAGAGAGATGAATGCCAGTTAAAATGGTTTGCATAATGCTGGGCACATGCAGAGGGGGCAATGGAATAGCTGCTCCCATTAACAAAGCTATAAAACATGGCCCCACTGACAGAGGGACTTAGTTGAGCATTATATTATGATTAGTCAATGATACTAAAACTCTGGGAGAGAAATGGCAGCGGTCTCTGATGGTACAAACGGAGAGAAGGAGGGAGGTGGGGGGTGGGGGAGGGGGCAGTAAGTACGGGTAGACAGCAGTGAATATAGACTCTGCTGGTTGTCTGCCTGTGTGTGTGTGTGTGCGTGCTCTTGTTGTAAAAGGTTGCTTAGCGTACCGAGATGATGGTGAGGCCCGGGCTCTGTGGGAAGAACCACCAGCGGGGAGTTAGGGTCTTGGGTGAGCGACCCCAAGACGGGCTGCAGAGGGCCGGGCAGACCTGGTGGGAAGCCGGGGCTCATTCCCACGTGGCTCAGACCTGGAACAAAGATAACACAGTCAAATGAGAGCAACATTTAAATACTTATTTTACTACTCCAAGAAGATAATTGTGTGCTGCGTACCGGGTGAAACCAGGGATACACCCATCAAACACGAGTAAGAATAATGTGGAGCTGTTGTGGAGGCTTGTGCATAAAAAAAAAAACAAACAAAAAAAAACAACCAGATTCAACCTTCATCTGGGTTTGACTCCACATTATTCCTTCTCCTCCAACATGTGAATACCTGAAGTTTGCTCTTTTCTACATGTTTGATTTATTTTGCTACGCTCCGTCGCTCATGGGTGTAAAGCAACTGCTATTCAGCATTCAGCCCAGAGTTTTTATATTTACTGTTATAAACACTTTCTAAAGAAAATGTTACCAAGACATAAATAAAAGATTTCTGTATTCAGTATTATTAACAATAGCACCATGGGCGAACAAAAGAAACACAGTAAAGAGTAAAAAAAGAATCATCAATATGAAATCCAAGGAAGCTCCCGCACGGATTGACGTGATCTCAACAAAACAGCAGAAACATTGATCTTCACTAAAACACATGAAATGCAGATGATTGACGACAGAGACCACGTCGTGTGGAGTCTACTCACTGTACGAGTGCCCCATCCAGAGGGAGGGACTTCCTGTCCTCTGCATCCAGTGGTGGTGAGCTGGGTGAGCGTGTGCAGCAGGGTCCGCCCCTAGCTGGTTTGCGCCTCCGGGGACCAAGAGGTGAGAGGTCAGGTCACCGTGGCAACTACTGGAAGGGTGGATCCTGGCGAACTCCACCCGATCCTTGTTTTCCCTGTTGTGGCGGTAGGCGGGGTGAACTTTGTCATTATCATGATTATCCCTCTTATTGTCATCATCATCACCATCACCATCATTATGATCATTATCTTCATCCTTGTCATCTTCATTACCACTACTACCATTATAATCATGGAGAAAATGAAATGTGACAGCAACAGGAACAGCCATCATCTTGTGCCTTCTCATTATATGTTTTCTTCCCTTAATATGACTACATAATAAGAGCCTGATACTTCAGAGACATTCATATTAGTCCCCGTAACATTAATGCACCACATCTCATCTCAGAGAAAGAGAGAGAGAGAGAGGGGAAGAGAGAGAGTGAAGGGGTACAGAAATACCACATCAAAGAGTGAGAGGAGTAAATGGAGTGAGGGGATGAAAGAAAAGAGAAGCAGAGCCTCAGACTGGGAGAGAGAGAGAATGAAGGAACTGCAGCTTATCAGATGAGAGCAAAAATGAATAGATGCTACCGTGTGCCGTGCACGCGTGTGACTGTGAGTGTATGCTCGTATGTGTTGGTGTTTGTGAAATTCAAGTGCACCTGATGATTATTTCTCTGTCTCTGTCCAGGTGATGGAGGCTGATCTGCTCCTCGGTCATCCTCTTCCTCTCCTCTGCCTCCCGGCCAAGAGGATACACGGGGCGTGAAACCCCTGAGTTGCAAGAACAACAGTGCTACTGGTTACTATCATTCGCCAATCAAAAAAATATCATTGGATGACAACATTTCAAACACCCCTACTTCTGAAACGACTTCTGTTTTTCTGTTCCTTTAAAGTGAAAGTCTGCCCAGATACAGGTTGTACACATAATATCACGTTTTGATGTTCATCGCACTTTTCTTGTGCTTGTACTTTTCTTGCTTATATACCTACTTCCCCTCAACGTGCCTCATACATTTCTATGACTAGAGGTGAAGTCCTTTGACAAGCACTGCCCTGCGTCTGCATCTCTGCCTCTGTACAAAGAATCTATTCCTGAACGACTCAACAGAAGCTGTCCGCAGTAAAATGTCATAAGGATCACGAAATGTAAGATACTGTACAACACCAATAGCTGTTCTCGGGTGTTAAACTGTGGATTTTTCCCCATAATGCACTTTATAGGACAGAAATACTATTAATTGACTTTCAGTGCAAGGGGGATAAAGGTCTGACCTTTCATGCTGGGCAGCACCCTGCCCTGTCTGCTGTGTCCAGGGGTGTTGTCTGGGGAACGGTGGGGTGGCCGGGCTACCGCAACGGCAATACCGACCGGAGGCTGTCGCACCTCCCCCTCTCCTGTGTCCCCCGCCTCCTTCCCGCCTCTGTCGCCCCTCTCTCCCTCGTTAGTGGATCCTCGGCGAGGAGGGAGCGACTGTTTCTGAGGGTCTTGCAGGGAGGTGTTGCTCTTAGCTCCTCCTCTGTCCCCCTTCTCTGATCTCTCTCCACCCTGCTTGAGACAGCCCAGACCCCCAAAGGGGCTCCGCTGTGGCAGCATCAGTGGCTGCTGGGAGCTGTAGTTCATGAGGTTCTTCATGGCACTGCCCTCACCCTCAGTGGTGTGTGATGAGGAGCGGGATAGAGGTGGAGGCTGTTGAGAATGGGGCTGGTTGTGGTCACTATTTGGAGCTCTGTTGCTGAGCCCTCTTACTTCATCATTACCAACCGATGTATGATGGGAACTTTTTCGCTGGTCCTCTTGGTGGCCCCCTCGAACCCCCCAGGAAGGTGCTGCCTGACCTCCATCTCTTCCCCTCTCTTCTGTACTAGCTCCATGGCTGCTGTGCTGCTGGTGCCTTATCCGTGCAACCTTTTGCCCCTCCCTCTGAGCCCCTGATCCCACCCTCCCATCAGGATGAGGACCCGAGTGGGAACAGTCCCTGAGGGGAGGAGTGCTGGTATCGCCGCCATTCTTGGATGTGCCGTGTGTCCCCTGGGCATCTAGTGGGAGTGAGGGCCGGTAAACATTGTCCACAACCTCAACATCTCTGAAGGATGAAGATCTTTCCAGGCTGCAGGACCGCAGCTCAGGCTGAGAGCTCATGTTGGAGCTGGGTTTGTGGAAGTTCTGCGTCTGGTGGCTCCAGTCAGGAGGTTTGTCAGCTTTGCCATATCCCAGCTGCTGCTGGTGTGGTTGCGATTTGTCCTTCTTCTGACAACTGCTAAGTCGGCCAAGATGATGAGAGGGACTTTCATACGATCCTTCTCCACTCTTATCATCTCCCTTTCTCCCACCTCCTCCTGCTCCACGACAGTCAGGGGCTGCCAGGTCTCCCAGTGGCCCGACTGAGGGCACATACGTTGGGCCAATGACTTTCGCCTCCCTGCCAGACCCTCCAGGGGCGGATGCGGGATCTTTGGAAGGCGTCAGTGTAAGAGGGGCTGGGGAACAGTAAAACTCTGGATGAGGATGGTGATGTGCATGGTGTATCCACCCTCCTGTGACTGTGGAGCCCATGTGCAAGGCATGAGGCGGAGGTGGCGGAGGGGGAGGGGGAGGCGGCATCGAGTAGGAGGCCACAGAGTGGGGGGTCGGAGGTGCCAGCATGGCCGTCGCCGCAGCCGTCCCTCGTCTCATACATTCAGAGGAGGAAGTTGAGGATTCACTGATCCTCATCTCCCCGTTTATGGGTCCATCCTTGGAGCACCGCCTGCCACCTCCAGATGGAGGTCTGGCCACCCCACCACCGCTGCAGCTGCTCAGTGCTCCCCCTTTTCCTCCAGAGCCAGTGTCTGGCCCCGAACCACTGGACAGTTTACAGGCGGTCATATGTTTTGTCCCCTGACTGCCCGAGTCACTGTCTCTGTACTCCTTGTGTCGCTCCAGAGAATGTCGATGGTCCTCCTCCCTGCCCTGGGGTGTGAGGTGAGGAAGGAGGGCGTGATGATGGTGGGGGTAAGCTTGGTGGTGGTAACTGGATGGAGTGGTGGCGGGATTCAGCTGATGAGGATGGTGATGGTGGAGCTGATGCTGTTTGTCTTTGCTCTCCTGGTGCCGCTCCTTGCTGCTCGATCGCTCCTTGTCCTTCGACAAAGATGAAACGCCTTTCTCAGCCGCATCCTTGGTGCTCTTCCCGCCTCCTCCCCCATTGTCCGTCTCCCGGCTGCAAGAGCCAAGTGGGTGGCCTGGGGCGGTCCTGGACAACGGGGGAAGGCTGTGATTGGTGGAGAGCAGAGGGGGCTGAGGAGGAAGGCCTCTCAGGTAGAAGTGATCTGGGAGGAGAAGAGACGACTTCAAATGAATCACTAAAGTTAAAGGCTTGTAGAGATCTAGAGAGATTTGAACGCTAGCTGCAGAGTGGCTGCTAAAAACACCTCTTTTCATAAAGTTTTATTAAAATTACTTCATTAAAATGTGCTTCTGCAGAGATATCTGCAGAAAAAGAAACGAAAAGCTGCCAGCTTGAAAAAGTTACCGGTTCTTACTCCTGTGGTGACTGCTGATTAAGCATTTTAAAGAAGCATATATAAAGCTATTTTTCTCTGTTACATCCACACACACACACACACACCTACCTTTTTGAGTTTCATAGAAGCGGTGCTGTCCGTAGAGACCGTTGCTATGGTGATCCAGGGGACTCATGGGGAGAAAAGGAGAGGCAAGACTTCCTGAATAGCTGGGGTACCCTGTCAGAGGGAGGGAGAGCGAAAAAAAGAATTGATGTTTCTCCGCAACGCTGACATTCAGCAGCCCTCTAAACAAACAGTTTATCTCTACAATCTATCATGAGATGGGGCCATTTTGGAAAACACAGAAAAAATATGGCCGGTTAGTGCTACTTTCACCATAAATGCACTTTTGCACAAACATGCCACAGGAGTTGACATTATTTACAGTGGACAAAGTGGTGACAAAAACCACAGCCGACAGCTACTGCCAAGTGTTTGCAGCATTTAACTGGATGGAATTTGCTCTTCTACAAAACACATTTTTCCCAAACCCAAGACAAATAGTATGCAGAATCACACACACACACACACAGTCCTCCCAGGAGGTCACTGGGAGGTAAACGGTCGTTCCACTCTGCTCCTCGTCTTCAAGGACGTTGAACTGCATCGTGGGATAGGGGAGGTCTTGGTGGTTATGTTGATGGGGGGCCGGAAGGGTGTAGGGATGGGTGAGGGTTAGTGTGGGTGTGTATGTGCGCAGGGATGTCATGGTGGTTGAGAGTGGGTAGTATTGAAAAAAAAACCCCTGCAAAATCACCACAGGCCCGTGCACACACACACACACACACACACACACACAAGCTCAGTACACAAACACACATCACGGAGCCAAAAGGCTTGGATTGTGTGTGTGTGTGTGTGTGTGTGTGTGTGTGTGTGTGTGTGTGTGTGTGTGTGTGTGTTTGTGGAAATGTGTGTGTTCTCCAGCAGCTGGTTTCATGCCCCACAGAGTGTCCTTGCCGGCCCGTTAATTGGCAGCCGTTAAAAGTTTAACGGTGGTGGCCAAAGTAAACAGCACTCCATAAAAACTCATCCTACGCATTCCACAGTCGCACTGCAAAACCACCAACACCCCCTCACTGCTCCCAGCATGTGTGTGTGTGTGTGTGTGTGGGACTCAGTGTGTCTGCGTGTTCATGCTGCAATGTCAATGCATAAACGCATGTGTGTGCGTCTGTGTATGAGTGTGTGTGATTACTCTGACTGGTTAACAACCAGTGAATCTAAATGGCGACAATTAGCCAAAAGGCTCTATCAGCCATCTAAAGCCAATCCCCTGGGTAATGATGAGTGATAAAACTCAGGAGGGAGGGAGGGAGGGAGCGAGGGAGGCGAGATGAGACGGATGAAGACGGGAACAAAGACAGCAGAGGGACACTGTGACAAAAAGGGAGGGAAGGAGGAAAGGGAAGAAGGGATAGAGGAGGTTAGAATATACAGCAGAGAGAGAGAAAAAGTAAAGGACACACCAGAAGAACAGGGCTGTCAATATGAAAAGCCCCCAATCTGGTGCTGCTGTGAGGCGTATGAAGAGGGGAGAGGGGAGAGAGAGTGTGTGTGTGTGTGTGTGTGTGTGTGTGTGTGAGGGAGGGGGGTTGGGGTGGAAGATGAAGGAGGAAGTGAAAGGGAAGTGAAGAGCTTTGAGATGGCGGAGATGAGAGGACAGAGGAAAGGGAGGTAAGGAGAGGAGCGAGAGCACATGAGAGAGGAGACAAAAAACAAGGACAGGTGTGGAAGAGGCAGAGCGGGCGAGCGAGTGAGAGGAGAGGTGTGTGTGTGTGTGTGTGTGTGTGTGTGTGTGTGAGTGAGTGTGAGAGAGAGAGAGAGAGAGAAAAAGATATTTTTGTGTGTGAAAGAGAATATGTGCTGTTTTTCAAACAACTGTGCATTTCTTCGTGAATATGTCTCATCTTTTGACTATGTGTGTGTCTACAGTGTGTGTGTGTGTGTGTGTGTGTGTGTGTGTGCGCCTGTGTGGTGTGTATTAGCCAGGTTTCTTCTCTCTGTGCTGGCTACGCTCCACTCTCTGGACCGTGGCCAGCTGGCAGACCGCCTACCGGAGCTCCCTGGCTTTAATTCTTAAAAACAATCATTTGTAGTGTGTGTGGGCGCGTGTTTGTGCATGTGAGTGTGTGCGCGCGCACGCGTACGTGTGTGTTCAGACATCAAAGCTGAGCCACACAGACACAAAATCTGTCTGATAGGCACACACATTCTCCCTCCACACACACACGCACGCACACACACACACACACGCACGCACACACACATTCTTGCTCTCTTTTCACCACAGCTGCTCTCTCTTGTGTTCACGTTGAAGTCCTGCCTCTGACTCTTTCTATGAATCTGATTTAAGAGAGTCACCCCGGGCGACATTAGTGCTCATTTTCAGGGCTTAACTGTAGCTATTTATCGCTCGATGAGCTGCAAATGGGCAGTTGTACAAACAAAACTTTTGTCTCCTTTCAAGCTTTAAAGCTGCATCAGGAGAGATTTCGGCGTAGGAACGCAGCTCTCATGAGCTCGTCTTGGGGCTGCAGCGGAGAAGTATCCTGTCTGCATGAGTGAGAGGCAGCGTGTTTGACTTATTTGCCCAAATTAAACTCTGGCGTGTACGCTTCCTCACAAGCAGGATGTGACAAATTAAAACTTAGAGGACGGAAATGCAAACAGCAGCTTTCTCCAGCGAAAGATAGACTCGGCATTTTTTTGCCTCTCTTGCTCTTCTGGTACAAAGCAATTAAAGGTTTATACAAAAAGAAATTACCTCTAAAATCAGAAGGATTTTTTCGATTGCATCCAAAAACTTTGCACCAAACATTGAAGTCATGCTGTAAAATAAGTCAGAAGAGCCCCTTTTTTTGCAGCAGGCATTTCGAACATGTCATAGCAGGAAAAGCATAAATGATGTCTCAGTCCAAGTGTCCCTCTAAGTCATGCCTGTGAGTCAGCATGCACATCAGCAGGATGCTGGAGCTGGCTCACCTAAAAGGAATGCAATCGTTATTATTCTTATTGATTACGCCTGTGCTTTTCCTGACATGACATGTCAAAATGCAGCGGAGGAGGGAGGACTGTTATTGCAGTGGTCACACAGCTGGTTGTATGCAATGCACCGAAAGTTGACTGGTTTCCATTTAACTCCTCAGCAACAACGTTTGGGGACTTAAAATACTTTTTCCAAGGCGTTGTTGTCGACTCGCTCACATTTGGTGAAAAACTGGTGAAATGTGAAATTCGGACCGTTTTCAGTTAGTTGAGAAATACAGCCTGTGGCGGAAGCTGTCTTTCTGTTGAGGAGGTTATCTTTCTAGACCCATCTTACTGTCAAAAGAGAAATCCTCTCTCTCACACACACACACACACACACACACACACACACACACACACACACACACACAGACAGACACAGACAGACACAGACAGAAACACATGCACATCAATACCTGAAAGGGACAGATAACTAAGTCAAGCCCAAGTCTTTGACCACAAACGGTTAACAGTCGAAAGAGGACATGATGCATGTGGATGCGCACATTTTTGTGAGCGTGTGTGTGTCTGATCAGGAAGGGGGCCGTTGGAGGTCGGTTAGCCCAGAAGGGGCCCTGAGGGTGGGGCTGCGGTCAGAGGGGGAGGGGACTGTGAAGCAGGAGAGGATGGTGGAAATGGGGGTAAGTTGTCAGTGTGTGTCTGTGTGAAGGGAGGTGCTTGTGAAACTTAAAACTCATCCCTAAAAGAGTAAGGGGGGGGGGGGGTGACTGAGTGAAAGGAGGGAAGAAAATGCAGGAGCCTGAAGTGTACTGTCGAATTACTGCCAATTATGACGTTATTCTTAAACTGCATCAAGGCGTGTGTTTGTTTGTGTGTCTGTGTGTCTGTTTGTGTATTTATGGGTCGGGGCAAGAGGAAGAGGAAGGTTTTGGTCTTGCACCAGTTTTAAGAGCGTCATGGTGCTTGAGCTCACAACTAGAAAACAGCCACAAACACAAAGCCACATGCTCGCTGACATACACAGCCACCAGAGGATGTGTGTGTGTGTGTGTGTGTGTGTGTGTGTGTGTGTGTGTGTTTCTATAAGTAGCATCATCTGAGGCGTCACTACAGCGTGTGTTTGGTTTCAGCTCAGTGTTGGTTAAACCACTTAATGGCTCCATCTTGATCTAATCCCAAACCAAGACCCTGGATTAACCAGAGACCCAAGCACTGTGTGTGTGTGTGTGTGTGTGTGTGTGTCTGTCTTACCTTCATGCGAATGGGGGAACCAAATAGGGGAAGCGCTCGAATGGGGTCCAGCCCTATAGGAGGGGGAGGAGGGGGAGGCAGCAGGTCCAGAGGGGTGAGGAGGGTGGGAAGGCGGGGACCCCAGACTGCTGGCCAGGAAGGATCCCATGAAGGAAGCACCTGTGCGACACAGAGAGAGGCTGGAGGTTAGAGATTAAATTTGACCACAGGTGAGCAGGAGGTGGGGATGAGTCTGCTGAGGTGCCAATGAGCAAGCAACACCACAGAAGAAGAAATGAGAAGCTCCAAAGTATAAACTGAGAAAAAGCAGATGTGCACCGAATCTGCCTGAGCGGTTAAAATAAAATAAATGTGCAAATGACAAGTGTTTCATGCTTTCTTCCCTTCTGTGCGTCTTTGCAAAGAAACTCCTCAGTGTTTCACGCTTATTTGATGGGGCTCCGTGCACACGTCTGCTTCGACGAGGTGTGCATGAGTCACTTGTTGCTTGCGAGCAACATGGCGAACGTGGCACCGTACACGGTAAAAATCATCTTTGAAATATAAAACATAGTGGTGAAACATATTTCCCCCTCAACATTACAACAAGAGACAAAATATTGTTTTAATGTCACTCAAAAAAAATAACATTTTCAGAACCCAGCAGGAGTTTGAGGCTTGAGTTTTTCTCCTGTTAGATGTTAGTAAAAAAAAAAAAAAGAAAAAAGAAGTGAGACACGGCAGATCTGGCTGGTATTAATATTACTGAGTAGTGCTGTGAAAAATGAAATTTCGTGACCTGCCCTAGAGAAATTAATCCCTCCAAGCTACATTCACACTGCAGCTGGAAGTGTCCCAATTCTGATCATTTTTTCTCCTCACATGTGACATACATATCCGATTTTTTTCTCTTAAAACTTATGATCCAGAAAAAGCTTCAAGGAGACAGTTTTTTTTCCTCAATTCTGATCTGAATATATATATAAACTGAGGCCTGAGGCATGTGACTGACTGGTGTTTGAACACTCACATAACAATTTGTCACTGTTGATAATTGTCACTTAAGACAGTTGATTTATTTTGGTGCCTCAGTCAGCGTTAGCTTCAGATGCTAACAACGATGGCTGAAGGTTTTAGCTGTAATTCTTAAAGAGGAAAACTTAGAAGAGGTCACACAACTTGAAGTTGAGGTTTTTGCTAATTTCAGTTTGATTTCAGGACTGTTTTGGGTCTGAATTCCCGCTCAGATCTGTCTGCTCACCTCACAGGTCAAATGGTCCGGAATCAGATTTTCCTGGTTCTGATTTTACTGACAAAGATGTCGGCAAGCTGAACTCCAAACAGATGTTACATCCAGGTTTTCTACAGTTCACGACCAGCTTGATGGCAGTGAGACAGAACCATGGACAGGAAGCTAAGCAGCGAACATGACAGTTGAAATCTTCAGTTCAGCTGAAACTCGAAACTGACGCGTTTGAAACAACATGGCTCTTATCATTGATTCTTCTATTGATTACATCCTGCTGAAGATTCGACCAATCATTTTGAAAAATTCATTGGAGTAGAAACCTAGTTTCGCCTCGTAGACAGGAACGAGAGGAAGCTTTACTTGTTCAATTTCATCCTGTGACGGTTTCAGCGAACCGAGCGAAGAGGCTCAGTTCAGTTTGGCTCCGTTTGAATGTATCTCCACTTATCAGCATGCTCTCATTTAGTGGAACAACCCGAACAGTTGTAGGGGAAGGAGGAAACATATCCACAGGGAATCAGGTAATTAGTCACTGGATGGAGAGAGAGAGAGAGAGAGAGACACACAGAGAGAGAGAGAGAGAGAGAGAGAGAGAGAGAGAGAGAGAGAGAGAGAGACACAGAGAAAGGGGTGGTGGGTTGGGTCGTTACCCATAAATGCTGCCTCGCATCAGAGACAATTACCACAACCACAACAGTCCGCATCTGAGTCATACACACACACACACGCGCACACAAACACACACGCACACACACACACAGAGTACCCTCACCTCAACCATGACCTGACGCCCTAACAACCACAACCACAAGAGCCTCCAACTGTCTGCCTGTCTCTCTCTCTCGCAGACACAGACACACACACACACACACAGACACACACACACACACACACACACACTAGAGAGAGGGCATGGGATAAACCAAGAGAGAGATGGAGCAGCGGTGTGTATTCAGAGACACGTTAGAAATCACACGTGTGTCTATTGATACAATTGGATCTGAAGCATTTACACACACACACACACACACAAACACACACACAGATAAGGACAAACCACACATTGTACCAAGACAATTGTAGAAATCCCTCCATCTTTTGCACTTGATATTTTCACTTTCTGAAAAAAGACTTGTCCAAAACCTGCCTAGACACTTATTTACTCTCTCTCTCTCTCTCTCTCTCTCTCACCCTCTCTCAGACAGGATATTTTCACAGTGTTTTTTTCATTTTCTTTTTCTTTTTTCTGCAAATCCCCTCTTGTACAACTGTAGATCAGTGGCCTTTCAGCCAGTCATAATAAAACACAGCTCGTATAAGACTCAGGCTGGTTTCACAAGGCCCCCTGGCAGTGCAGGCTCACACACACACACACACACACACAGGTACACACACACAGGTACACACAGGTCAAATAGAGACTGATACACACACACACACACTGTACCTCATCTACTAGAGCAGACAATAGAAAAGAAAGCGGTTTTCAGCTGAGCAGCCATGCATTTCTGAAATCACAGGCAGAATCCTGAAGTGTCTCCAACAGCCGCGAAAGTTAACTTCTATTAAAAAAAGCATTTTAAAAAATACACACACTGATTTCTAAAATAATATTGATTGGTAAGTTAAGTGGTGTAAATACTTTGCACTCCTTTAATCTCTCATCCTCTCAGATCTCCACCCATCCCCCCCTTTTCCCATCTTTTTCCATTTACTCATCTCTTTCCTTTTTCTCCTCTTCTTTCCCCCCATTCCCTCTCTTTCCTGTCACCTCCCTCCCTCCCTGTCTGTTTTGTGTTGGCGAGTTGAGGAGAAAATCATATTTGCCCGCTCCCTCTGGCCTGCTGATATGGAAAATCATCTCGGAGGCCAGCCACTAACGTAAACCTTATTTCTGTCCCTGTTTTTTTTTTTTTCCTCCTCCCCTTTTTCTCTTCCTGCCCTCTGCTCCCACCTTTGTTTTATCCTGATCTGCACATTCCCTGCACATCTGTCACCGCTGCATCCTCTCGTAGTTTCCCGTACAGCTCTGAGCAGAGACACACCGGGCGATGACTGCGAGCTCGTCAAATTAGCCACAACTGATGAGGAATATCAGACAAAGAGGGAGCGAGACAAAACAGAGGCATGGCAAACATTACACAAACTCTACGCCTCAGCGAGTTTGATTGATCAACCACAGATATTTATCTACATCAAAAAAATCCGGCTCTGACCAAAGTCACATCATCGTTATACACAGCACATTACTATATCTGCATATGTTATTTACTATAAATACAAGCTGCTGACTGAGAACGCAGCTCCATTCAGTCTCTGTAGTGGTAATTAAAGTAGGAAATGTGTTCGTATGCCTCCCATTTTTCCCAGTTGGCATCATGAATTGGAAAAGTGTGTCAACACACAGGCAGAGAATCCTCCGATGTTGACTATCCAAGGTAATAAAAATCAGAATTATGAGTTTCTATTCATACTAATGCAGTCGGATGCACTTACAGAGAGCAAAATCTGCTTTAGTTTATTTATGATTGACTGTAATGTGATTTGCTAAGGGGAAAATCCACTCAAAAATAGTTGTTGTAACACGGTTGTATATAGAAAAAAAAAGTATTGGATGTGTTCCTTGCTTTTCTGGGCAGGTTTTGCTGCTTGGCATATTTTTGGTATTCTCATGTATAACGGGGGCCAAACATAAATTTTGAGATGTTATATTTCCAGTGCAGCCACAATGGAGTTTGATAACAGCAAAACTGAAGCTTCAACAGTATAAGCATCAGGATTTGATGTCAGCACTTCAGACTTTAACAACCAGAGTTTCAGAGGCGCCATTTTACACTGATGGTTAACAGTCATACAGGGAGAAATCTATCTACAGAATAAATAAATAAAAATACTAAATACTTCACAGAAAGTAGCTTTGTAAAATTGAAAATGGTCACACTCTTGCTGCTGCGAGAGGTTGATATAAATAACACCTGTGTTGGTGTGGGACTATTTTAGGGTGGAATTTTTAAATTTAACTCCAGTGGATAAAAGTTGGCTCAAAATGTGCAAATAATGCCACATTTTTTCCATGAGTGCACTCACGTTTTTCACACCTTGCTGACACGCTATGACAGTTTTAATAAGAATGGACGAATGAGATCTGCTCAAACGTCACGTTTAGAAACAGTTAACAGGTAAATGCTTTCAATGCAAAATGCAAAGACAGTGTCAAATAATGAAAAGCAGCTTAAAATGCCATGGTTATGCCCTCATCTTTACATTATAACAGAGCTGGTCTTGCATTTGTTAATTTATATAGAGTATATGCAGTATGGAGCCGGGGGTGGTGGCGGTGGTGGTGGGAGGGTCAGTATGAAAAACATGACCCTGAACCCTCTTTTGTGTGTTTGTCTCAGCAGCTGCTGAGGAGGAAATCTACAGTGAAACAAAACAGCGAAACCACAGATAACAGGACAGACCATCCCAAGGTTTCTCACTATTCTAACGAGAGAAAGAGAGGAGGAGGAGGAGGAGGAAGAGGAGGGAGAGGAGGAAGAAGAAGCAACACACCAATGGAGGGTTGATAGAGGTGATACAACCAATGTCACAAGGAGAAACACAGATAAAGAAACAAAGTGGTATTCTTCGCTCCAGCTCTCTGAATGCACTGATGCTGATCAATACACACACACAATCACAAACAAACTCTCTCTCTCACACACACACACACACACACACACACACCTGGAAGGATGACAAGTTAAATCGATCTCTGTCCGATTGAAGATCAATATCCTCTCGTGTTCTATTGTCACATTTGCCAATTAACAGAAGCCTCTGTCCACACACTGATATACTGAACTCTCTCTCTGTCTCTCACACACATACACACATGCACTTTTACTCTGCCATTTGTAGTGACTACTGAGAAAGCTTGAGAGCCTGACAGTACAGTCTCACTGTGTGTGTGTGTGTGTGTGTGTGTGTGTGTGTGTGTGTGTCAGAGGTTCTGACTCTCGTTAGCTTGGCTGTTACGCTTATTGCCGTACACTTGGCAACCTCTCGTCAGTCCGACCCTTTCATAAGCCTCCAACCACCAAGGGCCCTGGCACCGAGCCTTCAATCTGTGTGTGCATGTGTCTGTGTGTGTGTGTGTGTGTCTCTCTGTCTGTCTGTGTGTGTGTGTGTGTGTGTGTGTGTGTGTGTGTGTGAGTGTGTACGTCTGTGTTTTGTGTGTGTATTTAGGGGGCAGGAGTCAAGCCAGACCTTTCTGATCTGTTTTGACACCACGGAATTGCACAAGTGACAGGGCTACTCAAACAAGGCGGTCGTGGAAGGCGCTTATACACACACACACACACACACACACACACACACACATACACACACACAAAGGTCCATAAAAGCATTATGGCACTGGGGACACAAACACATTCAATGTGTGACTAAGCGCCCGAGCGGTGCTTACAAAGACTACGTTCAGGGGAGAAAAGGAGTTCTTTTGCTCGACTAGATCCAGATAGCATTTTCCTTCTGCTCTATCTTATTATTCATCAACGATTCCTCTTGACTCATTCATGTTAGAAAGAGCAGGGTGTGCAAGCAAAGCATGGCATGTCGCCTGGGACGAGCAGCTGCACTGAATCACATTACGGCGGGAAGAGGAGAGGAGAGGACAGAGAAAGGGAAAGAGAAAGGGAGAGAGAGAGAAAGGGAGAAAGAGAGAGAGAGAGAGAGAGAGAGAGAGAGAGAAAGAGTGGAGGGGGAACTGAGATAAAAGAGCTACAAATGAGAGATTTCCCTGTGAGGCGCATAAATCAGCAGACTATGAACAGCACAGCTCAAAGCCTGACTCCCAGGCTGCGGACCAGAGCCTCGCCATCCACACACACACACACACACACACACACACACACACAACCACGCAGACACACGCTCTCTCTCTCTCTCTCTCATACCATCTCCCTGCATGCACGAGACTACTGTAGTAACATCCCGATCTCACATCGCACCTACATGTGTGCGTTTACACCATCAAAAAGCCACTGAGGACGCTAAAAGACACGTCGTCTGCTGGCTGCAGCTCCAAGAAAAACTACAGGAAATAAAAAAGCAGCAGGAAAGCAGGAGGAATTAAAATGAAAACGTGCAACATTGCACCTTGAGTCAACCCAGCTCGAAAAAGCCCCCCCCCCAAAAAAAGAACTCCAGTGATGTTCAGAGTTTTCCGTCGGCGAACGTGGCCCACAAACTGCGCCAGTAAACTGTGAGTGAGGAGGAAAATGTTCCTGCTTTTGACCACAGACTTTTTGGATGCCACACACCCACCCACCCACCCACGGCAGGAGGAAGGACCATATATGGTCGTGGTGAGCAGGAACTAATAACATATGAGAGTTTCTTAGGAAGCAGGAAGGAGGGAAGGGGGGGGGGGGTTGTCAGAGTAAGCTTTTCCATGTTTTACCAAAGAAAACAGAGGAATTTGGGGAATAGGGGTCATACGAGACTGGTTCTGCTGCCTCGGTCAGAATGAAACACAAATGGTACATGTGGGCACACACACACACACACACACACACACACACACACACACACACACACACACACACACACACACACACACACACACACACACACACACACACACACACACAGACACATACACACACACACACTAATTAAAAGCATAAGGTTGCTGATATTTCAGGAAAGCCTGCGGTGAGAGCCAATAATGCAATTCCGTCTAACTTGTGTGCATGGGGATGTGTGTGTGTGTGTGTGTGTGTGTGTGTGTGTGTGTGTGTGTGCGTGCAACCCCCACCCCCACCATCACCCCCACAGTAGCTTTACAGCTCTGGTAAACAGTGAGGAAGCCTGTTCTGGGAGTTCTGGTCGTCTGACATGCCTGTGCCACGCCCCTGCGGTCCACTCAGTCTGCAGCCATGGCAAACACACAGACACACACACAGACACACACACACACACACACACACACACACACACTCACACACATCTTTACTAGGATGAAGACACGCATTGCCAGTAATGATTTGAAGCTGCATGTGCCTGCTGCTGGATGAAATACACCTGGGGGTCAAGACACCAGGAGGAGCACAGAGTGAGTCTAACAGAAAACAGTGGAGACGGAGGATGAACAGGTACACATGTGTTTCTTCAGGAGTCATGTGACCTAAAACAACACAGCTTCACCACGCATCGGTTACATACTACAATCTAAGGTACATTAGCACACACTCGCTATGAAACACGTTCTTTAGTGCTGAATTATGTGACTCTGTTACTTATTCCTGATTACGATTACAGTTCAAAACCATGACATTAATAGTACTAGAAGAGTATGTGATGCAACGACTCAATATTTGGCCCAGATACTCAGTTTTATTTTATCAATGGATCACTGGCTCCCAGTGACAGAATCAAGCCCTTCTTAGCTCCATGGAGCGTTTTAGCTTCTTCCAGCTCATTGTTTTAGTTTTCTAGTCAACGACTTCACTGTTTAGCCTTGGTCTCACTGCTCTCAGAAGCAGCTGTTTGCCAGCAAAAATGCTGTAAAAACACACTGAACACAACCTGCCCCCGCACCAAAAAGCAGACAGGTAAAGTTAGCAACTAGTTGGTGAGCATAGTGGGGCATTTAGCAGCGAAAGAGCACATTATTTCGTTCAGGATATGGTGGAGACCAAAAACAGAGCGAAGCGAAAACGAAACAAAGCTAAGTGTTAGCGAGCTACATATCTGCAGGAGTTCACTATATCAACTAAAAAGTTGTTTCATACAAAGAAATATAAGATAAGCCTTGCAGTAATTAAAGTTTTTGGATGAGTCTTATCTTTATTTTTATTTTTGGACTAAAAAACCAAAGCATTTCACGCTATTTTTTCGAAGGGGGCTTGAGATTGTGGCCACATATTTGTAGCAGCGGTGCAGCACAATTCCTGCTTCAGCTAAAGTTAGCTCCAGCTCCAGTGGAAACAAAGACACCTACGCAGCACAAGCGAAGCAGCAGGGTGGCTGCAGCGAAGACGACAACGTCTTTAAACCAGGAGACCCAGATTCAACCATATCAAAGTACAAAGTACCACCTCGCTGAAGTGTCCTTGAGCAAGACACTGACTCCCTACCAGTTCTGCCAGTGCTGTAAGTGACCCCGCAGTCTGACCTGCAGGCAGCCGACAAAAGGTGAATTTCGCTGCTGGGATCAAGTATCACATTATTATTACGGTATGCTATTTACAAGCCATGTACAGTGCTTCCTTCAATCCCACGCCACGGAGAGTCATACCATAGTATCACTGGAGCAGGAAGTGTGTGTGCGACTATGTATAACTGTGTGTGCATGTGTGCCTGTGTGTGTGTGTTCAACCACGCCGCACCATATCACCCTCCATCATCGTGAGTTGAGGGGTTGTGGTTCCTAGAGAAGCACTTTACTTAAATTAGACCCTCAACAGCTCGACATGCAGGTGTCAGCGTGTGTATGTGTGTGTGTGTGTGTCTGCATGAGTACTGTATGTGCGTGTGGGTGCCAGACAGTCAGTGTGCGCCAGTGTGTGTGAGGGGGAAGAGACTGAACAAGAGAGAAGAGCGGGATCAGCAGACAAGCGAACACGAGAGAGAGGCAACGTGGGAGCGAGAGGAGGAAGAGGGAGGGAAGGAGAAGACGACGGAGGGAGGCAGAGAGAGAGGGATGGGGTACGCGAGCGAGCGAGCGAGTGAGTGAGTGAGGAAGAACTGGAGCTGGTGAAGCGAGAGAGAGAAAGCAGGTGAGAATAACCTAGTCTGACCTTATTTCAGCATGGCTTTTCCATTCTTTATATTCCCTCATTGCTGTAATATTTACACAGGAATAAAAGATTATTGGAGAGATCCACAGAGAGGAAATAAAGAGGAGGGAATGGGGGAGAAAAGAAAAATAAACAAAGGAAAGGATGGAGAGAAAGAGGCTGATGGAGTGGAGGGAAACAGATTGTAATAAATCTCAAATTAAAGCCACAACTAATAATTGTTTTCATTATTGATTAGTCTGCAAATTAGTTTTTCCATTAATCATTTAGTCTATGAAACGTAGAAAAAAAAATATTGTGAAAAGGCCCATCAGAATTTCTCAGAGCCCTTCAAACATCTGGCTTATTCCAGTTAATAATCCACAACTCAAAGATATTAAACTGACAATGATATGAACCAGAGAAAGAACAGGAAACATTTGAGTGGCTGGAACATGCAAACGTTGCCTAAAATGACTGAAATGAAAGATTAATGATCAAAACAGAAACAATTTATTTTCTGCCTGGTTATTTCAGCTTCACCTTCAAAATAAAAGACAAGATCAAATTAGAACGAAAAAAATCCCAATTTTTACACAACCAAAAACAAAAGTTCCTGATCTTTTAGACAAGGACAAGGTTATGTGGCCGTAAAACACACCTTTACAACAGCCAAGCAAGAAAGCTGAGAGAAACCGTGATGATGCCTGTCCACTGACGCATGTACTAGAAGCCAATAATTCAATATAGAGCAGAAAAGATAAATTGATTAATTGAGAAGAGGATGACAGAGAATGAATCAACAGCTATTTTCTTTACTGTGATGAATCCCTCAGGTTCTGTTGTACATGAAAATGCCAAACGTTTCCTATAGTTGCAGATTCTTTTAACTTTTTTTTTTTACTTTTACTGATCAAAAACCAAATATCGTTGGGTTTTGTGTCACTGGACTGACATGTTATTAAGACATAACCAGGACTTGTGAATTGTGATTTTTTTTTTTTTTTTACCACAAACTGAATCAATTCATCAAGAAAGTAAGTGGCAGATTAGTGGAAACCAAATATAACCATTGCAGCCTTAACTCAATATTATTGATTTTCCATGGAATCATGATGAGACTTGATTATGATCATTCTACACAATTTTGTTTTCCAAATTCAAATTTAAAACTAACAAAATCAACTACTCCGTGGTAAGCAAAAAAAAAGAAGAGTGAATTTTTGGGGTTTTGCTAGTTATATGTGGCATTTTGCATAAAATTGTCATATAAATAATTATATCAATATCAGCAAATATCCTTATATTATCTTAGTGATCCCCGGCTACCAGGAGAAGTCAGACTGTGCTCTCACTGTGAGCCGTTGAGACAGAGCTTCACTTCCTCACTGAATACACCAATTACACAAACACAAGGGAACGTTTTGACACAAAACTAACAATCATACTGCACATCCAGAGATCTCCTATGAGAAAACCTCCTGACATTTAGGGACAGATCGGCTCTCTGGGCTGAGAAATATGTATCTGCATACCCAGCCTGGGATCGCTGAGCGGCCTGCGAATAACACAGCAACTTCTGAGGTCATTCCATGTTATCACTATGCATTTTTTTGCTGTGCTGTCATTTGACACCACATAAATTCCCTTTGGGCTAACCCCCGAACCCCTAACCTTAACTAAAACAGTGTTAAATGATGCACAAAACGCTTCAAATACACAGACATGGCACAGAAAATATCCTTAAAAGTGATGCTTACACCACAACTGAAGAAAAATCAGACCACTCTTTTGTTCTGCCGTTTTCTGTTATTTGTCTAGTTTGTAATTATTTATCTATTTATTATCATGACAACATGTTATATTCAGTAATGTGTAATTTAGCTTTGGTAATAACATTAATATCCATGCCACTAAAGCTTATTTGATTTTTTAAAAAAAAGAAAGAAAGAAGCTGAAACAAATGGAAGAGCTGATAAAACACAGACAAGACCAACACTAAGAGGTTCTGATGAAGTAAGATATACGAACACACACACACACACAGCGGTGAACACACACGTGCACAAGCAGAGATAAGTGCACACTCACACACAAAAGACGTTCCTATATTATGCATGCACACATGCTTCCAAACATTACAAAAACACACATCAAAACGACCCGGAAAAGACAGTAGGCGGTTATTAAAGAGACAAGAGAGAAAAATAGAGAGAAGGAGAAGAGACACTTTACCAGCAATCAAAGACAGAGAGGAGAAGAGACAGAGAGAGAGAGAGAGAGAGAGAGAGAGGGAAGTAGAGGTAGAGAGAGAGAGACATGCAAAAAAAGAGAGTTTGCTTCTAATCAGCCTGGATCCAAAATTTAGACAGGCACACACAGAGGCACAAGCAGTCCCAGTAGGATTAGGACCTCGGCACCGTGTGTGTGTGTGTGTGTGTGTGTGTGTGTGTGTGTGTGTGTACGTCCCACGAGACTGATTAGCCATGAATGACTGATGACGGATCTTTGTTGTTTTTTCTTTTCTTTTCTTTTTTTTTCCTGCTCTCTCTCGCGCTCTTCTCGTGTTTTCTTTCTCACTACTCTCAGCTCGGGCAAAAAGCATGGGAGGGGATTCTCACACACACACACACACACACACACACACACACACACGCACAGATACATACAAAGCTGCACACAGCTCCATGTATATTCAACGAAGGTTCCTGAATATACTTAATGCTTTCATGTGTGTCACTGTGTAACGATCCATGCTGTTCCACACAGCTGCTTCTCTCTTTTTCTTACTCTCTTCCTCCCTCACACACGCACACACACACGCACGCACACACAGAGATATGAACCTATTTCCTATTTAAGAGCACATTAGCTGTCTTTCAGACCAAATATTCAATCTGTTAAATCTGTGGGCCAGCAGCAGTGCGCCTCAGAAAAACTTTCAGGAGGCAGTGCGGCCACTCTTTAACCTCACCTCCAGATGAACCTACGGCCCCCTCCATCCATCTGAGCCCCTGACAGCAAAACAAACTGGACATAGACCCGCCTGAATGGAGGCCATTACAATATGAATGAGCCAAACAGAGCTGAAATGAATCGAATAGAGAAACCAAAACACAACAGACGAGAAAAGGGACCCGGCTGAGTCGAACAAGTCAGCTCGAGTGACGATGAGTCAGGCGTAAATGTGACCCTGAGACGGGTAAGAGACCGTCTCAGGTGTCGGTTGCCGCCGTGATAAGGGTTGCCGTGGTTGCGCCGCCTCGCTTTACGGTGTGCACTTTCAGGGGGGGTTGGGGGGGGGGGGGGGGGGGGGGGGGGGCAGAAGACCTGTGGATGTGGCGAGACTGTGACATCATGTCTGTCCCCCCGCTAAGTGATGTCACCTCTCTGTCACGTCGCGTAAACAGGGGATTGCCTTGACCCCTCTGAAGAAGTGGAAAGCCATAAAATAGCGGGGAATTATAGTGTCTGCAAACACACACACACACATTTGTGCACACACACTATTTCTTTTCACATATCTCGTGAGTTTTTCACACATTCATATCGTGAATTCCAGCCACAGCAGCCACATATTCACATAAAACACCTTATAGAGCATTTTAAATGAACACACACACACACACACGCACACACACACGCCCAGCTCCCCCTCCTCCTGTATAGAGTAAGAAGCTGTTTTAGCCTTGTGTTTTGCGGGCTGTTTAAAATGTCATTTTTCTCTCCTTTCTCAGACTTCAAAGGCGCCGCGCTGAGCTCTCACTCCCTCTTGCCAAATCCTCCAATCGTTTCTGATTTAGTGAGTTGGCCATGGGCCGAGTAGCACCGGGACGGGCCCGTTAACAACCGGCCGAGTG
>NW_019525444.1:319711-324964 GCF_002814215.2 Seriola lalandi dorsalis | reverse complement strand
AAAGAGAGGGGGCTATGGGGGAGAAACAAATGAGGCAATGTGGAAAAGGAGAGGAAGCAGGCTGAAATTGAGACAGAAATAGGAGGAGTGCTGAGAGAAGCTGGTCTGCTAACAATGCGAGGAGGCGATGGGTGTGTGGGGAGTTCGGCAGAGATGGGAGCTGGATATAAGAGGTGGGGGGGATCGATTGAAAGGAGAGGAGAGAGAGTGAAGGGAGGAGAGAGAAGAGTGGGGAGGAACAGGGCTGTGAGGACGAGGAGGAAGGAGGGCTGGTGGACCACTCGAAAAGCCGAGAGGAGTGAAGGGGAAGCGAAAGAGGAAAGCAGAAGGAGAGGAGGAAAAGGAGGAGGGGAAGGCGAGCATGTGGTTAAAGAGGAGTGAGGAGGACGGGTGGAGGGGAGGTCTTGCCAGTGAGGGCCAGAAGAAGAAGAAGAAGAAGAAGAAGAAAAACGGGGAACAGGAGAGGGAGAAGAGAGAGAGAAAAAAGAGAGCACATGGACACAGGAAGTCTGGCGCTTGCCATTCACATGCCAAGTCATCAGATGGTGGTGTGTGTTCACACCCCGGAGATGTCGCAACCAAACGCACTCCACTCCCTTCAAATCACTGCTACCGACAATAAGCAGCTGTTCACATGTTGGATGAGAGTTGGAGATGAGACAAAAGTCTTTCTGTCGCTGCAGCAAATGTGCTTCAGAACAAATGCAGTCTTCACTCAAAGCTCCGACATCAAAAAGACTTTCACTTAATATATTCAAATGTTTTATCTTTCCACTGATGTGACCTTTTAGACAGCTGAAGTCTCGGTCACAGTTACTCGGAGGTCAATTTGATTAGATACAGTGAAACATTCAGGAATACATTTAAATGATGTGCCATAGTTTGCTTGAAATATCAAAGCATACACAAGAGTCTAATTTGTAATGGAAATGCCTTTAATGACTTTGCTGGTTTTACTTAATGACTTAATGCCTTTAATGCGTCAACAAATTTCAAACAGTCAGATTCATTTAACTCATTTCTTTGGCCTTGCTGAATATTTTATTTGAAGTTTAGATAAGTGCTAAGTGCTAATGCGGGTGTGCTGATAATGTATGCCTGTGGATGAAATCCCCTAACCCTAACACAGACTGAAAATCACTGGTGTTAAATTGACCTAGTCCACAATACTTTTAAGTGGATTAACTCCATCTAGATTCAATGGGGTGTTTTGACCTGGTGGTAGCTTGTTATTTAAATCACTGTTGGATTATTTACCAAAACTAAAATATGGTTATTTTGACGCAGTATTAAACACGATAAGATCAAGTTTTACCTTAAATATATTTAGTATAGTTGTGCAAAATGATGTGGATGTAATGTTAAAATTACATATTATTAACAATCAGTGACAAATAGTGCTGAGCTCTTATAGATTATAACAGTTTGTTTAAAAAAACTACTATATTTTAGTTTGTTTAAATAACCCAAAAGTAAAAGAAAAGATAATAATGACGGGTTACAACAGCCCATTGTCTTGGGTGGTTTTCACACGCTTTGGGTAAAATTGGCGCTACATTGGTAAAAACTGGGTTAACTGAATTGACAGTTTACTCTCTGCCCCTTTATCACTGCGTCCAATCACAGCTCGGCTGGCTGCAGCCTCCACCACCTGTCTCCTCCACACAGGGGGTCGTCTTGCGCGCTGCACGCGGGATGTGCTCCTTGTACCCTGGGTACCATTGGTGAGGTGAGGGGGGCCGGGTCTGTCAGAGGCTCACCCACTGCTGACTCATCTCACACACACACACACACACACACACACACACACACACACACACACACACACGCACATACACACACAGAGGCAAGCGTCTCCTCTCTCTCACTTTCACTCAGTCTCACTCTTGAGAGGCAGCGGAGACGCCAGGCTGAGGAGTCGGGGAAGACGGCCAGTGGGTGCTGTCAGGCGGTGGTAATCTGACTGGATTACCAACCAGGTGGAAACATTCAGCCTCTCTACTCCCTCTACTCCTCCTTCTCCTCCTCCCTCTCTTCCTCTGCTCTATCCATCTATCATTTACATACTCTTTATTTTTCATTTTTCTTCCTTTCTTTTAGGGCTTTTCCTCTCTTGCATTTGAACATAATCAGCATCCTGCACACACACACAAATACATATACGTACTAACTGCAGACTTCTGTATCTCCAACACTACGCACACAACTTCCAAACACACGTACACACGCACAAACCCATCATCCTTTCTTTCCACGTCATGCCAGTTTGTGTGTGCATGTAGAAGGGCGAAGGGGTGTGTCTCATCAGTGCCACTTTGACGCTCAAAGCCAAAGCCGAGAAACTTCCAAGAGAGGAGAGACATTGCTGACAGCCACATGATGAATGGACAGGGCGGCTACATGTAGCACACACACACACACACACACACACACACACACTCACATTTATAGCAGAGAAACGCAGAAATTCACTGCAGGATCTTGTGCTTCACTAACAAGACTGAACACAGGGAGAAGAGTGAAAGAGGAAGAGGAAATGATGGGGATGATGAAGGACAGAGAGGAGAAGAAGAAAAAGGTCAGGAGATGAGGCCAGAGAGGAAGGATTGAGAGAAAAGACGGAGAGAAGTTGCAGGGAGGTTATCAAGTCTAACCCAAACATCATGATTATGGCTTATTACTTTTTCAAAGCACAAAACACAAGCGGCTTATGGTAGAAACCCTGTCGCTGTGTGTGTGTGTGTGTGTGTGTGTGTGTGTGTGTGTGTGTGTGTGTGCAGCTGTGAATGTGTACACACATGTAACATGAATGTACGCTCTTTCTGCCTGTATTACTGGGTCACACACACACACATTCTCTCTCACACACAAACACACACACACACACACACACACACACACACACACACATACAGTCATGTAAACAAAAACCGTCTGCTGTCTGGGAAGTAACACACCTGTTCAATGACAAGCTCTGCCACGCCCTCCATAATACTGCACACCTGTGCTACTGCGGGGTAAACCCAACCTTAATCACACACACACACACACACACACACTTGCACAACTACTGCCCAGGGGCTAACATCACAGAAAAGGGAAGAAAGAGAGAGAGAGAGAGAGAGAGAGAGAGAGAGAGAGAGAGAGTAGAATGAAAGCAAAGCAATGGAACAGGGAGGGGAGAGAGAGCAAGACAGACAGAGAGAGACAAAGGCTTTCCCACTGCTCCTATCAGTAATCTAAACGTCTGTGTAATATCATTGTGGGGTTTTATCAAATGGGGGCTGAGTCTTATGGCGTTGGTATGCGGCTGTCATTCCATCACCTTGTCAAGCGCGACCATATTCAAGCAGACACCATGCTGATCTAAATAAGAGGCTTCAGCAAATTGATGGATTGCAGGTTTTCCGGGATATGAAGAAACATGGGGGGAATGAGTTTTTTTTTTTTTTTTTACTTTGAATTTCTGTAAGTGATACACCCAGTTTGGGCTTGTGAGAAGGTAAAAAAAAAAAAAAAAAAATGTGTATGTGTGTGTATGTGTGTCTCTCTTTCCAAAGATCTGAAACAAACCCCCCTCATCGTAACCCCCCCCCTCCTGCCCTGGTATGGCCAACCCCACATCATATCTACCCCCTGTGCCGAGGCCTAGGGCCAGGAATACAGCTTTCTGAATCTCTAAGGGGGGCAAGCACAAAGGTAACCCCCCATCCTAACCTTCCCAGCAAACACACACACACACACGTACCCCAACCCCCATCCCAAAACAACAATCCTCTATGCCCATCATGTCAGTCAAAACCCCATCAGGGACATGCATGGAGAGTCTGGATATCTGGAATCTCAATACAGTGTCATGCACCTTGAGTCCCAGTGAGAGGCCCTCTTGAATACATTTCAATAGCATTATCACCATGCATTACTATGCTTTTTTTTCCTTTCAACATTACAGAATCATTTTAAATTGGGACCATAATACATGTCAGCGAGGAGCAATATCAGTCAGAGTGGAGAATAATCTGTTTAAATGGTTCTGCAGGGTGGACGTGTGTTTGTTGAAGGTTTTAAAATGACATGGTCTTATTTTTTTGGTAAAATCATTATGTCAAATTGAAAGGAGACATGCAGCTAAATGTCTCATGAAATATCTCAAATATTTTATCAATATAAAATAAATTACACTGTATGAATAAGTGTATAATATATTTAGATAAAGTATAATGTCGAACTATAATTATGTAAATTATTAAATATGAATCACACCATAATGCACACATGTACTGCAGAATAATACATAGTATAATACATTTTGTACTTATTGCATTTACAATAACATTTTTATTGGACACACAGATGATTAAATATGTTACATTTCAGAATATATTTCCACAATTCCTAAATTATTAAAATTAATAAATAGAATTACTGTACTATTAGGATAGTCCTACATATATTGTTACATAATGATGGGAAATGTATATACAGACATAGATACATGTTCCACTTAGGGTAAAAATGGGCTTTGTAACTATAAATGTAAATGCTCTAAAGTGAAAACAGTCATGAAGGCTGTGTTAACATTCCTGAAGTTGCTAAAAATATTATTGTTTTTCTAAATCAGGTTCCCGGTATTTATAGAAATCTTACACCCGAACCAGAACCTGAAGCTCGGCAAAGGTCAGAAACAAAGTGCATCGAGCTCAATGCGTTGACTTGAAATGTGGAAATTAAGTATTTCTGTTCAGTTTTTTAACAGGTAAAATTGCGGACTGGACGTCTGCGTCGCTTTTACCGTTGTGTAAAACTAATGAATATGCAAATAAGTGGAGACAGAGGATATGTGGATCCCACACACAACAGAGGGTCTCGTTCATAGGCCCGAGTTTCAGCGTGTGTTTAAAGAAGCTGCTGCATTTGCAAATGATAATTAATGGGATTTCTCATCGGGCACGTTCACGTTCACCCAGTGAGTCCAGCACCTTTACAGACAGTGTATGATTTTCGAACGGAGCCTCTTTCTTTCTTTCTTCCTCTCTCCCTCCACACACACACACACACACACACACACACACACACACACACACACACACACCTTCCCATCCCCCCTCCTCCCCTATTGAGACAGGATACCAAAGCTACTTGTTAAATCTAATGCATGCACTGTCAACCCATTCGCACCCCGTCACGTCCCCGCTCAATATAGAAACCGGATTTTCTGGTATTACCGGCACCTCTATTAGCCAGACCCCCCCT
>NW_019525444.1:292395-319691 GCF_002814215.2 Seriola lalandi dorsalis | reverse complement strand
ACTGCGACCCCCAGTTTGTGACCAGTACAAACCAGCATGTGCCCCCGAACCCAGCACCTCCAAACCACTACATGTTCCTGGAACCACACAACCACACACACATGAAACACAGAAAACTGTACAAATAAGGGTAGAGCTCTGCTAATAGCTTTAATTTATTGTTTAATTGGAAATATAAGCAGTGGAATTACCCAGTTCTAATTAATTAAATCAAATGGCAATGATTAGTACTTTACTAATTGATGAAACCATATAAATGTATGACAAGATTATGCCACTGGAAACGCCTAATAATCCCAGTGTGATAAAGGAGAATAATCCTGGAATAGTTTTAAATACTTGAGAGATTTAAAGTCTAAAACAAAAAGGAGGGAGTCTGTGTCGTAAATTTCAAGTTAATCTAATTTCCAAATTTCCCCTTCTCTGTTTCACATTTTTGCTTCTACGCAAGGCTGAAATACTAAAGTGACAAATTATATTTATTTTTATTATTAGGCACAGCAAGCAGCTATATGTCATAAACAGTTAATTAAATAAAGTAAAACATAAAACTCTTTAATACGCCTGTGCCTTTTTTTGATAATTTCTAAATGGCCACAAAGTCTGAGTAATTTCCTTCCACAGTAAATTCTAGTTCGTCCCAGTTTCAAGGTTTCCCAAGTTTTCAATATGGAGAACATATGCTTCAGACAAAAGAGAGTAAGTGATTTTTTTTAACCCACGCTTGTCATTCATACACAGGAAAAGAGTTACATTCAAAACTGACCTGAGTGCGGAGCCATGGAGAGGTGGGATGAATAGTATTTCCCGGGCTGGAAGTGAGCGGGGTGCTGCACGGAGCCGTGGCCGCCTGGCGCCATCCGAGACGCGGCGCTGTGAACCAACGCGCTCCGCTCCGTCAGGAGGTGGTGCGGAGGAGCGAAATCTCGGCTTTCCATCCCGGCGAGAACCGATAAATCCCAAATCCAAAGTAAAATCCGGAGGCACCGAAGGTCTCAGGCACCCAGATGCAAATAATCCCTTTTATGAACTTCGGGCTCCCCTCGCATTGAGCGGAGTTTTGGCTTTGCAGGGTAGAAACTGAGTCCCCGTCATGTCCTACAAAGGAGAGAGCAGGAGACACGTCAAAGCGCTGACAATAATGAGCCAACCAGGGATGTAGTGCTGAAGAAAAGGCTGAACTGAGAGACAGTCGCTGCTCATGTTTAGACAAACAAGCAGTATTTACAAAAAGCAATTCGAAATTCGCAAAAAACGCTTCAAAAGACCAAATTTACACTCCACGTCGCTACTTTATGTTACATTTAACGTCACATTTAACGTCGATTTCTGCCAGCACAGGAAGGTGAGTTAAGTCAGTCCTGCAGATGAAAAGGTGGGCGAACTGACTTTATGTGGATTTACTCTGCACTACATACTTGGCCCCAACAGAGGAGTCTTTGCCCCCCTCCTCCCCCTCATCCTGTGACCAAACACGATGCAAATAACGCACACGGGAGCTTTCTTTATCAGCGAAAAGAATGGAAAGGAGAGGGGGAGATTTGGCTCAGGTACAAACAAATGATGCATATACAGTAGGTACAAGAGTTCACAGTGGTAAAAAGCTTTTCTCGATGAAGGACGGGCTGTTAAGTCTTTAAACTGAACAAGGACTTGTCATAAACAAGCTGGACCTCGGAGGCTCTCGCACTGAAATATGAAGAAACCCATTTGCACAAAGCAAGAAATGCGCAAAAGCAGTTTTTATCCTAAATCATGGCGACTAAAATCTACTCCCCAACCTGCCCGGTCCCCATAGTGTCCAAAATCAGAAAGAAACACACGTCTCTGCTGTGATTACTGGCTGTTGTTTATGTAAATTAAGTTTGATTTCTTTCAGCTGTCATAAAATGTGATCCCCTCTACTTTAACACGTGGTTGTGTCACTTTAGTGGACGAGGGTCTAAATTTCCACGATTTAAAAAAAAATGCACTGAAACATGGGATCGATGTGAGATCAAGTTGCCATACACACACATTTATGTCTTGGATCAATGGTGTTTGTTGTATAGCTTTTATAAATCTAATCTGACTTCACAGCTCTCTGGGTTTTTTAAAAATGTATTTTATAAACTTGATTCGCCTTTAATGTTTGTCATTTTATAGTTTGCACCATCGTGACCAGGATTCTTATTTGTAGTGTTGCTCATTAATGAAAACTATTTCTATTAACTCCTACGGATTCAGCAGCAGTGGCCCTCGCCTCCTGACAATGGCAAACACCATGCATCTCCGCTACATATAGAGTATATATAGGCTACACTGTAATCACAAACACAAATCAAATCACCTTTATGCTCCAGTGCGAGGGAGCGGGGCAATAAACAGTGAAATAGACTAGGAAATCATTGACTTTATATGTATGCCTCATAGTCCAGGTCATTTACTTAAATAGGACTCCCTGTGACGCTCAGATAGGGAGAGCTGGGTGCCTGCGTTCACCAAACACACCTCAGCAGTCCATCTCTCAGGCCTTTCAATGCATGGCACGTCCATCTAGCGCTCTGTAGATGCTGATAGCACCTCCCAGGAATCCACGATAAAAGAACAAAGAAAATATCAAATGCTCTGGTGGACCAGAGGCTTATGAAGTGCATAAGAATATAGGCTGCATGAGCTCGGATATTCAAGTCTCCTTTTACGCACACACACACTCTCTCTCTCTCTCTTTTCTCTCTCTCTTTTTCTTTCTGACACACACACACACACTTGAGCGCTGCTCAAGGACTCCCAACTTTCAGGAATTGTGTTTGGGGGCTGAAAAAATATCCAAAGTTTAGCAGCTCTGATAGAGCCTACAAAAGTGTTCGTGAGTGTGTGCGTCCAAACACTCCCAAGCATAAAATATCCAGAGCATGCAAAATGTCAAAATGCTTCCCATAAGAATATTTTTTTGCCCAAGCTGCAAGTGCATTTAAATAATTTAATTTCCTTTTTGTTTGTGAGAACCACGTTAACACTTTTGACCACATCTAGTCGACAGCAGGGAGAAATGAGGGTAAAAACAGGAGAGGAAGGCAGGCTACTGGAAGCGCACTGGGAAGGCAAAATGGACTCTCTCCTGTCCCCTAGGCTGTGAGAAACAATGGCCCTTCTCTACGGGACATCAATCATAAACCACTCTCTTCTGACATTTGTCTATACATTTTTCAATTTTTAGGCCGTAAACACACGTCCTCTGTGTTTACATTCCACGTCAACAGAGAGCCACTCAGGATACATTTAACAACCTGAATCTAAATCCCGGGTTATCGTACGCCAAGCAAACACAACGACGTGAGCAGATCGCGCGTAACAGTTTGGGAAAATGATAATTTGGATCTGCTTTACTGTGTCTGTCTGTGTGTGTGTGTGTGTGTGATGTGTGTGTGTGTGTGTGTGTGTGTGTGTGTGTATCTACGTGGAAGGCGTTCAGACTTCCTTCCACTTCAACCAGACTCCCTCAAACCCCATACACACCTCCCAAAGACACACACAGACACACACCTCTTAAACACGCGCGCACACACACATACACACGTACACACACACCACCATCACTGCCCTGCAAAGGGTCAAACTATCGCCAGACGAAAATCCCCCTACAAAAGTAACCAATAGCCCACTGGTTAAAATGACATTACGTGAACTTCGCACAAAAGCAGCAAATCCGCAAAGAATTGTGTTTTTCACATCTAACGCAGCTGATGTTGCACAAGAAAAAAAATACAGGTTTTGCGCCTTTTGGACAGAAATCTATTAAATCGGAAATGTGTGGAGGTTTGGACAAAAGATAAAAAGGGAATTAAAAGGCATTCACTTTTGAAGTGGCTCGGGTTCGGAGGCCAAGTCATTGCCTTCAACAATTTTGCAATAAAGTAAAGTCTCGAGGAATAACCGAGGCACTAAATCCGGACATTCAGAGGCCAGCTAAGCAGGAGAGACAAGCCCGGCCGAGCCGAGCACAGCCCGGCGTCTGCACAGCCTTCACACCGAGGGAGGAAGCAGGGAGCACTGCAGTTTGCAATAAACCTCTCTGTCTCCCTCCCTCTCAAACACACACACACACACACACACACACACACACACACACACACACACACACACGAACACACGCACAGTAGGAAACTAACAAAGAAATAA
The DNA here is from genome assembly GCF_002814215.2 of Seriola lalandi dorsalis. Lineage (NCBI taxonomy): Eukaryota > Metazoa > Chordata > Actinopteri > Carangiformes > Carangidae > Seriola > Seriola lalandi. The sequence continues at coordinate 315,530 of NW_019525444.1, read as the reverse complement.
TCTACAATTTATAATCTATGAAACTAGAGGCGTGAGGAGGCGCTCTGAAAAGCGAGTGGCTTTGAATGGTCCTCTGAATGAATTAGAAACACACAAGTAATTTGGCTGTGAAGAGAGGTCAAATCAAAAAGTGACACACATATCGCCCACAGCTCAGCCCTCCACACTGGACAGGAGAGGAAACACAGCAGGCTGATTACTTTAAATAAATCCTTCAAAATACTGTCAAATCCTCGTAGCATTGTGTTGCTTTAATGCAAATATTACAATTACTAAAGAGGGGTGTCTTTAGATTTTTATCCTGTAATGTAGCAGTTATATCAGCTTTTATTTTACTGCTGACTTCTCTAAAGGTATGACAGTGAAAAATAGCGAAGTTTTTTGAAAAATAGATGCATCCCAATTTATATAAAATTCAGATCAGCCTCTCCTGTGCAGCATTTCAACTAAAATCGACATCCAGTGCCATCACTAAAGATCAGAAAACACAGCGATAAAATAATTTTCTACTTACTGGTAAGTTATATCCATTGCATGGCGAGTGGGCTATAATGAAACAAAAAGTAGAAAAATATTCAAAGAGAAAATCCCCGAGTCGCAGAGAAGAAACATGTGGGATTGATTACATCCTATGCTGCTGCAGACTGTGGTGTGCAGTCAGTTGAGGTATGGGAGAGACGCATCGTAGAAGTTCAGGCTTGTAGTGGATCGAGGCTCGTTCATGCAGCCGGAGACTCAGACACGCCGGGAGGAGGAGGAGGAGGAGGAGGAGGAGGAGAAGGAGGATGAAGGGGTGTGTGTGTGTGTGTATGTGTGTGTGTGTGTATGTGTGTGTGTGTGTGCGCGCGGGGAGGGGTGAACGCGTAGGCCTATTGGTTTGAGAACGACAATGTGAAAGCGTGCCCGTGAGGCGCTCCCCCACCTCCGCCCCCACCCTACCCTACCGTACCCTTTTCCTACACACCCCACCCCCGCCTCCACCCACCCCTCCTCGACGGTAAACACACGCAGCTATTGGCTGCCGCTCGGAGCCAATGAGGAAGCCGCCAGAGCCGCGGAGCGAAACGGCGGGCGTTTGATTTGCAGCCCTCGGCGCACTGCGTGCACAAGCAAATGCGAGGAGACAGGCGGCACAGCTCGGCGCTGTTCAGTGTGCAGAGAGGAGAAGAGCTGGAGCCGTGCAGCGCTGCCTGCACTTTCTGATCACTGGTGGAGAGCAAACAGCATCTAGCCTATTCTGTGTGATCCCACTGCAGTTCAGTTCAAATGCTGCGTGTGCGCTGACTATATCGTTATTTTGCCATGTGACAGCGGTGATGTGATAGTTTTATTGATGCTCCTTTAGGGAAATCCGCTTTTTTCACTCGCTCCACTGCATGTGTTTTGCTAAATAAATCCTTACTAGAAGAATCGGTAGGCATATCTGATTTATTGAACATGTAGGCTTTGTTTGCTATACAAGACATTTTTCACACACATGCAAAACCACATTAAGATAAGAAGTTTGGGACCTATACTTAATCGGTATCAAGTTAAGTTTGATATAGAAAATGTGTCCACTGGGACACTGGGAGTAAATCTAAAGGAGGATTTTATCAGATTTAATTGTCTGCTCCACCCATAAAGCAAGACCCTGTTTTGATCTGGACATGAACATGCATTTCATCTGTATGATCTCACTTAATCCATCAATATGCGACATATAAAGGAGTCTGTCATTTAACAACAATAGAAATGACACTTGGACGCAGATAGGCTAATATGGGAAAAGAGTTAGCCTAATAAAGTGCTTTATTTTATGTGCATTTTGGGGGATAGTTGAGAAGAGTTACACGTAAATTTAAATTACATAGGCCACAGTATATTCTGTGTTTTCTATTTTATTGCTGTTATGTCTATTTACCTGCCTGTCTCTGTCACACACATACACAAACACACACACACGCGCGCAGGCAAATTGAATCACTGCGTAATTTGAAAGCATTACTGTCCTCGGGGTTAGCCTTCCGCACGGTTCACTAATTTAGCCAATTAAAAGTGGAAGGATATGGGCTTGTGTGCTTCCATGTCGAAATATATGAGCTGCTATAGGCTGATATTCACGTCCAGGTTTGTTTATATGTGGATGCAAAGGGTTAAAACTCGGGGCTTTGGCCCTACGAGGCTCCTGATTGGTTGGCAAGCTGCCAGCGTGCTGTCAATCACCGAGTGTAAACAAGGCTCTGATTGGCTGCTGGCCAGTCCGCACTGGGCTGCCTGAAAAAAGCAATTACTGCCCCTGCGGTTTCAAGGCGGCCCCGCGCTGAACGATGAAAGGAGATAAGGAGGGGCGGTTTCAAGGCGCCCCCCACGGCGAACCCCGTTGGCCCCAGAGCAAAAGGAGAGTCAAGAGTGACTAAATCAAAGGGAATACGGTAAAAGGGGGGAAATTACACGTTGTATCAAATGTAGAGGGTAGATTCGCGGAATGGTGCAATAACAACTTTGTGTTTAGAAAATGGAGGAGAGAACGGCAACACGAACCGGAAAACAGCTATTGCTCTGCTGCCAGGGAGCTGCTTTTCTCTCAAACACGGAGGGAGAAAAGTTTTTGGCGACAAAGGAGACGGTGGAAAGAGAGCGATAGGTCTGTTAAGACACAAAAATATAAGACTTTCTCACATAATTGTTAAAACAGCAACAATAATAGATCGTCAGTATTCGGCTCTTTTTGTGCTGCTTCGCCTAAAGTGTAGACTAAAACTTTTTACTGCCAACTGTTTGATAATTAAGTGGACATTTCCGCTTTTACGCAGCTGCTTAAACGGTAGGTCAGTTATAATAATAAATTAGGTAATTCATTGTTTCTGAAAGTGGGAGTAAAAGAAAAAGTTGGTGACGTAAATTATAGTTTTTTTGTATTTTTCAGTACAAAAAAAAAGTAGAAAATCTGAAAATAAACATGAAAATTGTAAATGAATTTCGAAAATTTTATAAATTATCTTACAAAAAATAATAAATTGTGAAAAATGTAAAATATAAAGCCTACGTGAAAACATGCCTAACTGATGGTTTTGTTACGTAAAAAAATGTACAGTGTACAAATAGAACTAAAATAACAAAACAATAACAAAACTTACAGGCTACATCATCTGATATAGTCTATATATAGCCTACATATTTTTTCCTGATATGTCCATAATAGGCTATATGTACATGGACACATCAGGAAAAAAAAATCAGGCATGTGGCTGCTTGTAAGCAAAACCTTACAGCCTGTATGTTTTTGGGCTGAACTTGTCCAAACACATGCACCTCATAAAGTAAATGCAGACTGTTCCAACTGATGTCCCTTTACATTAAAACAGACCCTCTCTTGCTTTGGTCCAGCCCCAAACAAAACACAGTGGACAAAGGAGATCCAAGCTGGTCCTCAGCCGATAGATAGCTTATAAATTGTCTGTTCGCAGCAAAACGAGACTTTCATCTATACAGTGAAATTAATTGATACATATATAATTCAAATCAAATAACGCCAAAGCGAGCAGATTTATCACGTCTGTAATTAGATAATCGTTACCCTCTTCTCCCATTTACATAGCAGCCTGCATTCCAAAGCCCTGCGCTCTCCAATGGGCTTCAGCCACCACACACACACGCACACACACACACACACACACACACACACACACACACACACACACACACACACACACACGTCTAGAAACATCTCAAATGCAGCCGTATTTTGAAAATTCCCATGATGATGTATATTTTAGGAGCTCAAACTTGCTCTACGGCCAACAAGATACACGTGAATCACCATTTATGCGTTAGAGTCCATTAAAATGACAGAAAAATAAACGTTTGTGGAGTTGTGGAACTCATAAGCTGGCGTTTGACGTCCATCAAAATATATAGGCCTATAAGTTTTCTCCTATACTTATCTGTACAGCCACAATAAGAAGACAAAATTTGTAACTTCTTTTTTTTTTTTTAACGGGCTTTATGCTGCTTCCAGCAGCTTGGAGAACCAGGATATGTCGACACAGGCAATACAGACAGTAGCCTGTCTATAGAGCCTATTGTAGGATATATATTTATTTGGAAATGACTCGGGTTCCCTGGTCTCTCCCCCAACAGTGTTGTCCTTAGCACTAATGACAGAGGGACAATAAAGAATGCTGTTCCGCAGCTCACAAAAGGGGTCCGCCACTTATAACAGAAATCTGCATTTAATTTATTTAGTGACAAGGAAAAGCCTTTTATAGCTTGATTTTTATTGGTTCTTTTTCACTTAAAAGGTGGGGGTTGGGTGTGCGTGCGTGCGTGCACAGATTAATGTGTGTGTGCGTGTGTGTGTGTGTGTGCGTGTGTGTGTGTAGAGAGAGAGAGGTAGAGAGAGTGAGAGAAAGCATAACACACACGCACCCCAGCCTCCTCTGGTCAGTGTGCCAGCGCGAGCTACCCTATACGGTGAGGGAGGGGAGGGTGGGGGGCGCGCGGATAATTAATGCGGATTGACTGATTGCTCTTGAAACAGACCGGTCCTGCGCGCGGATTGTCCTCGAGCAATGAAGCGTTCCTGACTGACACTTTCCACCTTCCCTTCTTCGCTTCCTTCTTCCCTTTCTCTCTCTCTCTCTCTCTCTCTCTCCCTCCCTATTTCTTCCCTCACACTGGACCCGAGTGCGTGACTCTTCCTCCGCGGCGAGGAGCCACTCATCCCGGCCGCTTTTCCTGCCGTCCAGCCCGGCCAGCAGAGGCGGTTTGTCCCTTGCTGGTGGCGTCTGTGCAACACTGTGTCAGAACTGAATAAATCTAAAATGAAACGAATATATAAATAAAGCTTACGAACAATATTTAGCGGTTAAATTCAGATTTTGGTGCTTTTGTTTCCACCTACAGGCTGCAGGCTATATTTTTGCACAGCCTGACGTGGTTAAGTTCAGTGTTGCTTTTGTGAATATGAACTCTGCTGCAACTTCACCTCATGAAGAGTTAAGTCTCCGTAAAAAAAAAAGGTACATAAGCTATTTTATGCACATTAAAAGTGGATGGAGTGTGTTCAAAGTGAGTGCTATACGATGCAATGCATCCCCTACATTAAGTGAATAAACTTTTGAACGTCTAAACAGGACCACATTAAAGAAAAGCATAATTCACAGTCAACGGGAAACACATTGGCGAGGCTGGTTTTAAATGAGGTCCAAATGGAGAGCTGTCTCCACGGGAGGCCCTCCATACGGGGCAACCATCCTATTCTCAGCAGATATTTCTGATAGCGCTTTAATGATGAGAATTTCCAAACAGGGTCGTTCACCAGGGAGACGCCCCGGCTGTCTAAAGGTGGTGCAACCCCATGAGACAATAGAGCCATATTAGAGTAGAAAAGCATGAGAAACGTAGCGCTGCCAAGCTTTGGGGCTATGTTGTGAAAAACAAGGCTGTTCTGTGCGCTCTGGGCGTGTAGCAGCGGTGATGTGGGTACATCGTTCAGAAACCCTTTTTTTGTGTCGGTGGCCAGACACACTGTAAATATCAACACCAACAAACAACAATGCCATCCATAACCGCTCAGAAGAAGAAGACACGATGAAGGCAGAAGCTGAGTGGACACAAAAACAGCATGACCTTTTCTTCTCTGTATGCGCAGGATAGATGCTGCTATTTCTGATCATCCTGACAGATAGGCTGAAGAGGAGCTCGGGTCAGGAAATGTGAAATGGTTGGCATGAAGAATAAAACAAGTTTAAAAAAAAAAAGAAAGAAAAGAGGCTCCACTTCTCAATCAAAACGCTTTAAAAGACCAGAATTATGGAGAGAAATTGTTGTGCCATGTATTACTAAAGGCACATGTCTGCAGACACCTTTAGATCAAGAGGATGATGGTGCAGTAGAAGAAGATGATGATGATGGTGGTAGTGACGGAGGGAATAGCTTGGGCACCAAATTAGTACCTGACACACCGCCATATATCCGGCTCTAACCACCACCAGGCCTGTATGGAAGAGATGAAAGCACCAGCATCTATTTATGGGCCATGAAAACACGCAGGTGGAGGCTTTAATTATCATTACCATTGGAACATAAACAGCCATAGCGTGCCGTGCTGCCTGTGTTTGCACTGTATAAGCTCATGTGTAGTTTTGATTCAGACACAGAGGAGAATTGAATCTTAACAGCCGCCGAAATGTTGATATTATACACGCAAATAATGGGATTAAATATAACGTGTGTTTGAAGTGTGACGGACCAGTTCACCTCAATTTGTGTATTCCTCTCCCAAGATTTCTACAGCACTTCCTGCTCTGTCAAAATGCACACACAGGCTGAAAACGCTGAAAATGAAAGACATCTTTGTGTTTTTCTAGTTGTTCCAACCATTGCAGGAAGATCATAGAACACGTATTGTGAAACTGGAAAATGTCTAAAACACAAAACATCCACACACACACCAAAAAAAAAAAAAAAAAAAGTGAAGACGTGTTTGAGCCATAGTGTAATACTGCGCATCTCCAGTGTGGGTCGTGGGGTCAACAGGTCACCTCACCTTCTGCAAATCATCACTCAATATTTCAACTAACGCAATCGATTCTTTAAGCAAAAACAAAGACTTATTTTGTAACAAATGTCTTTGCATGACTCATAACGTTCCCAGTAAGCCACAGCGTGTTTTAGTGGAGCTCCAGTAACTGACTCCCAAGAAGAAGAAGAAGAAGAAGAAGGAAAAAAAATGGATTTCAGAAAACTTTCAACACAGAGAAAAATAATTTTGATATTTAGTCATCCTGCCCTCTTGCAGACTTTTGCTCAAGCACGCTGGTCATATTTAGCGCATATTGTTGAGTAAGGACCCAAAGCACCTCATTGCATCTCGTCTCTGCGCCTGGGTCGTCTCTCTAAAGAAAACCGAGTTGATTTTGAATTTATAGTTGACGCTGCTTGTCAGACTGAAACACTTGGAACTGAACAGCCTGCAGCGTCAGACAAAGTTAAACTTTGGCTGAACTATAAGCATCAGTGTGTCCAATCACCACTGCGTGATCCAGAAAATAACTGTTTTATCACATGAATGATCAGTACATAGTAAATTTGTATTATAACAAGTTATAATATTTAACAGTTTCTACTAAATTTATCTTCCACGTGCCTGCCCAGACTGTACCATTACTATTTTTTAGCTGATTCAGGGTAATTTATTTAATGTTTTGCCCCTGAAAATGAAATAAAATAAAATAAAATAAATGTGTTTTTTTAAGACAATACAAACCAACAATAATTGTGTGTTTGAGCGATGAGACAAAGAAGTAAAGCAGGTGTTTCATGTAAATTTTCCTTCACTGGACACTGAAGCTGAACAGTAAAACCAAGAAGTTTATTTTCTTTTCTGCAGCTACAGCGCGGATGTGGACGTTTAAATGCAAAATCAGGAAACTTCATAGCGTGAACATTTTTATTTAACTTGATTCCTGCAGAACACAAACCACAACTATTCATAAAGTGGACATGTGACTGCAAGTCTGCAACAACTAACGCCTATATATAAATAAATAAATAAATAAGGACATTGGCCCATTACTGTAAAAGCAAAGTAATGATTATGTATGTGTATATGATATAAATGTGAAAGACTCTGCACCAATATCTGAATCCAGAATCGATCAACTCTATTGTCACTTTATCAAAATCAGTCAGAAATCAGAAATGTGACCTGGAAAAGACGCGTGTCAATCTCCCCTGGATGACCATATGTCCAACGGTGCTGCCTAAAGCTTTCAGTGTGTGTGTGCGTGTGTGTGAGGGAGAGAGAGAGATAGAGAGAGTGTGGGAGAGAGATAGAGATAGAGAAAGAGAGAGAGATAGATAAACAGCAACTCAGGATCCTTGCACAGTGTTACCGAGTAACATAATATAACGTGTAACCCTGACAAACGGTAACAGCCAATTCCGGAGCGACTAAAGGGAAATGTACTTTACATGGCTGAATCACCGTGTGTGCCTGTGCGTGCGTGTGCGCCACTATATTGGCACATGCCCCCCCCAGAGGCCCCAACTGACAAACCCTCTTACATTAACTGTATATTCAGTGTTCAAGAACGGGATTAAGATTTTTCACTCATAAAAACACGCATCAATCCACATCAGTCCGTGACATCAAGCAGTTGGTTCACACTGATCCAAGACAAAAATATCTGCGCGTGTTGGAAGCCTTCAATATATTATACTGTATCTTACGTAGTTTCTCGAAGTTTTCTCGTGTTTTAGTCGTAAAGGAAAAGTATCCTAAACCGCACGACCACTGCCCGACTGCCTGTCCACACACACAAATAAATATGTTTAATAAATAAATAGTTGTTTTTTTTCTTGGGGACACTCTGGAGCCTGGAACCACGAATCAAAACAGCTTTAGTGCTGTTAAGAATAATCCCAAAATCAAGACTTTGTAAACTTCATTGTATAAAAACAATGTGAAATTACAGCGAATTATACATAAATACATTTAAAAGATTTAAAAGCTCTCTCTGAATACATCGCACTGGCAATGATCAATGATTAAACATACGAAATAAAACACCTCCCCTATAAAACACACACAAAATAAAACACCTACCTATAAAAGGACCGTCTTCATAAAGCACAGATTTGTTTTTAAGGATATAAATGGAAAAAGAAACAGACAAAAAGTCTCTCCTCTTCGCTAAACTTGACAACTCGAGGAAGAAAAAAAAAAAATCCTGCTTCTACACGCTGTATCCAAACCAACGCGCATTCAAATGTATGGACTTAAATAGCGCTGCGCTTCTTACACATTACTGTCGCTCTCAGCTGAATTTATCCACCGAGGGGTTTTCCCGACTACAAGCGCCGGATCCAGTTGATGTGAGTCTCCGTGAGGCTTTATAATAGCAAATTTATGTCTGGATGACGCGTCCTCTCTCTCCCACAATGGAGCTGACATTAAACAGAAAATCGATGGAGAAACTCTCTATTTCTCTCTATCTCTCTCTCTCTCTCTCTCTCTCTCTCCCTCCTATCCTTCCCATGCACTCCCTCGTCTTGTCTCGGAGAGCAGAAGTGAGCTTTCTTGCATTTTCAGTTTTGTTTTTTTGTTTTTTTGTTTTTAAGGGGGGAGGGGGCAAAGGAACATCATCAAACATGGTTGTGAGTTATACTCATAAGAAATACACCCACTTCCATCCCCACCAACAAAGATATATCTTACAAGTAACCTACACTTAAGACACACACGCACACACGCACGCACACACGCACACCCCCTTTTCTGACCAGTATTGTTTTGTTTGCATTTGTGATTGTGCTGGACCGGATCTATGCATGAAGGTGAAGGAGGATGAGGAAGAAGAGGAGGAAGAGGAGAGGAAGGCCTATAACTCCTTCTACATGAGATTTGCACCAAACTGGCCCCTCGCTTCCTCCAGAAGTTTTATCAAAGTGAGCTACGAGCTTTTGGGCCATCATCGCTCTGTCTATGCACCGTGTGTTAAACATACACCCGTGATGGAGTGGAGAGGCAGGCCAACCAGCTAAACTGCTCAGGTTTTATTTACGGAATAGTTCGAGCCCGAAAAGGAGCAACCAGCTTTGCTCTGGAAATCTAATTGATATTTGTTTATAGTGGCGGTTGTTTGTCAAATGATAGGCCTAATTACCGCTTGGAGGTCACACTTTACCCACCTTTTTTTAAAATTCACCACTGGCTACATCAATGCCTGCTATATATAGCTGCTCTCCCGAGTTTCAGAGGCATTTTGTTGTGAGGATGAGCGGCCGGCCCAGGCAAATACTGCCATGCGCACACGGCTTCAATTGTAAAAGCTCTATAAACATTTAGCACAGGCGTTAAAGAGTCCACGGCGTTTCTGCGAGGTTGCCCCGCAGCCTTTGATCAAGTCCAAACGGTCCAGACAAGTTTGTGCGTAAAAGTGAATTTATCTCCCGTTCTCGGTCCACAGAGAGGGAGCTGGGTCTGCTTCGCTGTGTCGCCCTGCACTAAAGACACAAAGACATGATTGCAATCAATCCTGCAGTAAAAAGAACACAAACAGAGTTTCCATTCGGGGAAGGCGGTTCACTGATAAAGCGGACACCTATGCTTAAGCAAATCAGCCGCAGGTTGGAGATGAATGCGGAAGAAGCGAAGTCTGCGGCTTGGAAATACTCGGAGTGATAATTGCGGTGGTTGTTGGAGTCTCCTTCCCAAACAGGACCTCAGCCCCGGCTTTCTCTTCTTCTCCCCCTGCAGCCCCCACTGGCTGCCCCCGCGGGTCACCGCTTCAGGAGCACCACGTCACCACTTTAACCCCTGCATCGCCGCGCCCGGGACAGAAGCGGGGCCGAGAGCTCTGAGGGGTTGTGCAGGGGGAGGGAGCGAGGAGAGAATCCCCTAAATTGGGGTGCTGGGACCTCCAGGCGCCCTGAAGGGCGGGTCCAGGGGGTCTCCGGCAAAATGAGGAACAGGTTTCCTCTCAATTTATTTCAATTCGCTGGAAATTCAGCCTGCTGGAGCTCATATTAGAATAACTGCTGTAATTAGTCTTCCTGGGCTCACTTATTGTTATTTACTCTGTACAAGCTGTGGTCATAAATTTAGAAAGCAACATTTCTCTGCTTTTTCAAATTTCAAATAAAGCAACTCAAAATCTTTGCATGGTGGGAAAGTGAAGTTTTGAATCTCACTAAATATACTTTTTTCCATCTGTACAGTCTATAAAAATGATTAAAGTGTTTTTTCATATATACCAAATTGAGCTTTTTCCAGATGTTTGTGTTCATTTATGATTTGTCTTCCTGATTTTCTAGCAAAACAAAATGTAAATTATTAATGTTTGCAGCCAAATCAAGACTAAAAACTCCCTAATAACCTAAATGCCCTGATGGAACAACACGCTCACAACAGCATGCAATGGCCTACAGGCATCCTCGGGTATGAGGTCAATGAACTGAGCTGACACATGAAAACTTTAGAGTGACATCAGACATTTCCATCCAACAACAAGAAGTATTCTTCACCACCAGCCCCCAACAGTCAAACCCACCTAAACACACTCAACAAAGTTCAAGCTAAATGATTCTGTTATGATTTTTTCCAAACCATTGTGTTCCTCACCAGCAGTGTTGAAAAATAGAAACTATTCTCAAGAACAAAAGCAACAATACATACATAAATCCTTTCAGTATGGTTTTGGCTTTGCCTTTGAAAGGATTTATGGGAAGGGGAAGTGGGAGGGTCACAGCAGACCCCACCCACCAAGGAACGTGACCTTTGTCTGTCTCTGTAATGGCCTACTGTTGCATTGTGGGTCAGGCAGTTGGTCTATTTTATTATATATCATGTTCTCATTGTAGTTACCACCTGCTTAAATTAAAATTCCAAAAAACCTCAACATGCAGTTTTGACTTTTTTTTATTTTATTTATTTTATTTTATTTTTTACAAAATTACATTTTTATTTCAAGGAAAATCAAGTCTTTCCGGTTTTTACTGAATTCAACCCAACCACGACCACCATTAAATATCATCAAAGTCATTCAAACAAACCCAGCGTTATTGTCCCGCTCTCTAAAACCTCATAATCAGAACTTTTCCAAGAGTTCAGCCTGTTCTCTTTTCTGTTCATGTCTCTTCTCTCTTATTCATTTTTTAGGAATATACAGCTTTTGCAACAAATAATTGTCACTTTTAAACGCTTTCAAACAGCCTCTTCAGCTTTATATTTCACTGAACATCTCTAAATTCTTTAAGAAGACATCAGTTGGTTTTTTTTTCTTATACTTCCTGCCATAGTTGCAGTGACTCAGTTGCTCTCAGCCAAAGCTTCATCTGTTTGAGCAACGTGCATGCAAACTGACCTGAGATCACACTCTTAAATTGATGCCATCCACATCCATCTATTTCACCTCTGATGAAGGACAGTTCTGTTGCATTCAGTCAAACCAGCACCTGCAGCCTGAAATCATTAGAGGGATCTCAAACAAGGCCAGTTTACAGCGAAACCCCTGACCAGTCCGGGCCCTCTCTGCTCCTCTGCCTGTGTTGGGTAAACACACCTCACTGAGATGCTATCAGAAGTGTCAGCTGGCTTTCACTCCTGGATTCCTTCTCTTACTCTGGATATATGTTGCACCTGTTACAGCAGAGATATGTCGTGTGGCTTTAAAACATCTAAGCAGAACACATTCTTTAAAAAGTATCATATTCTAAGTTGTTTAGCAAAATGTCACACTTTATGTCATTACATTGTAAACACATTTACGCAGGAAACATCTGTAATGTTCATTACAAAACACAGCAGCTGCAGAAAAGACAATACTTGTCCTTTACAACATTTGGCGTGTGTGTTTCCGACAAGCTTTTAAGCCGATCATGATGTTGTACACATATGGCAGTATTGATAAACGAGGACAAATGTTTGAGATTTACGTGATGCTTCTCATTTGCTGTGGTGTAATACAGTTGCTCATTCTTAACCCTGTTCAGAGACTTCTTGCCTGCTGCATGTGTGTGTATGTGGACCCCTGATATTTACCCCTGTGTGTGCATGTGTGGATGTGTGCGTGTGTGTGTGTGTGTGTGTGTGTGTGTGTGTGTGTGTGTGTGTGTGTGTGCTTGACACAGCTGCGATAGGTTAAGAATCAGACATTAAACCTGTCTCTGGTTCCAATTTGAGGCCAGCTCCTCTTTGGCAAATGGAAAACACTTCAAGGTGCCACCGGACCTAAAGATGGTGCCGGTTTCTACAGTTTACATGGTCATGTGATTTTTGGAGGGTGTTTGCCCCAGAGGCAAGTGCACTGCACATACACACACACACACATGCCTTCACACACAACACTGCAAAGAAACACACAGACACACACAGTCCTCCAAGTTTATAGAGGCCCAGTGACCCCATAGGTGAGCATAGCTGCATAACTGAGACAGCCACAACAGGGTGAGCTAAGAGAGCAAAGCATCCTGGGATATGACTTCTTGCCAAAGCACTAAATTCTTTCATCTTGGCTCTCATATTGTAATGCATATCAGTCATAAAAGAGTGTTACATCACCAGACACACAGTGCTGCCTTTATCTTGAATCTGCCATGTAGGTCTTCATCTCTCCATATGAGTTATGGGGTTTATGCATATTCTATGAAGCGACATTAAAACACAGTGTACTAAAGTGACAAACAGAGACATCTCTTAAACGTCATGCCAGGCCATTCACCCCTCCACGCCGTCCTACATCCATCCTCTTCTCTCTAAGCTTTTTTTATTGCAGCTGCTAATGCAGCAGCCAGAACAGAAACAAAGCTAGCTTTGTGACCCCCCCACTCCCCTCCTCGCTGTCTGCTGACGCGTTTGCTTGTTCTCCATGTCACCCCCTAGCCCTTGTTCCCCTTCCAATCTTTCACTAAAAACTTCTTTTCTTCCTTTTATAATTTTTTCCCCCCTTCCCTCCACATCTGCAGCAGCATCACGCGGCCTGGCATGGCCGGCCCGGAGAGTCATGTGATCTCCACAGTGGCTGCTGCCTGGGAGAAGAAAAGGGAAGTGTGTATCGGAACCGTTTCTTGGCCCAGCTGGGAGGTCAGAGGTCAACTCAACGCTGATCCAATCAGTACAAACCACAAAAGGGCCGACTCAATTTTACTCTGTCTCTTTCTTCTCTTTTTGCTTTTCTCTAATACTATCTTTCCTTTATTCTTTGCTTTTTGGCCTCTGGTTTGACCCAAATGTCTCTTTCTGAAGCCTGTGGCTGAATGGACTTAGAGATGTGAAGATGGAGTTAGTAAACCTAAACATCACCAGAATGTCAGGCGCTCCACCACAAGAAGGCCCAGAGCTGGACGTTGACTATCCAGGAAATAAGCGCCATTGTTCAAATGGCTAAAAGAACCAAGCTTCATGCCTCATAAAGAGTGTGAAATTAGAAAAAGATGAAGGTACTCAGACAACACAGGACTTTGTTCCTATCACTATGATTTTGGGTTGAACAGATTCAAACATCAAAAACATGCACAAGAACTTGGAATCAAGTCTCAATCACTAAAAATAATAAACCATATAGGCCTATGTAAGAAGCAGTGGTAGAAATCCCAGCTGTGGATCAACAACAAAACTTTACATTAACATTTGGAAGGACCGCCGGCGGGAATGATACACAACTCGATGATACACGAGCACAATGACACAACCATACAGTGTGTACACAACTCTAGTGTGTAAAGTTTGTACACATGTGGCATATCTTTGGAAAGCTACGATTCTTGTGTTTCGACTGAGGCAAACCATTTCAAGATACATTCATAACAGCAGCTACAATCAACGCCTCTGTCTGACCAACAACTAACAAACAATTAAAAACTTGATACAACTCACCTACGAAGTATCACAATCCTACATCGATCGATAAAACTCGACAAAAAGGTATTGTAATATTGGCAAAGGTCCAGTTAATTCAGTCCAGTAGAGTATTTTAATCGAAAACACATTATTCCATCGATAAAAACACACGGACCGCTGCTGCTTCATTTCAAAATCCCCCGGTAGACAGTTGAGTTAGCATGTAAACATTAGCACATAGATATAAACATCGCGGCTGCACTCTGACCTTTCGGCTCTTCTTCTATGGTGTTTTGCGCCCGAAATGTTGCATTACTGCCACCTAGAGTTTACTCTCCCTCAATGTCCATTCATTTCAAATCCGTTTTTCTTATTCTTCTTCAGTGGTGTTTAATGGCAGCTGGCATCCAAGTAGTTACGTTACTAAATCCGTTTTCTTCTTCTTTTGATGACGATGTTTAATGGCGATTGGCAAACAGCTTTTAAATCCGTTTTTTCCAGATCAGTTCTCCATAAAAAATAAATAATAACCATTTTTGGCCTTTGGATTGACGACGATCAATTCACAGGCACAAGTGTTTTTTTCTGTAAATGTAAATAATGTGTGGTAAATGAAAATTGTTGTCAATAGTTATTTAATAATAATATTTTTATTTTTATTTTTATTTTTATTTTTATTTTTATTTTTATTTATTTAGTTTTATTTATTTATTTATTTATTTATTTTATTATGGTACTTTCTCCCCAGTGTCGCCAAATAGAAAAAGGTGTAAAATAATAATTTTATGTGGCATTGTTATCAAATTTGAACTTGGATGAGGTAAGGCTCTATGTTGTTGTCCCATTGTGTTTTCCAGCTAATAACTCACATTTGCAGCCATCTGCGCGCATCTATTTAAAAAAAAAAATTCAGGCTGAAATAAAAAATCTTACTGCCAGTGGCACTTACAGTTATTCTGGCTGTCTAAAAATAAAACTTAAGAGTGTTATCTTTCAAAAGACACCAAAACCATGCATGTACTCCAAATTATTCACAAAAACCTTTCATTTACTTTGGGTAAGTCGTTGATAGGCGTTTTAGGCTAATTTCATAGGAATGATGAGGGGTTAAGGAGAGTATTAAATATAATAAGTTTACCTTTGACCAGTTTTGAGAGAAATACAGACTTTTTACTTTATTTTTTATTTAAATTAATGTTTATGAGTGTTTATGTTAACAACATCCCTAAGAAAGCACCAGAAATAAAACCAGAAACATTTAACTGAGTATTTCTCCAGGTGCACTACTGTAACGCAGTTGTAAACCAATGCTGTCACAGGTGTAGTATTAGGAAGTATGTACATATTGTTTTCCACTGACAAAGCTCCTTCATGACTGCCGCCATCTCCCCCAACAACAATAGTGTGTATACACCCTCTGTTGATCATGGGACTGAGTGACTGTGGTGATACCAGGGGCAGATGAAGGAGGGGAAAGGTTCAGAAGATTTACTGAACTGCTGAGAGAGGAGCTGAGACCATTTGGAAAAATGGGATGGTTTGTGGCTTCATAGTTACTATAATAATGATTGCTCTGTGTTTGCTTTTAATTCAACCAAATGTGGTTATGAGAAACCTCTTAATTGCTCTTTGGTTTCATCAGCCCAGAGCTAATCCATCTGCCAGATAACACACAAATCGATTTATTTGTTTTTTAAAATACTAAGGAATAAAAAAAAAGGTAAAAAAATCATCAACTTATTCAACAGAAACATATGTAGAAACTATTTCCAACGTACTGTATATGTATCTGCAGCTCACTGCAGACACACACACACACACACATACACACACAAATACACATACAAATACACACACACACACACGCACGCACGCACGCACGCACACACACACACAGCCTCCCTCTACACAACTGACAACTCTTCACCACCTTCCTCCTCCAATATCATCCAGGCAGCTGTGTCCATAAAGACGGATATGTTTATGTGGCATGTTGTGGAGGACTTTACATGAAGCAGATGCATTAAAACATCCATCTTACTTGGACAGAATTATTCCACTTCTCCTACCCCCTCCTTTCTCTCTCTCTCTCTCTCTCTCTTTCTCTCTCTCTCTCTCAGCCAGCCTATCGTCATCTCCAGCAACAAGTGGCCTCTTCCCCAGATGAATTTTTACATCCGTGGTAATGCGGTCTCCTCCTGACATGAAGCGAATGGGGCTGTTTCATTGATTGTGCTCAGGGGTGACAGGTACACATGGAGGAAGTGGGTTTATTGTTCACAAAAATATAACAAGTGCATGCACACACACTTGCATCTAAATACACCACACACCTACTTTGAGGCTTTCCGTCTCACTTTTCTCTCCCCCCAACCCTTGCTCCTCTTGATCAACCTGAGCGAGCAGGCTACTAAAATAAAATTTTAGTGCCGTGGTAATGTTGCAGAGCAGCATGGCGCCACAGCTAATGGGGGATCATATCTACATCCCCGTTCCTGCACCCAGCTCCATGTTAAACCCCAGCGTCTGTCATCATCTTGTGCGCTCTGCGAGGGATACAACAGGCCCGAAAGTTCAAATGTCCTCACATAAAACGGAAATAGAATTACAACAATGTGATATTTCTGTGTTATAGAGGTTATAAAGGAAGGTGGGGAAACAGTGAGTGAGTGTGCTCACAGGTTTTCTTCTTTCGTTGAGGAGGAACGGTTGGTCACAGTGGTTGTGTGGTTTGTGAGGTTCCCCCAGCGGGGCTTGATTTAATTTAGAAAACACTCCTCGTGGAGAAGAGGACAGAAAGTAAAATAAATAAAAACACTAGTTAGGTGATTAATGATAATTAATGTACAACTGCAGCAAGTTACATTTTTTTCTCTCCTGTGTTACTGATAATTAGGTGTTCCTGCACAAACATGATGCATATAGTGTCAATGTCTTCTGCAGACAAACTCAACATGTTTTATCAAATCAGAGGCTGGTGGTGCCTGCCAGTGAAAGTGTGTGTGTGTGTGTGTGTGTGTGTGTGTGTGTGTGTGTGGGTGCATGTGTGTGTACATCATGTGAGCAGAGCATTATTAGGCCTTTCTGGGGAGTTATCCATTAATTCGGGGTTAAAGTCCATTTGCATCTAGACAAAAGGGACATGGGCCATCCATCTCCAGGCTGAGGGGAAGGGGGTAACAGAGGGAGGGAGAAGGGGAGGGGGATTTTGTGTGTACGTGTGTGTGTGTGTAAGTGTGTGTGTGTGTGTGTGTGTGTGTGAGAGAGAGAGAGAGAGGGAGGTGAACCGTCCTCTTGCAGATAAATCTGCTGCCCTCAGGGGTGCGTTTACATAGGTGAGGACTGACTGTTCTGCAAGCCGAGAGTGATTTATCTGAAAATACCACCAGTAACCACACACACACACACACACACACACACACACACACACACACCTATAGCACTGCTCTGAATCAATCCCTCCACTATGAATGAAGCTGCCTATTTCGCTTCAGTGTGTGTGTGTGGATTAACTCACAGCTGCACACTTGCACACATCATGCATGCAAACACTAATGTACACAAAAACACAGGAGCAGAATACACACACATCTCCTCACCGCTCAACAAATCCACACCTTATACTTTCAGAAAAAGAAGAGAGAAAAACAAAATCTATATTTGAAAGAGGATAAAAGTTGATTTCCTTTTGCAGAGGATTTTTTTTTTTTTTTTTTTACTGCAGCTGCTTTCTCATCCTGATTGTAGATCCTCCCTCACACACCCACAGAAAGGATTTCCTAGCAACGATTATAATGCGCGCGCGCACACGGCACACACACACACACACACACACACAAGCTCAACGCACTGGGGCTCCCTCCAGCTATCAGCGTGGGCTTCCCCCTCCTTCTCCCTCCTCCGCCTCCTCCTCTCCCTAGCTGCCGCTCCGCCGTGGAGGGAAGGAGGGAGAGAAAGAGAGAGAGAGAGAGAGAGTGAGAGAGAGAGAGAGAGAGAGATCCCCTCTTCACAACTCTCCCCTGGAAGCCCCAGCTGCTGGCTAGACTGTGCGGTTGTACGGGCTGCCTTCCTGCCTGCCTGCTCACCGGAATGGCGGCGTGTGTGGATGTGGAGACGGTTCGTTTTGCACCAAAGCGGCCGCGGAGCGAAGGAACGGACGGAGACATAAGACCGGGGAGAAAGAGAGAGCGCGCGCAGCTCACTTTGCCGGTGAAAGTCGCGGGAGTAACGGGAAACGGCTCCGTGTTTTCGAAGCGAGCGAGACAGTGAGAGGGAAGGAGGGGGATGGGGAAGCTTGAAAAGCCACGGATGCCCGAGAAGTGCGCTTTTATTCGGTGCGTAATGACACGACGCATCTCTGCGATGGTTGTACCGACGTGCTGTTTACGGGGGGGGAAGGGGGGGGGGGGTCTCAACGTGTGAGGCTGTACCGGCGAATACCGAGGACGGTCTCATATCCAGACACTACAACCGACGCGGGAGCAGAGGCTACAGCCCCATTGCGCGCAACACGACGCACATGGCACGCCCCCCTCTGCCACTCGCCCCCACCCCCTCCTCCTCCTCCTCACTGACAGGGAGGCGTTTGCTGCAGGGCGCCATTTTCAAAAGCCTTCTTTTGCATATGAGATTTATTTTGCTGCAGGAGGGCTGCAGCCGTCCTGACGTCTCATGTTACACACAAATCTGCACAAGAAGACTGAGAACTGAAGAAGAGGCGAGCTGGAAAAACTGCACGGAACCTTCAATGTGTCATCTGTTCTTCTTTAAAAATATTTTTGTTACAAAGGTGAGAAATTTTAAGATTACATTTATTAACATGTAGCCTACAAGCGTCTGTGAGTTAATAGAGCAGTTGGTGTTATTGCTTTTCATATAAGCACTTGAGTTTCATTTAAACAGAAAATCCATTAAAAAAAATCTTATTATTGGAGGAAAATGTACAAAAAAATTACCGAGTTAAAATTATCATTTGTCTGTAATTACAAAAAAAAATTAAATGTAAAAAAAAAAATACAGTCAGCCTGTATACAACACTTTACAACTTTGTAAATAATATTATATACATGCGGATAAATGTAAAGACTTATTTCATTTTTTGTTTTTTTAATTAAGCATTTTGAAAATATAGTTGTAAATATAATTGAATTTAAATGTAATATGATACTAACTTATATAAAATATTAGAACCTTTCTGGATATTTCCTCGTTATTTTAAACAGTGGTGCGTTCATGGCTTAAAAACCCAAACCAATAAAAGCTAAAATCGATCATTGGCGGGGTGGGCGAGACACATACGCCATGTTGAGATCCTTTGTGTGTGTGTGTGTATGTCTGTGTGTGTGTGTGTGTGTGTGTGTGTCTGTGTGTGTGTGACCAGAGATCCTATTACCATGACCTTTTATTTTTACCCAAAATATAAATATAGTTAATAATTTGATGTATATAATCACATGTATAAAATATGTTAAAATAGAAGGAAAATATTCAGATTTTCGTTGCAAGAAACTGATCAGATCTCAACAGAAAAGGTTCGGTGAAACTGACACCAGTGTGAGAACAGCTTTTTTCTTTCTTCCTTTCTGTTTTCAGGAATCTCAGAGTGATTCTCTCCTGTTTCCTCACACTAAAAGATTTCATTTGCAGGAGCTCTCCTCTTGTTTCTTGTTGTCTGATTCGGTCTCATGTCTTTGTTTTAAAGTCCGCAGGCTTCAGAAAAATGTGAAATTACAGGCTGACTGCAGGAGCAGGCCTGTTTTACATAATTACACACAGTGGACGAGTCTGCTCACTTTGAAGAACACGCTTTTAGTTCTACTAATCATCACAGCGTGTACTACAGCGGCTCATTAAAATGCAAACATATTATTCTTATTATCTTATTCGCAGTTTTCCTCATTCAGGTTGAACATTTTTGACAAAAGGCAACTTTCTCTTTTCTTCTGTCCGTTCGTTTGTTTCACCGTCAACACAACGGATCACTGGGAGTTCTGTTGGATGATCTCTGGTGATGGAAAACAGCTGTAAACGCGTGTTTGTATTAAGTTGTATTTGGCTGAAATTTAGTGGCGTGACACTGGAAAACAAAATGTAAAATGTGTGTGTGGGTGTGTGTGTTTTGTGCTGCTGTAGTCAGTGAGGAGTTTCCATGCTGGTGAAGTTAATTCAGAGTGACTGCAGCAGGACGAGCAGCTTTTCTGGGGCAGCACGATGAGGCCATAATGGCAATAATAACAATAACAACACACAGACTCACAGGGGAGGAAATACAGGCGGAATATTAACGTTACAGCAGGTGGAGAGCGACGAGTGAGCTCGAGAGCATCAACCGTGGCTCCTATTTTTTTTATTTGTGTTTGATACCTAAAGCTGCACCGAGACTCAATGTAATTACAACTACACCCGTAATAATAATAATAATAATTAATAATAGGCCTAATAATAGGTAATAAATAATACATTTCTAAATAAAGTTAACAATCGATTTACCAGACGTTATTCTTAATGCTTAAATCATTAAAATAAAAAATGTGAGTCATTAATTCCATTATTTGATGTTCTGTTAAAAAAAATGTAATAAAATAAAATATAAAATATAGAAAATAAACAGAAAGGGGCCAGTGAAGATTCTTTTTTCAAATTCAAAAATATTTACTGAAAATTTCAATTTGAAAAAAATAAAATGAAAAATCAGCTCCTGAGTTACTGCAAACAAATGAAAACACAAACAGTTTGAATGACTAAACAAACAAATAAATAAAAAGATGATCGATAATTTTGATTGTATAATTTGTTTTTTCGTTTACATGGTGTTTCAGTTTATGGTTTGTGTTAAAATAAACCAAAACATTGGCCAAATATTCACTTTATTTGAATCGGATCAGATGGCTGTTTAGGTTTGTGTTTCTTTTGTATTCTCATATTTATGTAACACAATTTTAATTACACAAACTTTCATTAAACATTTCAGATATTTTGCAGCTTATTTCTTTCAGAGCAGTCTGTCCTTCTGCACTTATTTATTCAATGAAAACAAACTATTAGAGATTGTTTTGTTTTGTTTTTTCATCTTTGTGACATAATGAATATTCATTAAAAAACTAAAACAACTGAAGATTCTTCATTTTCATACTTTCAGTTAGAGCCTATTTGCTTACGAAACGATCCTTGCATGTGTGTCCATTGTGCATGAGGTTGTAATTGTCTCAGAACTACCTGAATTATTTAAAAATTTGCAAGACAAACAAGCTGTGTGTGTGTGTGTGTGTGTGTGTGTGTGTGTGTGTGTGTGTGTGTGTGTGTGTCTACGCAAAACCTGAGAGCAGGCTGCTGATGACCTCTATTGAAAGCAGCCCAAAGTGCAAACACAGGTAGATTTAATTTTAAAAACGCACTCAGACTCCTCTGTCCGTGGGGCAGACGGGGTTGTGATGGGCCACGGCAGCAGAGCATGCTGGGATTGTGTCCGTGCTGAGCTGCCGAGCTGCTCGGTGCTGGTTTCAGCAGCCAGCCGAGGCCACAAACGGCAAGTTTAGTTCGACTCAAACCGGAGACTGAAGGTGTCACGGAGTTGATTTAGCGGCCTGCGCCGCTCTCCCGCAGCACTCATGGGCGTCAAGCAGAACATACATATCTCCATAATTGCATCGCAGACAATTAAGACGCAAATGAACAAAGTGGTTGGGCCCGTGAAGTGGAATATAACAGAGTCAGATGTGCAGAGTGTCTGCGATAATTCAAACTGCGATCAGGGCGTCCGTCAGTGCAGGCTGGCAATAACACAATCCCAGTCCCGCTTCAGATAAATCAAACTCACGTGGAGGTAAACCTCGTTTCTCCACCTCACTGTTTAATTTATTTGAACTCATAAATGAGGCTGATTGAAGGAGGATATGCACTTGAAGAAGTTAATGCTGTTTGTTTCCACCAGGATGGAGGTTTCCAATTGTTTACCTAGTTTGTTTGTTTTTTAATTTCCTGTCAATACCATTGAAAACTGAGCAGCAAATGCTTTTACATAAAAATCCATCCACTTTTCCATCTACTTTGAGAACACAGCGTGTGAATCTGCAGCCTCTTGTTGCTCTACTTCACATGAAAGATGTCCATTTTCGCTACCAGTTGATTGTTTGGCAAGACAGAGGCGGAGCGGAGAGGAGGAGGGGTGAGGAGGTGGTGGAGGGGGTCCCCCTTCCTCTCCTCACCCACTCCACCTCCCCCCTCAGCCCACTCCTCCCCACCCCTGCACTGGGATGGAATGAGAGAGAATCCCCCACCCTACAGCGAGGAGGCACCCAGCTACGAAATACAATACAAACTCAATTAAATGCAGTCTCCGCTGCGATTTACCGCAATGAATGATAAATTGGTCGTCGTTCTCACACTGTAGGATCTCTGAAATTGCAATAATAGGCAGAATCGTTATGTAAAATATGCATAGGCACTCATTTACCAAATTTAGTCCAGGAGGGGCAACTGTGTGTCTGCGCCTTTGTTAGGAAATTCCTGCAAATAACCAGGTTTGTCTCTAAAAGCGTGTGTTTAAGGTCAAACTGCTACATGGGCTAAATTGCCACATTGTTACCCAGAGAGAGAGAGAGAGAGAGAGAGAGGGAGAGAGAGGGAGAGAAACAGAGAGAAAGAGAGGACGTCCGCTGCAAAATAAAAATGTATCTATGACTTTCACATATTGCAAGAGTGCTGAATAATTTTGTGGCTGTCTAGCGTGAAATTAGTACATGGCAAAAGATGGTTTAGCAGTAAACAGTGTAAACAATAATTACAAACAGAGAGGGAGGCCAGAGAGAGG
>NW_019525444.1:290707-292375 GCF_002814215.2 Seriola lalandi dorsalis | reverse complement strand
GTGTGTGTGGGGGGGGGGTGTAGTCTTTACCTGCAGCCTCTGGACCTCTTCAACATTTTCTAAACCTTTAAACACACACATCACGTGTATTTGCTGTTAAACAGAGAAGGTGATGTGGCGGGTCTGCAAATAAGTCAGTGAATGTTTACTCGCCCTTTTGTTTCAAATTTGGTGAAATACCGCAGGAAGGAAAGTACCAACGATGACATGAAGATTTAAAGTTTCTTAAGCAAAAGAAAAGACAATAGAATTTTAATTCTATTAATAGAAATTTTATTAAGTTCTTTGGTTCTTGCTTTGAAGAAAACACCTAAACCTCACAACCTCTTTTATTCAGTGCAGAATAAATGTAAACAAATTTTATAAACTTTCATATGTGAGAATAGAGAACTTTTCAAAGTTTTATAAAAGAGCAAAATAACAAATTACAGCCTCAAAAACATTTAAGAACCATTTAATTTATCAGAGGTGAATAAAAGCACTATATTCTATATAAATCTCTTAGTGTATAAATTTTGCACCAAGCACCTTTAACGTCAGTCTCACTCCATCAGCAGTTTTGATCATCAGATAAAAGCTGAAATGAAAATCTCAGCACTTCATTGTCCCTCACACTCTGCTCATAACAAAACCCCAGCGGGGACAAAAGAATAATAATGATAATTAAATTATCATTTCATGTTAAAAATATAAATCATTATGGGTCTAGACTCAAGTTTATAAACTTTCATTTGAGCTGATAGATCTTCATGCAGAGTTACCTGGTGAGTGTGTAAATACGTCGAGGGTCAAACCACTGAAACTCTTTCTGACTCATATTCATAGCAAATATCACAGCAAGAGGTTTGACACTGATGCCAGTTATACGAGCTCGTATAAGCCCCGGAAAGAGAGGTGAAAATGTGATTTATTTTTGCTTATTTTAACAGATTTTGCAGCTTTAAAGTTAAAAGGACCAGTGAGGCTACATCCACATTCATGCAAACTTATAGTTTTAGAGTGGAGAACTACCCCTCCCATCAGGCTCTGGTCCCTTTGAGGCATTCAACGCATACTTCAATTCTCTCCTTACCATGGGAATAAAACAACAAGCCCACTATTCATTTGTGAACATATCTGCACTTTTTTTTCTTTTTTCTTTTCCATCTCCGTCTTTACACTGAAATTTTCTCATACAAGCTTTTACCCAGTGACCTCGCTGTGCTGGAACACACTCGTTTAATAGAAGAGAAGAAGCAATGCAGTCTCAGTCTTCTTCTTCTTCTTCTTCTTTTTTTTTTTTTGACACACCAGCATGTTGACATGATCGGGCCAAACATGTTGGAACCGAGTGTAAAATATTATCTGTGAAGTGAGGAATGATGACCCACTTATACTGTTGCAGGAGTGTGTGGAAAAAGATACAGAGACAACGTCTGTTTGGTTTTATTATAAAAATGAGAAACCTCAGAGGAGCCGCTTCATAAACAAATCAAATACTACAATTTCAAACGTGTGTGTCTAATTGATTTGGAAGTCTGATTGCAGCTCAGGACATTTAATATTTAAGGTTTTTTTTTTTTTTTTTTTTTTTTTAAAAAGGAGATTTCTGGACGTGTAACAGCCAAAAGCTGGAGCTCTGTATCATGGAAAAATATTGATTTTGCAGTTGGCCTGAGTAAGACAGAC
>NW_019525444.1:279889-290645 GCF_002814215.2 Seriola lalandi dorsalis | reverse complement strand
ACCCTCCACACCCTCCACACCCTCCACACCCCCACCCTTGTCTTTATTCCATTAATCTCTCTGAGCGCTGTAAGATACTGGAGGGTTAGTGTAACATCGTGCAGCTCTAAAATATTCCAGCCCTCACTTTGCCTGTGGCATCCATATGTTTAATTTCACTACAAATGTTTTGACAGCAAATGAAACTCTTTTCTTTCTCCTTTTTTTCAACGTTAGGTCGGGGATTTGTGGAGCAAAAAAAAAAAAAAGAGTTCTTTTCTTTTTCTTTTCTTTTTTTTCTTTTTACTTTCTCTCTCAGCTTCTTTTGAGTGTGTGTGTGTGTGTGTGTGTGTGTGTGTTTCAAAAAGAAGCACAGTGATGCTTTATTTAATTGGTTGTGGACCACCTGGAGTTTCAACATTTCCCCTGGTTGATTTCAGACTCCTTCAGGTCAACTATACACGTGAAGTGTGTAGCTGAAGAGAAGACGGATGAAATATGTTGTTTGCGATGCTAAAATTATATAATGTTGTATAGATCGTGTTTTAAATTGTATGTTGTTTTTGTTGTTGTTTTTGTGTGTGTGTGTATGTTTTATTAAAAAACTGTTTTTTGTCATGCTTTATTTTTTAAATAAAGAATTGAAAGGGAAGTCTTTTAACTTTTGATTTGTTCAACACATAATCCTTTAGCCTCTGCCTCAACAAACACACACACACACACACACACACACACGCACGCACACGCACACACACACAAACCTATTTAAAGGCATCCACTCACACAAAGTACACAATAAACACAAGCACATGACCTGCAGGTGTGTGTATGACACTGGACACCATCGACAAGACACAATACGCTCTGTATTAGTCTCACACACACAACATCTGTGTGTGTGCGTGTGTGTGTGTGTGTGTAGGGAGGGCAGACGAGGAAGGAAGGAGGCTTATGAGGTCACCAGGGGAGAAAGAGGAGGAAAGAGGATAGTGAACTAGAGAGAGCAAAGGAGGGAGCATGTGTGTGTGCGTGTGTGTGCAGGTGTGCATGAAGCAGGGCCTTGGTGGCGGGGGGGGGGGTCTAACGTGTGCTTCCGGTGCAGGATAGCCCATTCATCATTCTCACATGGTGGGTTTACTTTGCCAGTGATAGAGAAAGGGGTGAGGAGCAGCACTACGGCGAGAATTAATGTGTGTGTGTGTGTGTGTGTGTGTGTTGGAGGAGGGGCATGTCAATTGAGAATGAGACCGATAGCCAAACCAGATGTGAAGGTGTGTGCTTTTGCTTATGCGTGTGTCTGTGTGTGTGTGTGTGTGTGTGTGGCGAGGTGTGACACAGGGTCAGATTTACTCCCCCTTCCTCCCCCCTTCAACTGACATACCTGTCATATGCCACCTCCTTCTCCCTCCTTTTTCTCCCCCACCCTCACCTACATAAAATTAGATAACACACACACACACACACGAAAACCTCTCTACATTCCTCTATAGCACATAAAATCACACAGATATGCTCAAAACACACACACATAAAACACAATCACACACACACACACACACACACACGCACGCACACACGTGCACACGCACACACCACAGCAGAAGATGTTAAGTTAAAGGTGGTCTTGTTTTGGATGACATCACACCACAATTGTGTGTGTGGGTTCAGAGTAGGGTCAGGTGACATAACAGATGATCCCATCATGTCTCAAACAAACCTCTGCTGCCATGGCAACGGCAAAATATGCAACAGGCCGTCCTGAGAAAGAGGAGGAGGTGGAGGTCAAAGGCTGGGGGTGGAGAAGGAGGAGTGCAGATGGAGGAGTCACATCCTCCGTTCGAACGCTGCAGTGACTTCACACCTCCTCTCCGCCTTCCTCCAGGTTTCTGTGTGTTTAACTGTGAAGCAGCTCGACTGGAAACGCCCGGGCGCTCCTCGCAGACCGCCTGCTGACCTCTGACCGGCAGGATCAGCCGGTGACGGGAGGGATGGGCCACAGCCTCCCCTGCTGGACGCACACCAAACCACAACGTGATGGAAAACGTCCTGATCATGAATCATCTGAACCCGATTAACTGAACCAATTAAAGGATCCATATGATTAAAAGTCAGCAGATGAGGTGAGATTTGATGGAGAGTGTTTTTTTTTCTCTTTCTTTTCTTCAATCTTTAAAGGGGAGATGGTGAAGGGTGAGAGAGGGGACACTGAGGCGAGGTCACCACGGTAACAGGGAATTGGGAACACCTGTGGGATTCTGGGATTCGTCACATCATAGACATGCATGAATAACACACTGATGCAGTGTAAATGTGCACGCAAGGTCCTCGTTCTCACACACACACACACAAACACGCGCACACACACACACACACACACACACACACACACACACGCACACACACACTTTCCTCTGACCTTGTTTGGGGTCACAGAGAGGGGGGACTGAAATGAGTTTCAAATGTTCACATTATTTATTATTGGGTATCATCTCACTGTACAAATCCCTTACAGATGTTAGCCTCTGGTGCATGCCTGGGCGTGTGTGTGTTGTGCAGTGTGTGCTTTTAAAAAGGAGGTTGTTAGTGATTGGTGAGGTTATGGAAGTCAGTACATGTTAAGTGATGGTGCATCTTCGTGTGTGTGTGTGTGTGTGTGTGTGTCAGTAGGGGGTGAGGCTCTGAGTGACTGGAGAAGAAATGAGGGATGATCTTTATGTGGCGACTTATTTGTTTTTGAATGTGGGAGGCTCAGAGGCCCCTAACTAAAGGCATCAAACCCAGTGCAAGAGGGACGTCCGTCACTGTACCGACAGAAGACACACACACACACACACACACACACACACACACACACACAACGAGACAGCAAGAGGAAGAGAGAGCGACGCACACGCCGCACTGTCTTGTGATCAGCCCCTTGTGAGCTTCATTTGAGAGAAAGTAGCTTCTCTTTTTGTGGAGGAAAAACAAGCGTGGTGCAAGAGCATGATGATCAGTCACACAGCGGCTGCACTTTCACAAGGTGAAGAGTGGTGAGTCTGTGAGAAGTGGGAAAGTGATGTGATCCAGAGTCAGAAAAGTTGAAGAAATTCTAATGTTACAGAAAGAAAGCAGAGTGAAGGTCAGTGTTTGTCTCCAGGAAGAGATTTTGTTCATCAACAACACAGTTGTGTCAGGTTTAAAAATTTTGCAGACAAAATTATGAATAAAGGAAAAATTTGTAATAAAGCATCTAAAGCTGTAGCTTCGAGGAAACTGAGAGTTTTGTATCTTAGGTTAGAATTTTATGAACCTGGACAGAGTTTACATAATGTAAATGAAACTTAAATATTCTCGGTATTTTACTGGGTAATTCCAGTGATTTTAGAACTATTAAAATTAAAAAGTAGCTACGTTTAAGCCCGAAATAAATTAAAATAAAATTTCCCCACCAGCATTTTATTGCACACTATATGTTGACATTTAAACTTGAATTCAGATTTTCACACAGGGAAATAAAATTGACAGAAAACGCACCAGAGCTGTAAACTGAATAAACAAAATATGAAGAAATAAATGATTGTGTTAAACAGAAAATTTAAAACACTTTCTTTTTGTTGTCTGATGAAGTCAAACATTTCTGAAAGAGTAGAGCTGCTCTCAGTATTTCTAAAACCCGGCTGCAGCCCGGACAACGTCACAACCCAACGCAATGAAAATGATGTGTCTCAAGATTTCAAGTCTCCACAATAAATAAATATTGTTAATAATTATTAATAATTCTCACGGTTCAAAACAAGGCTGTTTTTAAGTTAATGACAGATGTTCAGTTGAGATTTTTGACACATGGTTTTTGAAGGACAGCAACACAAGTCTAAGTGCAAAATTACACTTACATTAATACAATTCTTTCTATTACTGCAAATGTAATATTAGCTTTATATTAGTATTAGTAAGAAAATATTTGCATTACTTTTATTGGAATTTTTACCAATAAACTAAAATGTGGCTTTTCTCAGATTTCGTCTGTGAAATTGGTGAATTTCTGAAAACCTCTCCTGAAAGAACTTCCTGTAGCTTCTAGGATTATTTGGACATAACGAAACAAATGAGGAAGCTGTATAAACAAATAAGATCACATGTGATTATCACAGGCATGAAGTCAGATTTACAAACAGAGAAGGAGGCGCCTGATGTGTCCGAGGTCTGGAAGCTGCAAAGCTCCACGAAAAGGTCAATGGTGAAGTCAGAGGCAGAGGAGCGGTGGTGGCGAGGAGGAAGAGGAGGAGGAGGAGGAAGAGGAGGAGGACCGGTCAGTCACCGGGTCCGCCTCAGGACAGAGGGTCAAGCTCCGTCACAGCCACTGCTGACCTTTCTGGTGTCAGAGCAGGATGTTCTCTGTGCGTGTGTGTGTGTGTGTGTGTGTGTGTGTGTGTGTGTGGATGTGGCCTGGCCTGGGGGAGGACTGAAGGTAGGTCATATATAAATGTGGCCACATGTTGAGCAGGGGAAACATATCACCTCTGCATTGGGATTATTTTTTGTTTTGTTTTGTTTTGTTTTGTTTTGTTTTATTTGGTGGGAGGTTTGGAGTTGGACATCAGCAGATAAATGGAGAACACACACACACACACACATACAGAGGAGGGGGAGGAGGGGACTCTGGTACTTTGTAAAACACCTCGGGTTTCTGTTTTTGGCCCCCACACTAGAGAGTCCTTGGCAGAAGCTAAATGGGCAAAAGTAAATAAAAGTGGCCATTATGTGTGGGCTCCAGTAAATAGCTGCTCTCTTGTCTCTCTGTGCTTCAAAAAGAGGGGCGGAAGATGCGATCACGAGGAAAGCCCGTGTCTTTTCTTCTCCAGCCACTATAGAGGGGGTCTGGCTCTCCTCCACCGCCCCCCCTTCCTCCTCTTCTTCTTTACCCCCTTATTCTCCTCTCTCTGTCTCCCTCCCCCTTTCAGCTTTCTCTTTCTGCTTCCTGTTTCTCTCTCTCTCTCCCAGTTCACTCCTGTCATCCCTCTCCTCTCCGTCCCTCTCCTCTCTCTGTCTCCCCGCCGCTCCTCTCTGACGTTAAAACCCCGGCTTTGCCCGCCCAGTGTTTCTCAAACATGCAGGAAGGGAGAGATCAGTGGTGTCCTCGGAGAGGGAATTACACAGCTGAATTTCGATGAGAACAGAAGAAAGGAAGAGGAAGGGAGAACAAGTAGAGGCGGAGAAGGCATGTGAAAAGGGAGAGAGGGAAGAAGGATAGTATATCCTTCAAGGGGGGAAAAAAAGAAATGGGAGGAATGTGGAAAACTATGTAGAAGACTGGATGAGTGAGAGTGAGCCGTGCAAGAGTTGATGCTAAAAAAAAAAATCTGCATAAATGTAGTTTGAGGTGTGTGTGTGTGTGTGTGTGTGTGTGTGTGTATATGTGTGTGTTGCCGAGCTGAGATAAGATCCATAACTGTGAGCATCTGCCCATAATTTGTGCTAACAAGTGAATGCCTGTGCTTGTGTGTTATTTGCTGGGACTGAAGAGATATTTCCTGTTTATTAGGGGGGGAATCTGCTGCGTTTGCACCAACGCGCACAACACACACACACACACACACACACACACACACACACACACACACACACACACACACAGAGAGGAGAAAATCAGCAGCTGTAAGTTAAATGTTTTTTTTCTATCCCGGTGTGATGTTACGAGGTGAGATGTTAACATGTATTCAAAGTTGTGGGCTTGAATGTGACCTTTGACCTCTGCTCTTCAGTTCTTTCATTCCATAGTTTCTGTTGTTTAAAACACTAAAAGTGTAACTGCACTTTAGTTGTATTTTAGACTCATTTCACCCAAACAAGAAAAAACTTGTTTTGCTTTGTTTTTGTATTTCAGTATTTTAACCTCCATTGTTTTGGTCTAGCAGTAGAAATACTAAAGACGAGATATCACTGGAGATTAGTGAGAATCTTTCTTGTAATTTGGGTGAACCAACCATTTAAACTCCAGACATAACTCTTTTCAAATATTGGATCAGATCTTAATCACATAAAGAGCAGAAACAAACAGCGAGTCTTTCGCTCGTCTTCTTGGCCTCAGGTACACGACAAAATTAGGCAAACAAAAGGTTTGGTTTGTCGTTTAAATCAACTTTGAAACCTCAACGTTCCCCTTTTCTCTGCTGACCCTCCAGCAGTCTGTGGGAAAAGTCACAAAAGACTGTGAGAAAATGTTCATTTCACTCACAGAGAACTCTTTTGCGTGATTTGGAAATGGTCAACAGAGCTGAAAGCAAATGTGGCAAAATGTCCACCTCAGACTCTTTCAGCTCACTGTCAAACTGCTGCCTGTTTCTTTTCATGTCCCATCTATGTAATCTTTCTGTGGTTGGAAAAAATTCCTCTCACACATTAAGTGCAATTCAGGAAACAAGCATTTCACTTTCACATTTTATAAAGGTTTTTCTCAGTCTGGACTGCATCATCCAGGGCTTTTTACTGGGTTTGTTGGGGGTGTTCAGGCCGCTGGCTATTCTGTCTCTGTCTGTAATAAATCAGTACAGCTATAAAAAAATTTAAAAAAAAGCAGGAATAATCCTAATATTCGCTGGGTAAAGACCTGGCTGTTCATGTGATAAGTGCCACTCCTAAAATCCTAATGATGCTGCTGGCACCAGAGAGCCACATAAAGCAGCGTTTCAAATGGAAGGCCTGTTTCTGGCCGAGCGGCCGCAGACAGCCGCAGAGAGAAGGAGCGGTGGAGGAGCCCGAGGAGAACCTGGGACAACACCACCTCTCCTGGCTCTGAACTCTGCACCGGGCTCAAACACCGTCAATTACTGCGAGATATACGGGCCGGCCCGTTTCCACCACTTTACTGAGTCCCCTTCAGTTGCAGCCCACTCGGACTGTAAATTATCACCCCCTCCCTCCCTCCCTCCCTCTCTCCTCCGCCTCCTACCAAGGTTTGCAGCAGTTTGGAGTCACCAGTGAGACCCTCCTCTGTCTCGGTCCGATTCTGAAGGAATTCCCTCCCTCTGTGTGCCAAACCCCAAGCCTTTGCAAACCAGAGCTGTGGAGCATGCAGCTGCACGCTCATGTGGACACGCTCACTCGCAAACATTGATTTAAACACACACAAATGCACACAAATGTTCGTATATGGTTTATAAAATCCCCTGGAGCTATAGATCATTGGGAACAGGTAGAGAGTTTAGCATACACACACACACACACACACACATGCACAGGCTGTAGATCATTGAGGTGGGCAGGGACGTCAGCACTCCCATACACAGTGAGCCTTATTGCAGAGTTTAATAGAGGAAAGCCAGCATGAATCCCCACAGTCATTCTGTTCCAGTCAAACACACCATTCACAACACACTGGCCCTGTGTGTGTGTGTGTGTGTGT
This sequence comes from Seriola lalandi dorsalis, assembly GCF_002814215.2. Classification (NCBI taxonomy): domain Eukaryota; kingdom Metazoa; phylum Chordata; class Actinopteri; order Carangiformes; family Carangidae; genus Seriola; species Seriola lalandi. The sequence goes on along the minus strand of NW_019525444.1, from coordinate 283,282 downwards.
GTGTGTGTGTGTGTGTGTGTTCATACACACATGCACGTTCCTACATACTGTACATTATGTGCTTCAGTGTTCACTGTGTGTGTGTGTGTATAGTTAGATATGTATACAATATGAATGTGATTGAGTGTGTTCTCATGCAAACATGACATACCGTGTGTGTACTGTATACGCTGTGTGTGTACGAGCCATATGTGTGGTTATGCATGCACACTTACTGTATAAGCGACATCTGTGTGTGTGTGTGTGTGTGTGTGTGTGTGTGTGTGTGTGTGTGTGTGTGTGTGTGTGTGTGAGCAGTAGGATTGGTGGGGGCCATATTGACCCATCACTGCTGTTCTGTCACCTCTTCTCTTTATGAGTCTAGCCTTTTAAAAACACACTGGATTTATGGTCAGTTTGGGCGCTATCTCAGACATGGTGTGTATGTGTGTGTAAGTGAGAGAGAGAGAGAGAGAGAGAGAGAGTGTTGAGTCAAGAAAAGTTTTCCCCCAAAACACCAAACCTAGTGTAGAAAATTAGTCTTGTTTGCTGTCAAAAGAGGAATTAAACACATAAACATTCAAAGTGATGAGAGGGTTATTAGCGCTGCGTGTTACTCCAGCACTACAGAGAAAGAGAGGTAAGGAGATATAAAAGAGAGAGAAACAATGAAGGTGCCACAGGGAGATGTCCGCTGTATCATTCTGTGCAACATTCAACTAATCTCTCGTCTGTCTTGGAGTATAAATACAGGAAGTAACCAATCAAGGAATAAACCAGATAGAAGATGATCTCTGATTATCTGCGTTGTCTCATCTACAGATTAAACAGTAAATGATCTGACGACGCAGCGAGCTGTGGCCAGTTCGACTGTTTTTACACGACATCAGACACGGAAGAAATAAATCACAAAAACTCATAAAAGGGGATGAAATTAAAAATGTATCCATAATGCTCTGGGAGTCTGTGGTTGTGCAAGCAGTGACAGTAAAAATGTTTCAGACTAACATGTTTAGTTTGGGATGTAAACTATCTGAGTTGTGATGTTTACACGTGCTGACCCAAAACCAGGTTATCTGTGTAAGAACAGAATCCTGCATGTAAACACAGTGATTAATGTCCATATTAACACTTAACACACACACACATTGCACACGCATGCATACAGAGCTGAGCAGTGCAGATGGCGACTTGGCATCTTTCTCTCTCTCGCTCCCTTTTCTGTGTGTGTAACGCAAAATCCCACGTCATCTTGAAAATGCTCTGCCTCCAAATTGATTTCACAGTGCGAGAACCCCCTTGGAGATTAACAAAGCAAATTCCACTTCTACTCTCCAAAAGAAGCACCCACAGATTTTTTGCTTAAACCTCAGATAAGCAGACGTGGAGGATTTTCTTGAGACTATACATCCTTTATCTGTGATTCTAGGTGCTATGTAATTGTGGATGGAGTCTAATGTGTGGTCCATTTGCTTCATTAATGGGGCAGACGCAAGCCGTTCAGCCAAGAAAACGCCTATTGTTCTCTTTACCTTCACGTTTTTTAATGTGTAGCATTAGTCCGCCGGTTGTTAGTGCTAGACCATAGTGCTTTGCTGATGGTCAAATGACAAAGTCTTAATAGAATATAGTGGGACGGGCAGGACAAAGGTGGGCAATGTTCAGCTGGATGCAGCCAATTCCTGTGTGAGAGGCCTGCCTAAAAACCCTATTCATAGGCCGTCTAATGCTGGTGCGTAATTAAATGTGATTACTGGAGCAGAGGGCTTCTCTCTCCCTCTCTGAGGGCCACACACAGGACTGGAGGCAGCGTGCATGCGCTCATTAAGGAGGCGCTAACAGATGTACACAAGCAACGACCACAGGCATACCTAAAAATCTGAGCCATATCTCTCTCCCTGACACACACACACACACACGCACACACACACACACACACACACACACATAAACACAAGTAAAAAAAAAAAAAATCATGTATCTCCTAAATGTCAACTTTTCAGGCGCTCAGAAAAGCAGGATTAAATTTGAAAGGGAATAAGCCCAAGGGTGGTAGATTTTTTTTTTTTAGGTCTTCAACTGGAGATTAAACATGAATTGGAGATGCAAGGTTTTTTCCTGACAGTTTGTAGGCTACCAAAGTCTCTCCAAAATGCACAAAAACAAACAAACACATACCAAGTAATGTAGCAGTAAATAAAAATCAGGGTAAACTATGACCTTCAGTCAGTGATAATCATAAGGCAAACAAGAAATATAAACAAAAATCAATTATGGTTTCCATACACACACACACACACACACACACACACACACCTTGTCTGGCCTGCTCTCCGGTCCAGTTTCCTGGGCAGACACAGTCCCCTGGTGCTCATGGGAAATAGTGAGCATGCCAGGCCCCACAAAGGCGTCCTTTCAGTCGCCCGCATGCTTGACCTGTGCAGGGTCAGCGCTCTGCTTTGTGCCCCGTGACCCCTGAGTGACCCGGGGTCATGGTGAGGGCCCGAGGTCAGATCCAGATGCCTGCGTCTAATTTCACCCCAACTGGGTTATCCGTCCAAATCTGCTCTAAAATTTGCCCCACCACCCCCCCAAAACCCACTACTACCTCCACAGATGACTGAGTCCCAGAGAAATACATAGGTACTCTACAGTCTAATTGGACTACTGTGGAGTAGTGCTCATGCTCAAGCTCTCTCCTACTCTCGGTCTCACACACACGCACGCACACACAGACACACACACACACACACACACACACACATACATACATATACACACACCGATCTGACCCCCTGTAACTGCACTAATACCCCATCCCATGGCCTTTGGTCTATCTTGAGGGATTAGGTGCAGAAAGACACACACACACGAACACACACACTTCCACATACACACACACACACTTAAGAGTGCGGCAGGCCTGGCTGAGGGTCTACCTTGAGGGATTAGGTGCAGAGAGACAGGACCCTCCAGCCAATCAACCGGTCTGTCACATTGATTTTGAGGGGTCACTAGTGCACAATGGCCAGGGTTTTCCTGTCTTAACCTCTCTGATCACACACATATGCACACACACACTCATACACATGCACACATAATGACAAAAAACTTTATTTATATCATATTCGTAAAAGGCAGAGCTGGCGAGGTGCCTTATGGGTGGGTAAAAAGCAAGAATAGCAAACAATGAAAGGTAAAAATAGAAAGCACAAGATAAAATGAGACTGAATAAGAGTGTAAAACAGAAATCTTTATATACATAAGATTAAAATGGTTAAATATTCAAGTCTTTAAAATTTAGTTTTCAGAGGAGACCGTTAAAGATAATACTGGATGTACAAACTCTTCAGACAGGACTTTCCACACATTTGTGCACACATACACACACATACACACACATTATTACAATTC
>NW_019525444.1:206262-279820 GCF_002814215.2 Seriola lalandi dorsalis | reverse complement strand
GCCTCTCAAAGCTTCATCACATCCCTGCTTCTGCAAATCCTCTGTCCCTGGGGGAAAGCACAACCGGCTGGGGGAAAGCTCCCAGGTCAACCCCCACTTCCAACCCCTCACTCCGTCTTCTCTTTCCTGGTCAAACAACACAATAGTCAGAGAGGGCACCAGGCAGGCGCTTTGACTAATGGAAATAAACCGGGCCACTGCCAGCAGCATTTCAGGTGCTCAGTCTGACTACGTTCTCTCTGACGTCAGCCACGATTGCCCTGTTCTGTTTTAGTCCTTTTTGTTTCCCCTCGCACCTTTAGCCCTCACATCCCTCTGTTGTCTGTTTCCCTTTCCGGAAGGTATTCTCTGAGGCATCTGGAAAAACAGGATTCATGCATGTCTGCTGGTATTGTTATCATTACAGAGTCCGCAAGTGGTGAAAGAAATATACAGGTTCTTTACTTAAGTAGAAGTAGTGATACAAAAATGTAAAAATGCTCCATTTCAAATTTAAGTCTTGCATTCAAAATCCTGCTCAAGCAAAAGTACAGCATTAGCAGCAAAATGTGTTTAAAGTATCTAAAGTAATTCATAATGCAGAACATTGGGGAAACTTTGACTCGTATATAATTATGCATTACATTATTGTAAATTGGTTGTAAATACTAATGCTTGAATGTGGCAGCAAAATGTTATTGTTTTTGCTGGTCAATGTGGAGCAAGTTTAAAACTACTTTACCTACACTCCGTAGTTTAGTCCAGTGGTTCCCAACCTAAGAGTCAGGCCTCCTCCAAACAGCAAAAGGGTGACAAGATAAATCTGATGGGTCGTAGGATGATTAGTGGGGAAGGAAAGATGAAATAACAGAAATGCGATAAAAAACTTTAGACAAGAAAAATCACTCTTTGCTGGAACTGCTATCAGCTCATAAACATCTAAAAGTGGACACTATTTTTTCTAAGTGGTCAAAGGCAACAAACGTTGGGAATCACTGGTTAAATCTAAAATGTATTATATTTTATAAGATTCCGATATGTTTTTTTTTTTAAATGTAAAATGTTACTTTTAGAAAGAAGAAAAACTAAAGTTGTAACATGAATATAGTGGATTAAGAAGTACAATATTTACATTTGAAATGCAGTGGTGCAGAAGAAAAGCAGTATTAAAAAGAAATATAATGCAAATAAAGTACGCTACAAGTGGTTCATTATTTTTTCATAGCAGTGGCTTAACGTAAAACAAAAGTATTTTTTATAATTTTTTTTTTTTTTTATTATAAAAACTTAAAATTGCTGGAAAGAAAGTAAAAAGGAAGATAAAAAGGGCCCTAAAGTATATCCAAAGAATATCCAATGGCAGTAAAGTCATGTGACCACTAGTGGGCGCCCAAGTATTTCCACAGTATTAAACCCAGCGGACTGTGTCGTCTTCTCTCACCTCCTCGACTCGCAGCCTTACTTCCTGGATACGCGCTCAGAAAAACAGCCAGGTTGGATTTGTTATTATCATCTTACAACGAGTTTCCGTGGCTTATACACTCATCAAACACGAAACATCCCGGCGATAGATGGTCGTTTAATATCACGAAATCACCGATGATAACGTAAAAACAGTACAGAGAGGCGGAGGGCGCAGAAGTCGTAGCGAAAGGTGAGTTAGTTCACGAAACTATTAACGGTTAAATTAGCTTGCTAGCTGAAAGCTTCAGTCTTAATGATCATTTTGTGTTCATTTTAATACGTTTAAAGTTGGCGTTTGTGTTCGTCTTTTGTTATTGTGTGTTTTATAAAACAAATGAAGGTTAAACCATGTCAAATGTTACCCTCGGTTGTTTCTGTGTTCTTCCCCAGAGCGCCACGTCATTGATCGGCGGAGGAGTCAGAAAAACACACCCGGAATTTAGTCCGAGTCCCCGCTTTGGACGAGAAAGATAAGACGGGTATACTTCTCCGTTAGCCTTTAGTGTGCTGCTGTCACCGGGCTGTTTTGTTTTGTCTGGCCGAGGGTGGACCAGTCAGATAGCGGTTCAAAATGACGGCGTCCAACTCGGGTCTCATCATGAACGTGGTGAACAGCATCGTCGGAGTCAGCGTGCTCACCATGCCCTTCTGCTTCAAACAGGTGGGTCGCCTGCGGATGGGCAGGTGCTGCGATAAAAAAAACTCTCCTCTGAAACCTTTATTTTGACTGGATTGTTTATTTTAAGTAAAATAAGTATAGGTCCTGCATTTAAAGTTTTAGAAGTTATGGCAAGAAAATGTACTCAAAAAAAGTAAAAGTACTCATGCAGAATGAGTCCTTTCAATATCTAAGCTGTGCCTTAATGCTGAGGTTAGTGAAGGTGAAGGGAAATAGTTCTTGCAACGTTAATATTAGCTTTTATTTAAGGCCATTAATATCACACATCAGGCAACATAGGGAGCCAGTCACATGCTATGAAAACATGATTATATCTGAAAACTTTTGCATGATTTGGTCCCCAGTACATCATACACAAATTGTTATGCATGAAGTAAAAATGAGAGGTTTCAGCTTGTCAAAAACAATATTGTATACAGTCAGTTGTAGTTTTGGGTAATGTATTTGTTTTACGGAGAGGTTTTTACAACATTTATTCTAACTTTATTGATGTGAAAGAGCTGGAAAATATGTTCACATCACAAGTCGTAGCCCTCAAAATGACCATGAAATTGTTAAATCAACTCCTTTCTAAAACAGTTTCAACAAAAACTGAAAATGATAACCTTTGGCTTAATAATGGGAGTATGTTTCATTTTGGCCTCTGTGTGTTTTGTGTTGTCAAGAGTGTGAACTGATATTTGCTTAATGGTTAAGTTATTTTACAGCCTGGCAACTTCCTCATAAGGTCAATGGATGCTTGGTTGCATCCCAGTCTGTTGGCAGACTGCATCAAGAGTCTTTATGCTCTTCCTGTTCTATCATTCAAACGCCCTGTCTTACAGGTTGTGGTACATACTGGAAAAACACCGCAGGGAAGTGTACTAGCCTCTGACTTAGAAAATAAAAGAGTTAAATATTATTGAGTATCATCACAATGTGATGTCACTGTTGTGAGGGAAAGTCAGTCTACTTCATGCATCACTGCCTTGCTGTGCTTGTGGTTTGTGGCCTTGAACGAAGAATACACAACTCAAAGCAAAGTTCTATGTTCATGCTGTTCAGTAGGAACATAAGAAGATGAGGAGTTACTTTAAAAAGCCAGGTTTACCCCAGAATGAATATTTTCATTGGGCCATCGCTTTGTATTTAAAAAAATCTCTCCAATATCTGAAGATAGTGTGACTACAACTGAGATTTTAAGAACCACCACACTGTCCCCACCCCAATTTTCATCAATTTTCATCTTACTTCGGTAACTGAGCTGCTGATATGGGATTTAATTTTAAGTTTCAACAATAAATCACAGTTTTTGTTTGTTTGTGTTTTCTTTGGGGAATCTAATTTAGTGATTCACACATAATCAATCACCATCAAGTTGTTAACACTCATAACTCATAACTAAAGCATTGACTATAATATGATCAGGATTATTATAATAATTCCTTTTCTACTGAAAATGATGGAGAAAATTAGCCGCATTTAGCAGAGCCTTTGGCATTTGGAGCTCCTTTGTGGTTATGGTTGTCACACAGGTCTCTGTTAATGTTTTATCACATACTCAGTGGAAGCTAATTCTTCTCCTGTTATAGATTAAACTGATTTGCTTAACTCCTCTGGGCGAATAAAAGTTAGGTTATTTGCTGCATTCTTTTGTTTGATTATCAAGTGTGAGTATAATTTCTCTCAGACTTTTCCTCTCTGTGGACCTTTATGTTTTCAGCCAAATGCTTATCATAGAAATATTTTATATTAAACTAGCTAATATGTTTCCTCCTTGGACCGGAGTTGTAATTAGTTTTAAAGACTAAATTGGGTAGATAGATGGATAGTTTAGATGACATTTTGACAGTTAGCCAGAACATCAAGGTTACTCTAACAATGCTGTGGGTATGACTTAATAGAAGAGACTAGATCAGGACGGGTCTGTGAAAGTATGTCTGACGTACGTTACCTCTCTGCTCTCACAGTGTGGGATCGTGCTGGGAACCATACTGTTGTTCTTCTGTTCCTGGATGACCCACAAATCTTGCATGTTCCTGGTCCACACGGCCAACAACACCAAACGCAGGACCTACGCTGGACTGGGTGAGTTTACGTTGTAAAAATTTACATTTTTATGTAAATAAATGTTACATTTGCTGCTTTGTATTTATAACAATACAGTAGTTTATATGTGGAGGGTTTGTTTTTGTGAGGTCATCCAGGACGGTGATGGTGGTTGCAGCAGCCACTGCTTGTTTAAAATGGAGGTAGTTGGTAGTTAGCATCATGACTCAGCAGGGAAATAAAATTGTGCAGCTACAGAAACTTAAATTTCATTGACAGAAAGCCTCATCAGATTATAAATTCAAGCTCCTGTACTGTAGTATACTCAGGAAACAAAGAGTGTGTTGGGAATGCTAGATAAGCATAGCAATGATAGTTTGAGCTCAGGTATTATCATGACAGGCTATTTTAGGACACAGCCATCTGTTTGTCTTCACGTTGTTCACACTGACATCATTCCCTTCTCTGCAGCCTTCCATGCTTACGGGAAACCAGGAAAAACACTGGTGGAGACGAGGCAAGTCTCATTATTTATTCATACCACACATTATGCTGTATTTTAAGTGTAGACAGTGACTTTATTTTCTGCAAGTAATCGTTATAGAGCTTTGAATGTTGAGACATTTAAAGTGGTTCAGTTCATTTAGATCACCAGTTGTATATAGAAAGATAAATAGAAAAGTTCAAAGGTAATATAAAATGGATTTATTTCCAAAATCGTTGACACTGATAACATTTGAATTTGCACCTGTCTCGGTTTTCTCTCCTCTGTCCCTGCAGTATGATTGGATTGATGTTGGGGACCTGTATTGCCTTCTATGTTGTCATTGCTGATTTGGGATCAAATTTCTTCGCTCAGCTGTTGGGTTTACAGGTTTGAGATCATGACTTTTACACATATTTTTGTCACAATCTTTGAACATGTTGCAACACTGATTGATCAAATGATACATGTCATCTCCTTTCTCTTCTCTGCCCTGTTCTTAAACAAAATACTCAACTGTAGCAAATGTTCGAAGCAACAAGCAGAGGATGAGAAGAGTCGAGATGATGTTGTTTTCTTGTGTCATGCTATCGTTTAAAGGTGACTGGCAGTTTTCGCGTGCTGCTGCTGATCGCCGTGTCTCTCTTCATCGTGCTCCCGTTGAGTCTGCAGAGGAACATGATGTCCTCCATCCAGTCCTTCTCCGCTATGGCTCTCATGTTCTACACCCTCTTCATGTTCACGGTGAGCACGCCGTCACACAGACAGCTACACTCTACGCAATGCATCTGAATAGGCTGCAGTGGAAAACACTTTGGCGATGCTGACAAAGCTGAACAGTCAAAATGCCTGAGATAAAAACCTATCATGTTAGCTATACACTGCACCGCAGTATATCGTTCCCAGTATTATAAAGTGTAGCGACAGTCTGACATCTGTAATGCTGAAAGATGACGTTTAATTAAATGGATCCTGCTAAAGTTAAAAGTGGTTAGAGATTTAGAACAGCATTTAGGAAATTCATCAGTAATATTATAGTCATGCAGTCGTAATACATAGTGGATTAATATCTGGACCAAACAAATCTACCCTAGCAACAGAAGACAGTTTCTCTTTTTTTGCTCATGCGCATTTTCTTGCATTTTCCCATTTACTTTAAGTACAGGAATTGACATGTTTTTCCCCCTGTAGTATTATGAGCAGTAGTGTAGTGTAGTCTGTAATATTCATATGTAGTGTGCTACATATGAATATTAGAGGTCTCTTATGTCTAACCTGAGTTTACCTTCTCAAGTTACCTTCTGTTTTAAACTGAAACCTGTTTGATTTTGTGAATATTGTTTGGATGAATGCCATTTTGTTGTATTTTGCGTTAATTCCTTCTTATTTGCTCCATTGTACTGTATGTCTTCCTTATCAACACAATATTGTCTTGCTCCTCTTTTTTTTTTTTTTTTTTTTTTTTTTTTTTTTTTTTTTTTTTTTTTTTTTTTTTTAAAGAGCAGATTCACACTCAGTCACATCAGGCAGAAAACAGTTGCTGCACAGCTCTTTATAGGCTGAAACAAAGACTTTCCCCTGGGATGGAGACACCACTTGGAAATTGGCCCCTAGGGACATTTTAAACACTGTAAGCACAAAGTAAATGGTGGTCAGATGGTCAATTCCACTTAATCACAAACCTTTGCAACTATAGGGAATTGTCTTTCTATAGTTGCTCATTTATTATAAAAAAAAAACCAAAAAAAAAACTTGGCCTATGAGAGATGTCAATATGTTAAAATGCATTTTTATATATTTTAGACTTCCTCTAGACTTTTGTGGTCCATTCATTTGAAATGCTGTTTATATATCAAACGCATTTCCCACAAACGCACAACATTCCCATTTGTACATTTGTACTTTTCTGCCCCAGCTAATCAGAATTCATCAGCAACACCACTAAATATTTCTGTTAACACAAGCCTTAATAATTATTCGGATATATCCTTCAGGAACTTCGAAAGAATAACATTTCATGTTTAGCTGTGTAGCCCTGCCTCAACTCTTTCATGATGTTGTGGCTGCATCTTTCTTTGAAACGTTTTAGTCATGTTGCATTTTTGGCTACACCACAACCAGTGATGTCCCTGCACCAGACAGTTTAATACAAAACTGCTGTGACCAGAAAAAACATGTTGTAAATGAGTACAGAAGACACATTTTCTTTCCACTCTGCACATTGTAACCTCGTAGATGTGTTTGCAAATATTAATCGATTGAGCGTATTGTTCATACAGTGTCAGAAAATGGTCACCATAATTGCTTTGATACCGAGGTGACATCTTGTCGAACCTGCAGTCCAAATCCCAAAGATATTCAAATGAAAATGCTCCCTCACAGCTGATAGATGGAGTTCAGTCATAGTCCAGTCCAGCAGCACTTTTCTGCCCCATGTGGTTCAGCTCATTTACTCTTTAAATGTGTGCACACACAGTTTGTGTGTGTGGCTCTGTTCCACTGACCCGTAGTGCTGCTTCCACAGCCTTCAAACTGTTTACAGTGTCTCTGTGTGGTGTGACTTTTAGTTCCATAGCATGGCGATAACCTGGAGCAGTGGTGTGGTGTGTGTCTGGCTTTAGATCCAGGCCCGGCCCAGCCCGGCCCACTCCAGACCCCTAACCCTCTAACAGTGACGTATCTCCTTCCCTCCCTCCTTTCATCCTACCCTTCGTCTCTCTCCTTTTCCCCTCTGCACTACTTTACTTCTTTCTCTCCTTCTGTTTCCCTTGTGTCCTTCTGTTCCTCCTCACTCCCCTTTACTACCTCCTCTCCTCTTCTACACCCTTTGTTTGCTCCCCTCTGTCCTGCTGCTGTTTCTGCTGCTGGTGCTGTAGATAGTGTTGTCGTCTCTCCGCTACGGCATTATCTCGGGCTCCTGGGTGGAGCGGGTTCACCTGTGGCGCTTCAAGGGCGTCATTCAGTGCCTGCCCATTATCGCCACAACCTTCTGCTGTCACCCGTAAGTAAACCATGGAAACCACCCCCAAAATAACACCACCGTAAGGGCAGTGGGGGGGGGTGGAGAGTTAAGGAAGCCCAGTGTGTTCCTCGCAACTTTACGCTCCTTAAACCCCCCCTCCCACCTGAACCTTCCACCCACTCTTCTCAGTCGTCCCCATTTTTCACCTTTTTAATTCTGGTTTGGTCTGAGCCATTTCAGATCTGTGAGTGTGTCCGTGTGTGTGTGTGTGTGTGTGTGTGTGTGTTTTTGGTGGCAGTAGTAATAAGGCAGAGGTGAAAGTTAAATCTTTGCTGTGCTCACACCACCGCCCCAAACCCAGGATGAGCAGCCTGGGTCTGGGCGTGGAAGGCTGGAGGGTTATGGAGTGTTCTGCTGTCCTGTGGGACTTTAGCAGGTAATTAAAGGAGCAAGACGAAGGAAACACATGCTGATTGAAAACCTGTGGGGTAGTTTTTTGTCTGGATTACCCTTCGTATGCTGTTGTTTTTTTTTTGTTTTTTTTTTGTTTTTTTTTAAATCAAATTTACAATCTCATTGTTACTCATCACCTTCATTACTCAACGTTTTCAGCTATGACAGGTTTTTTGTTCAGTATGGGGTTTCCTGTCATGTCTCTTCCCTTCTCTTCTGATTTTCTCTCCTCATTCATTACTTTCATAATCTGTCTGTGAGGCGTCAGCATGGGTGCAGCCCCCCCCCCCTTCCTCGTGCTCTCCCCCCTCTTGTCTTCATTTGGTTCGGGCCGTAACTTCCACTCCCCCCCCTTCCCCCTCCTTCCCCTCAGATGGTGCTGTCCTCGTTCAAACACGGGCTGCTCAGCGGCTGGTGGCTAGGGCAGGTCTATGTGATGCGCTGGGAGGGCGTGTTTCGCTGTCTCCCCATCTGTGGGATGGCCTTCGCCTGTCAGTCGTAAGTACTCCTCCCTCCCCTCCACCCGCACAGGACCATGTACTGACACTAATGTCAAATAAGGCTATAAAGAAATCTTAAAGTTGAAAACTCATTGACCCAGAATGACAGTAGTCCTAAAGTTATGTGCCAGGTAAACCCTGAAATATGGGCTTTTCCGCTCGGCAATACAATAAATTGAATCTTTCAGTTCTTCACGTACAAATTGAGCAAATGTCACGATTAGTGCATGTATTCTTCAGTAATTCCTTTGAGCCACAGTGGAGGGTTTGGGGTGAGTCATGTAAAGACACTCACAGATTTGTGGTTGGTAAGTTTTATCTAGTTGCAAAGGGAGGTTGCTTATTTGCTAATGTGCTTTTCACAGTCAGCTCATCCGTTTCTGCTCCACCGCTCAGTCTGACCTCTGTACAGTTAACCTGGGATTTAAACGGCTTTTTGTCCATGCTACTGCTTTTTGTTTTTATCCGATCTGATGGGAGTAAAACTCAATTTGGCCGTTATGGAAGCAAACGGCTGTTGGAAGACAGTGTCATTCAGTTGACAAGTTAATTTTTAAGAGGAACTCAAACTCCTAAGTAAAATTTGTTGCTAGAAAAATTATCAAAAAATGCATAAATTGATGACATACAAACAAGACCTTGAGTTTTAACTTGGAAAAACTTCAATAAATTTAAATTTTCAAAATATACATGGATTCAGACCTAGCCAGTGTGGCATATACATATATTGATATTTTTTAATTTTCCCAGATAGTGCGAGGGTTTTCATGCCAATCTTTCCATTCCATTAACTTTCCCCACAGTGACGGCAGAGATCACACTGCTGCATGTCACTTCTCTCAGCTTCTCTGAGTCACCATGTTCATTTATTTCTTCATTTTCACCCATCTGCATGCTCTGTCACTGCCTCTTTTGTCCTGCCCTCTTCGCTTCAGCGCTTGCTCAGGGATTGCGGTGAGTTGAGCAGGTTGTGGGAAACGTGTGAAGATCTGATCTGGGGGTGTACGAAGTCTAGTCTCAGATGTGAATGCAGGGAGTCTTATGATGAGGTCATTAGGGGCCAGATGTTTGGGTGGTGGTATATGGGTTTGTTTGTGTGAGAGTGAGTGAGGTAAGTGGCAGGAGTGGGTGACTGTAGCCTTGAGACTGAATCGAGACTTTAATCAATGTAATCGCACAAAGCCAACATAACATTATTGCAGAGCGGGCGTGTTCATTAGCAAGTGAGGTGTGTGCATGTTAGCAGAAGAAGAAAGTGTGCGCTTGTGTGTGTTTATGCATGTGTGTTTTGTGTGTTGGTTCCCACTAGTGGTGCTGAGTGATATTTGGCAGGGTGATTTCTTGGCCTGTGGTCAGGCCGAGCGAGGCAAGCGCTCCGTCAGGCGGCAGGCAGCTTAAGCCAAACCACTAATCAACACATTGGACTGCCGCCATCTTACAGACACACACTGATGTATTCACAGGCTGATTAAACAGCTCTCAGCACATTGGATTTTTATTACATTCATGAAATGTGTTTACTTTCAGTTAAAACATTACTTAACATCACCATTATGACGGGATGGGAGCTGGCCCTGTTGTTTTTTGGCTGCATGTTTGAATTGCGAGGAGCAGTTAGCTCATAATAGAGGGACATAAGAAAAACATGTGCGGTGAAAATGTCCCTCTGTGATGCTACTGTCAGCATGCTTTCAATTCAAGTTAATGATATTATCTTCAGCACACACTCCAGCCCTCCCGACACACACACACACACACACACACACTTCCACACACTCACTTTAAAGAGCTTCTCCGTCATATTTCCTCATTTTTAAAGGGCAGCGTTAAAGCAAATAAAAACACATTACCCTCTGAGTCAGGACTATTGGGTGACCATTAGATGCTTTAGCTCCCCACTTACAATATGCCGTTTTATTTAACCTTGGCTCTGAGATTTACTGGTTTGCGGATTAAACAAGCATCAAGGAATAGCACCACGGGACAGTGCTTGCTCATAAAACCAGAGTGTGTGAAAGAGAGACAGGCAAAGAGAGAACGAGAGGCAGAGAAAGTTATGGTCTCTCTCTCTCTCTCTCTCTCTCTCTCTCTCTCTCTCTCTCTCTCTCTCTCTCTCTCTCTCTCTCTCAGCTCTCTCAGCTCTTCTGCCTGTTTCTTCCTTTCACTTGAATATAAGAGAGAGAGAGAAAAAGAGGAGCCGAGCACAAAGAGTCTGCCAGGAAAGTTTATAATGCTCTAAAACCTGCCAGGCACTCACTGTTATATATAAAGCCTGTAAATTCACCGGTTAATGTGCCAATGGTCCCCTCCACACTGCCACAGTCTTTTATAGCACAGAGCAGAAAATGACAGAGAGAGACACCTGGGCAGACAGACAGACAGACACACAGACAGACAGACACACAGACAGACAGACACACAGACAGACACACAGACAGACAGTCTCAGGTTCAACCTCAGCCCACCTTGACTACTGTCACCCATTCTGTGTCACACACACACACACACACACACACACACACACACACACACACGGGTACACTTCATACACACCTCACCCCCCACTGCCATGTCATGAATTTCATCCACTGCCCCTTTTGAGAAACGACTGCAATTAAAAAAAAATTGGAGACATAATTTTTTTTGTCAATTGTATTCATAATATGAAGAAAAAAAAAATCCACATGCTGAAAAACTTGTTGCATTCATGTGCACGTCAGATGAACATACATACACACAACTTGTATTTTGATGCGCTTCATCACGTCTTGTATCTAAATCATATCTGGCTGTATGGATGTGTCGTATTACTGCTAATTTATATACGTTGGAAGTGAGCTCCATTCTTAGGAAACGATGCCGATATCCACATAACAGCATGTATGACTTCAGAATCAGTCAAACAGGAAATCTGGCTACATCTTAGCAGACGATAGATATCTTAGTTTAATGTCGCTCATGACTGCCTCACAGTGTCAAAACTCTAATGGACTAAAAAAAAAAGCAAAAAAGAAATCAGATGTCTGAGTAGGATGCTGACAAAGACATGAGGACAGTGATGCATCATTTGATTACTGAGTGGCATAAATGGGGCCCCATATGGCTGCTCATTAAAGAAAATCTATAGAGCAGTTTCCAGTACCAGATATTAAGCATGTAGCTACATAGACCATGACTGAGCAGCTGTTTGAACACAAAAAACCCAACTGTGTTGATTCATGTAACTTCTATGGGTCTACTTTCCTCGCCCTCCCTCCAGACTTTTGGACGGTAAAGTGTCCGTAACAAAAGTTGTGTGTCTGATGATTCAGACGACACATGAATGCACAACAACAGTACCAGTGTGGCGATGTGTAATGCGGCATGCAGAGCGTGTTTTTCTTTTTGGGCTGCTTGTCTCTCACAGGCAGGTGCTGCCGACCTACGACAGCCTGGACGAGCCGTCCGTCAAACGCATGAGCACCATCTTCACCTCTGCCCTCAACGTAGTCACCATCTTCTACATCACTGTGAGTGGAAATGACACCGCCATTCACACCCGTCACATTTGTCTCTGTCACTGCTGTTGCATGGAAACCTTGCTATTTTGTTATTAGAGCGCCGCTTGTCCTGATCCTTTTTCAGGCATTTTCAAATCACCACCTAAAGAGTTTGTGTATGATGTCAGTGACTGTTTTTAATGTCTGTTTCTTATTAGTAATAAATACATTTTTTTTGGTGTTAAAATTGGTCAAAATGGCTTTTCAAGAGTCTTGAAAGGTGACATTTCCTTCAGACAACACAGCTGATGTCTTACACATGAGGAACTTATCCCCAGTTAGAAAGAAAAAAACACTTCTTGATATCATTTCTCCTTTTTCTTTCCTCTCCTCTCAACCTTGTATTTATGTTCCCTCCACTTCTCTCTAAACCAGGTGGGGTTCTTTGGCTACGTCAGCTTCACAGAAAACATTGCAGGCAACGTGCTGATGAACTTCCCCTCCAACCTGGTGACAGAAATGATCCGTGTGGGCTTTATGATGTCTGTGGCTGTCGGGTTCCCAATGATGATCTTGCCCTGCCGCCAGGCCATCAACACCATGCTTTTTGAGCAGCAGGTGGGCAAATACTACTCGCATACTTCCTGTATAGGGTGTGCAAAATGAGCAGGACATCTTTGAGTGTTTATGTGGTTGGATACCTAACTAGAAATACCTTTCATGTCATTTCTTTTTTTTTTTTTTGTAAATAATGTTGATAGAGAGAGATAACAATTTGAAAACAAAGTGTGTGTATTAACACGTATACCCCTTTATATGTATTCATTTAAATCTTTTCATTTTACACTTTAACTGATTGTGGAAGTAGCAGGCATTCATCGTCTCTGTGGTGCAGTTTGACAGATGGACAGAAATGTGTTGCTCCATGTAAACACAGCCCGCTGAAGACACTTGCTGTGGTTTTTAACTGTGACGTCTATTAAATTTTTATCATATCCAGATGTGAGCGCAAGCACATAAACACATCTGGCTTGTTAAAATCCTGTGACATGTACTATTTCTTATGTAATTTAGAAGAATTTCTAGCATTTACAATGTTGAAAGCTTTTTTTTTTTGTGGGGGGGGTTCGTCATTCATGTTCAGAATTGCACCATAAGAAGGAAACAGGAAGTCTAGTTTTTGTTTTTGGTTGAAATCAGATGGGGAGTGTGGATAGTACTGGCAGTGTTGTGGCCACAACACATGAGTAAATGTAGCAGAAATGCTAAGTAGTACAAGCTGTGTGGTGTGTATCATCAAGAGACAAAAATCAACTTGTGCCCTGGAAAATGTTTTGTTGTCTCACCATCATTTCTCTCCCTCCCTCCTCTGTTTCTGTCTCGCAGCAGAAGGATGGGACGTTTGCTGCCGGGGGATACATGCCTCCTCTGCGCTTCAAGATGATCACCCTCTGCATTGTGTTTGGCACCATGCTGGGAGGCATTCTCATTCCCAACGGTGTGTGTGTGTGTGTGTGTGTGTGTGTGAGTGTGTGAGTGTGTGTGTGTGTGTGTACACAATCGGGCACGAACTGAATGAATTAAAACTGTATGAGTGTTCATATGTGTGCAGCTTATTGGCTGGAGGTCTTTAAGGTGCATGTGTTCCTTTATGTGGGCGGAGTAGCTGGGGAGTTTTACGACATGTGTGAATGTGACTTTACGAGTCAGTGACTGTCACACTCTAACACAGTCCTTAAATCAGAGCCCTAACTTTTATCCCCTTTTAGACGGGCAGACGGGAAGATAGGGCTATTATTCTCCCAGACTCCCCCTCTCTCACACACACTTAAACACACACTCACAAAGTCCGTGTACACACCAATACGGCCTCTCTGTCGGGTTCTTTGAGTCTTTCCGTCCCTCTCACAAACGGCTCCAAAATGGTGGAGATGTAAAGGTTAGCATTACTTTATGTTTTATTCATACTTTTATATGGTGGCTGTTTGTTAAACTTGGGTAGACACACACACACACACACACACGCACAAATACACACAAATACACACAAATACACACAGAGTGGGATTGGATGGCTCTTTGTGTGTCTAATCAGACTAATAGACTGAGGAGAAGGGAGGTAAGGACCCTGGGGAGAATGGACACTAAATCTGAGGGAGACAATATGGTGTCCGTCCTCTGGATGAACGATGGGTTTCCGGGCCCGACGCCCAGCCGGCCTGGTCTACAGAGACAGGGGTGGGGCCAGGGTTCGCTGCTGCCAGGAGCAGGGTGCCATGGATGGGGAGCCTGGGCGGGTGCTGGTTATGAATGGCAGAGGCAGGTATGAATGGAGTTAGCGATTCGGAGCATAGATTTGGAGAACTGCTTTAAGTTATTTGGCAGAAGAGAGATGGAACAGAACCCTCTCAGCTCTGGTTCTGTTGGTGCCAATGTTTTGCCCCGTGGTCTCTGCAGCAGTGGCTCCCAACTTTTTTGATTTGACATACCCCCATGTTCCCATCAGATAAGCTTGGCGTGAGAGAGGCTGGATCTTTCAACCATTTAACCATTACTTTTAGCTAATTATTTTAATAATTTATGCATAACCTTCAACAAATTCTTACAACTTTTTATCCATTCATTTTTTGGTCATTAGTTCAACTGTTTATTTATTACGAGCACATGTATCCTGCAGAACTTCCCCCTGGGGTACACGTTACCTCTGGTTGGGAGTCACTGCTCCACAGGACCACAAGATAATCCCTGTGTTTTTCTTTTAGTGGAAACCATTCTGGGTCTGACTGGAGCCACCATGGGCAGCCTCATCTGCTTCATCTGCCCCGCTCTCATCTACAGGAAAATCCAGAAGAATGGCATCATCGCTCAGGTTCACATAGTCAGAATTTGCACTTTTCCAATCATTTTCATCACCGAAAATATAAGTTGATTCCCTGTATTTGACAATTCTTCTCTTCCTATCTGTCCTGTAGCTGGTGCTTTGGGTGGGTCTGGGCATCCTGCTGGTCAGCACCTTTACCACTCTCTCAATTTCGGCAAGTAGCCCTGGCACCAGGGTCCAACCCCCTTCTCCTGCAGCGGCTGACAAGAACAACCTGCTGCTACCAGACCCCCGTGAACTCAACGGTAAAGATCATGACATGCGCTAATGGCTGGCAATCACTTATCTACTTGACAGACTGTAGATGAAAGTGGTTTACTAATGAGCCATGGAAACATTTACCTCAACGGGCTGGAGCCAGTGTTGTCTGCAGTGTCTGAAATTGGACAGCAGTGCTGCATGTAATTATTTCATGCAAAAGGCACCGGCGGCACAAGAGACATGTTTATTTTTTGTTTTATTTTCAAAGTCGTGGATTGAATGCAGCGCCCTAAAACAGCAACATAAAGAGAATACGAGCCAGTAGCAAAGGGCGAGTGAAATTAAAACAAAAGCACAAAGCCACAGCAAAAGAAAGGGTTTCTTTTATCTCTGTGAGAAGAAAAGATGGAGACAGACAGAGTGACTGATAGACAGACAGACAGACACACAGGCAGGGTGAGGAGATAACCTCTTGATAATATCTGAGAGCAGCACTGAGTACTTGACATTGATGGAGCAAGAGTGATGCCCTTCAAACTCCAGCAATTTCTCTCCACTCCTCTACCTCTGCTCATTTCTCCTGCCACCCCCTCCCCCAAAAATACATTGTCTACAGCCCTCATCTCCCCCCATATCTCCTGTGGCAGCTATAAAATGCCTGCAAGCGCTGGCTGTGTGAAGGAGTTGATATGGGTTTGGGGAGGGTAGAGGCGTACAGATAAAGCAAATAGAGATGATATGGTTCGGGGAGGGTAGAGGGGTACAGATGAGACGAATGGAGATGAGATGTAAAGGAAATCTGTGAGAGAATGTTCTCGGTTTCAGGGTGAAACAGAAAGAGACAGAAACAGTTTCACTTCCTCTTCTTTACCTCATGGTTCTCCTATTGCATCTTTTTTTAACCTGTCCACTTACACCAGCAAAAGTCTGTCTATGTCCATCTTTGTTATTCTTTCTGATTGTCTTTTATTCTACTACATTCCTTCCTCCCATCTTTGCTCGATGTGAAACTCATGTGGTCTGACCTACACACCCATTTCCTGTCAGTTTCAATTATAATTCATCTCCCTTTTCCCTCTCTTCTCTGTCTCTCTCGCTCATTTACTATACTGCAGCAACTATGTCCGTCTTGCCATTGTCAGTATTTGCTGCCACCTGGTGGAGCTACTCATCAGAAATCAGCAGCACATAATCAATTACAGCTCAGTGTATCAGTGTGTGCAGTCCATGTGAGATATTCCTGGGTGTTAATTTATTTTAATGCCAGCAGTTTATGTATACAATAAACACTACTGCACAAGAAAATAAAAGAGTAAATTTCAGATCTAGTGATAAATATAATGCAGCACAATACAGTAATTTTGTTTTTCTCAGACGAGAGAAAATACTGGAATAAATGAGATGTCACATTTATGGTTTCTTAATTTAGTCGCAGTAATATGTCTCATATTTTCCAGACTGACTGTACAGTGTGTGTGTGTGTGTGTGTGTGTGAGAAAATGCAGCAAACACAAATAAAAAGTTTATGAGTAATGGGACTAAACAAGAGTAAAAAATATCCTAGAAAACTCAGTTTTTATAGTTGTATAAATCTGTTATTATAAGACTTATGTTCATCGAGGTGATTCTCTGCAGCAGTCTGTGTTGTAATAGATTGTTTTGTGCGTTTGCCTGCAGACAATCCTCCGAACAAGAAGCCAGCGGAAATAGAAAAGCCAGACCTCCCAGGTGTGCCGGTGGTACAACCTGTAGAGAGGGACCAGGCCGAGCCCCCCCAGATCAAAGGACCAGTGGAGCTACCTAAGAGGAAGAAGGAGGAAGAGGTGCAGTTGGACCGTCCTGATGCTGGTAAGGAAACTGAACCATAACTGGAGCCTTCACTGGATGTTTTATGAGCTGTGTAGAAATTCACGAGGCTTCGTCTGTTTTCCCAGGTGTCGCGGTGCCAGAGGGAGAGGCCCATCGCCATGAACCTCCCATCCCTCATGATGAGGTCAAGGTAGACACAAGAAAGGAGGAAGAGAAACAAAATGTTGACGGAGGAGAGGAAGAACCCAAAAGAGATGGAGAGCATGTTTTAGGGCACGATGTGAAGGTAGATGACAGAAAAGACAATAAGGTTGAAGAGAACCCAAAGCCTGCTGAGGCTGTTGTGGGGAAAGAGGAAGTGGATTTGGGTGGAGGTGAAGTTCTGTCCAATGAGGTGCTAGAGAACCAGGCAGCGCAAGCAGGCAAAAAGCAGGGAGTTCCCCCGCTAAAGGAAGTGGACAAGCTCGATCCTGTGAAAGATCCTCTGGCAGTGCAAGCGGTCGCGGTGGCCAATCCGGCTGTGGTGGTGCAAGTCGAAAAAGCGGGCAAAGCTCCAGATTCTGCAGGGAAACGTGAGTATTTGTCGTTGTCCTTGTAGAGGAAGGGAACTAGAGCGAAAGAAAGATCTAGAGAAATGCAGCACTGACCTTGTGATATTTGGTGACTCTTCAGTTCAACTTCCTGAAGGAGAGCATCGTCCTGCGGCAGATGAGGCTCCAGCTGCAGACAGCAAAGACACGGGAGACGAAAAGATGGAGGGTAAGAGTAGAAAACCTCTAAATCAAAGGGAGTAGATGTGAGTGAAGTCTTTAGTCACTTATCAGAAAATTCTGGTAAAAAAAATTTGACAAATCCAAATTTAAAACTCAACTTTGGTATTTGGATATACATTTTTAAATCTCTGTTTTGATTGGATGTGAGGTAATCTACAAATATTTTAAAAATCATGCAGTAGAGGGTGGGGATGCCAGTCTCTCCACCAACAGCTGCCTCCGTGGACCAGAATGCAGTGCAGCTCCAGCTTTGTGGGGGCAGTGTTTATAGCCTGTGCAGTACAGTGGCCCTTTGACAGTAACGCCCAACACATGACTGTTTTCTGTGTTAGCGGGATTCGAACCGGGGCCAACTGCAGCGAGGACTGTAGCCTCTACACATGGGGCGCCTGCTTAAACCACTACGCTACACGACGCCCCCACTATTGCATTTCTGCTATTGTGTGTCCGGTGCAGAAAAGCCCTGATGGAGTTGCACTTTAAATTTATTGTTGAAAACGTAGAAAATCGAAATATGAGAAAAAGTGGCAGGTTGTGAGAGGGTGCACAAAAGATTTAAATTGTAACACTTTTTATGATTATATAATAACTGATCGATGAAGGTTGGGTTGGTTGATTTTCTTCAGTTAATTGGCTCATTCAGGTGGTATTGTAATAGACTTTAGAGAGGTTTGCTGTGGTCTGCTGCATGCTGTTTATGCCTCTCTTTTCCTCATCTCACTTTGCTTGTTTTATCTTGTGTAATCTCATCTGCATAATCTGCTCTTGCTCACTGCGCCTATTTCCGAAGGTACACATGGAGTAAGACATAGGAGAGATGTCTTTCTTTTACTTCTTGACCTGGCTTGATACTTTTACCAGTCTTTTTTTGGCTGTTGTTGACTCTTTTTTTTCTGTTGTTTACGTTTGCTCTCTCTCTCCTTCTCCATCTTTATCCCTTTTTCTTTCTTTCTCTTCTCTGCTGGACTCCTATCACAGTGATAAAAAAGTTGGTTGCAGGTATGAATTCCCTCTTGCCTTTACTTCTGTTTACTTCGGCTTGCCATTCAAATTTTCTGTTATTCAGTCACTGGGCCATTTATCTATTAATAGATATTTACATATTCATACAAAAAATATGGTAATTTGTGTATTTATTGCATAATAATGAATAATGCACCAGCGTAGAATCCACCCACTCACCTCACCCTCTAACATAGTTTGTGTGTGTCTACAGCTGCCCATCCCAGTTTATGTTTAAAGCTAGAGTTGTGTGTTGGAATGAATCCGTTAATAGTGGGTTATTGTCTGTTTCCCCTCCTCTCTTACATAGAGCTTGGCCCTACAGCCTAACTGAGCTTCTTACAGACGCCTAACCAATGTATATTTCTCAGACCAGTTTCAGACTTGTTTTAATCCAACGTCTCTGTCTCCATGTAGAGGGCCAGCTCGACCACGCAGTGCTACTACAGGTGATTAAGGAGCAACAAGAGCAACAGAAGAGACTTCTAGACCAGCAGGAAAAACTACTGGCTGTCATAGAAGAGCAACACAAGGAAATCCACCAGAAACAGCCTGCTGGTGCGTATACACATTCTTTTTTTCAGATATTAGTGCCGACATGAGACATAGAGTGTAGACAACGTGTTTATGTCTTAAAGGCGCTGCTGATGGTGAGGCAGAGAAAGGCGTCCAGGAGCACTTGGAGGGGATTGAAGGTGGAGCACCCAAGCCCAAAGACTCTGGACTGGCCTCAGACCAGAAGCAGCACAAGGAGGCAGCTGGAGCCGGAGTTGGAGCTGGAGAAGGAGCCGGAGCCGAAGCTGGAGCTGGAGCTCCACAGGTTGGAGGGGTTGGGCCTCCCGCTGTGCCCCAGAAACAAGCTCTGGCTGTGGATAAGGTTGCTGAAGCCGGGGAACCTAAAATAGCTGTTCCAGCTGCTTACAAGGAGGATGTCCATGTTGCACCTGGAGGAGAATCTCATAAACAGAATGAGCTGGGGGCGAGGGGGGTGCCACTGGGAAAGAAGAGACCCAACGACCACCAGCCTGTGCCTCAAAATGATCAGGCAGCTCAAGTTAAAGATGAGGAAAATGTTAAACAGATAGAGAAAGCGGTTCAGGCAATACTAAAAAAAGAGGAGCTAAAGGAAAAGATGGCCAGAGAGCAGGAGTTGGAGAATGAGAGGATAGAGAAAGAAGTGCAGGCAAGGGTGGAGAAAGAACGACTGGAGAGGGAGAGAAAGGATAAGCTGGCCAGAGAACAGGAGTTGGAGAGAGAGAGAGTAGAAAGAGAGAAACTCGCACAGCAGAAAGCTGAACAAGAGAGATTCCAGCAGGAGATGCAGAAAGTAGGCAATGAAATACATGAGAGAGCGAGGAAAGAAAAGGAGGCAGAGGAGGCTCGAGAGAGGCTGGCCCAAATGGAGCGAGCTATAGAAGCCCAAAAAGCTGAAAAGGCTGCGCAGGGGGCTGAGAGAGAAGCCGGCGAAGCTTTGAAGAAAGGAGGACGAGACCTCAAAGAGAAAGTTGCTGCTCAGACAGACCCCAGAGAAGGTGTGGAAGACAGGGCTGTCAAAGCCGATGCTCACCCCCAGGGCTCCCACGAGAAGGTCAGGGACCAGGGGGATATGGATCTAAAGCGGAAGCGCAGGGCAGTGGGACCTAAAGAGGCTGGAGGCCCCCCAGAGGAGACCGGGGGGTCCAGGGGAGTGCCTGGGCTGGAGCCCCTGCTGGAGCTGGGGGGCTCAGACCTGCACGTGGCCCTGGAGGAGCAGCTAATGGCCGGGGCTATGGTGCACTCACGGCAGATTAAACAGGCCTCAGAGGATGAGCCAGCAAAATAACACACATCAGACACACACACACACACACACACACACAGAGTCTCATTTAATGGTCAGACAGCAAGTTCACACACATTGTACACCTGCAGGACCTCCTTATACTATGGATCATGATATTGTTGCCTTACATTCTCTTGCCTTCAAGGACAAAGAGGAACGTTTTCTCTTTCTTGATACTGTGTACTCTGGAAATAACCCAAAGTCTTTATTAAAGAGCAAAGTGTATGTAAATATTAACTTATTTTTGTCTTGTGGCAGAAAATTATGGATATAGTTATTGTTGAAATGTATATAAATCTATGCAAATAGCATTATATGGAGTGTTTTGACAGGGCAAAAAATAATGTTTGTATGCGAGTCACTTTAATTCATTTTTTTACTCACCTGCGGACTCTGCCTTTCTGCACGATCGATGTTTGTGCTTTATTGTGTTGAGTTTTTGTTAAAAGTTCAGGACAGTTTGTGTGTTTCTTTTACTCTGAGATGTAAATATTGTAAATCTGATATGTCTAATTGTGATCAATGTGTAGGATCTCTTTGAACCTACAATTACTAGATATTGGATGTGATTTGGATTCAGGCCCTTTCATAAGTGGTTTCTTTATACTTTCAAATGAAAGTCACTGAATTCAACCTCATGCTGGAGCTGCGAGGTGTACAGCGTAGCCTTACTGCTTGATAAACTGGACCATGAAGCAGCTTGATCCAGACCATCTGGATCTACGACTGTAGTTAATGATCATTCCTTCTTCAATATCTATTCCTAGTTGATTTCTTAGTGCCTTCTAATCCATATGCTGCAGTAATGATTGTTTATCAAAACAAAATGTGGCAGTTTCTCAATTTGTGGTCTTTTCTCTTGCACAAGACCCTCCTTACTGTAAACGCTACAGTAATTTTAATATACATGTACATTGTGTTCAGGAAATCTGGATTATGTTTGTAGTGATTTTTAGTAATCCAACTTTTCTTAGATTTCCTCCATCCGTTGGCACTTAAACACATGTTGGACCTTAGCTTTGTACAAGAGGCTATTTTTCTGACTATTTTTCTATGTGCATTGTATTTCTGGACATTTTGGTGATAAGAATAAATAAAAGATATAGTATAACCAAGGCTGTTGGTCTTTATTCAAACAAACTAATAACATCAGCAATTTTTATTCACATTTCTATATTACAGTTAAATGGAGCTCGCATATTCTAGGAAATGGCAGTGCTGCCGAAAAATACATGGCTTTGTACATTTTCCATTTCAACAAAGTTATTTAAAAAAAAAAAAAGTAGATTTTTCAACACATGATACACATTTCAACAATCCCACATAACTTTCAGCATCACAAGCCACTAAGAACTTCTTCTGCCACAGTCAGTTTGGAGGTTGCCCCACTGTATTTGCTCCTCTAAGACAACCAGGACGGTTTCCATTCATTTGGCTCTTTTCTTGGCCTGTAATTAAAAAATAATAGTTTAAATAATGACCATCATTCATCTCTACAGTAAACCAGGAGGAGGATTACTGTCTTTGCCACTTACTGCGTTTGTAAAGCAGGTCTTCAGTGCTTCGAATTCCTTGGCACACAGGTCCTTCTGCAACTCTTGTCTGCCTGTTGTGGTAGCTGCCACACACTTGCCATATGCTGCTGCCTGAATCACACAGGAGTTGATATTAGACAAAGAAAAACAAAGTGAGATACAAGGTCCCCTGACCCGGAAATCTATCCAAGACTGAGTGACATTGATTTACAGGAAAATTTCACACATGAAATAAAAAAAATAAAAAGATTCTCCGTTTCTCTACTGCATGCACTCTGCTCTTGTTTTTGTTTATTTTGTCGATTTTTTTTGTTACTACATTCTTACTATTATTCTATTTTTGTATCTTTGTTTGCTATTTTTATTTCTACAATTTGTATCATATGTTAATTTAACTTTTCAATTTACTCATAGTGTTGTTTGTGTATCATAGAGGGATTTCATTGCGTAATCCTGTATTGTGTAACTACAGTAAAGCTGAACACACTCACCCAAAGCAAAACCTTCGCCATAATATACTAATACATGTTGAATAATTAAAAAAAACAAAAACAATTTTACAGTTAAACTACTGGAGCCGCCCGGTAAGTTAATAAGTGACATGTTTTGGGGTCTTAAGCAGGTAGCTCGACTGAATTAAAATGCGAAATGAGCTATTTGTGAGTTTAAAGTACTACGGTGCTAAAATGTCCCTTGCTCCTCTGTGACGCTGCTCACCTCTACCGCACACTGTGCAAGAAGGTCGGGGAAAAGTCTTAATTTCTCGCGATTGCGACTCCACACGTTTGTCCCAGACATGTTGCTCTTCGGGCGTCCACAAGTCCTTTTAGGTCTTTTACGTCAACTGCAAAGCACAATACGCAGGAGTCGATAATCCCGGCACCGACGCTGCTTCACAGTTTGTCAAATTTAATGGCAAACTTGAAAAATACATATCAATGGGCAGATGCGGCATTCTTGTAAACTATAGACAGCGCCATATTGTTGACCCTGTCATCAAGGAAACGTCCAGCTAGAATATTCATTAATGTGATTCGCTCATCGCCCTGTCAATCAAAGTGTCAACTCTAACTTCCCTGAAGCTGATTCGCTGATTTTTGACCTTGGGCGTCACCAGAACGCCAATAGACTTTGGGGTTGCTACTTACTTTTCTGTGATTGGCTAGCTGTCACCTCGAGCTCCGCCTTCCCATCGTAGCCCCTGGAGGAAGATGAGTAACCCGCAGCCAGGACTGCTAAATCATGGCAACATTTATGGAACGACTAGCTTTTCTTCAGAAAGTAAGTGTTATTTACAGTCAGTGCTACTTGAGAAGACAATTAACAGCTGAACTGAGCATGTCGAGTCGCACGAGGCGTTAACGTGTCTGTTTAAATCTGTTAAGTTGTGCCACCTTTAGCTTGCTATTAGCATGCTAGCTAACAACATGAAGAAAACAAATTTGGTAATAATAGCTTGTCATGTTTCACTGCACATGCCAGGATGTTTGGTTAAAGTTTTAAATCGGCAAACAGCCATGCAACATAGATGAAAACTAAACTGGTAACGAGGCGCTGTTGTGATGTCGAGGTGGTTTCCATGTTAAATCCTTGCTCACCGTTAAACAAACAAACAAACTGGTAAATGGTTTGTTAACTATGCAGATGTTATGGGAAACAAAATTTGACAACGTGTGTGATCTAGGCGTCATTTGTTCATCATCTCTTTCACCAATTTTAGGTGCCGACTCTGATGAAGGCTACAGCAGATGATGAAAACCCCTGTCCTGGCTACCTTTTCCAAGAGATTGGAAGTATCCTTTGGCTGCTTATGTTGTGGTTCAGTCAGCAGCCCTGCCCCTGCTGGCCTCTGTAACTACTGAGGGCGGTATATATGCGACATGTGGCTCACACAACTCATGCAAATAAATTGCTGTAGCTGATAGCTGCTGAATGGGTCCAGATATCATCTAGAATCTGCACAAAAAAAAAGCTTATCTCAAATTTGGGCCTTATTAAGAGAAAGTTAAAGGGTGTAGATTATGCTTCAAAGGGTTGAAATCCTTTTTCTCAATGAAATGTCACATAGCAAACCTCAGTGACACATCTCCCTTTTTCATATAAGGGACTGTAGAGTTCTCTAATGGAGAATGGCAATTCAAGTTAAACTGACTAAACCAATTGCAACTGTTAAGTCAAAATTAATTGATTGGAATCTGTTGCCCAGATCAGACAGACTGTTTACGCTATGGTGATATCCTTAACCTTCACACTAGAAATTACCCATGAGTCTTCAGGTTGTGGTCAGTGTTTGTTGGAGTACCTTTTGGAGAGGTTGCAAGTTGAGTCCTGTCATGTCAAACTCAAGGTGAGACCAGTGTATTACTAAATTTCTGCCTGTAAACTGAAACTTCAATATAGAGCTGTGGCACGTAAATTGTTGTTGCACTCCTGCTTCTGGTCTCTCAGGTGCTCAAGATCTTTGTCCATCTCTGTGGCCATGGTTCAAACCATTTCCTCACAGAACTTAGAAGGAACTCCACTTTCATCCAGCAAGCATCAGGTTAGAAATTGGTGGTTTTGGCTCCATTTAACTCTCAGCTGCTCTGTGGCTCCTCTGTTACCTGAATATTCACTTTGTTTGCTGCTGGGCATTTGTACTCTCCAAGTTTATAGTGGTCCACCTGATCCCATTCATGGCACAGCATTATACCAGAAAGTGAGGAATACAGCACAGGTGAGACGCAGGTCGTATTTCATCATTATGTCAATCACATATGTGTGTCACCTAGGACAACACACTCAATTTTTGACTTTTTCTGTTTGCAGGAAGTGGCCAGGTTGCTTTTCACAGATACAATTTCCACCAAAAGTGGCATCTCCCCGCTTAACCTAGCCCCCCCAACAATGGGTGAGCAATAAAAATGCAAACTTACTGACATAAGCACTCTCATCATTAAAATACATACATCATCATGTAGAGTTATGTATCATTATTGAATCCAAAACCGGTATTAAACTTGTATTCAATGTGAAAGCACTGGAATTCCTTTAAAAAACTATTTAGGTTTAGTTTATCTCACAAAACCTGTATTTAACTTAAAGGCTCTGCACACACTCACAGGTGTTTTCACTTATTCTGGCTAATTAGATACAGATTAGATGGTTAGATGCAGCTGTACTGGGGATTATGTGATGTCCAGCTCCAGTCCAGAGAAGAGGGCCAATTAAGCACAAGAAGGGAGAACACCTGTGCCGGTTTAACTGGACATTTAATATTTAGGAGACCATAGATTTAATGATGAGAGATTTTGGAACCCATTCCTACTCTAATAATGTAATAATATTATACATCATTTGGCCATTGATAGATGTGACCTCAGTTACCATGTAATGAACAAGCATGAGTGGCAATGTATGAAAGATAGAGATGTCTTTAATTAGCTACATTAAATACTCAGTCATTGTATTTTGTGAGCTGAAAGCCATGGTACAATCGGTCTTTTGTGTCTTTCTGTTCAGGTATGGGCTCAGCAACTTCCCACAGGTCAGGAATGCAGGGCTTTGGATACAGTCCAGGGAAGCAGGGGACAGGTGAGTGATGCGCCTATGACCACCACCACACCATACCGCACGCACGCACACACACGCGCACGCACACGCGCGCGCACACGCGCGCGCACGCGAATCAGATCGAGCTTATGTCTGTACCTGTGCCTCCCAGCAGGTAGTGACTCAATATTGGATAAGATCCAGAAAGCTGCAGAGGTAGTAGCCAGTGCTGTCCTTCCGCCAACTGAACACCAGGGCATTCGTCTCCATGACAACCATTACAGGGCCGTAGTGGCGCCTTCTGCACCCATCGAGGTGGCTGTGCCAGCGTGTGCCTATAACCTGCCTGCTCGCAGACCAAAAGGTCAGACATTGTTGGTGTGATGGAAACATGGAGTTAGGATGAATATAAGACTTCGATCTCAAATATTTACAGTATGTCACAAACGCAGTGTATGAGTCGCTGACAGGGTCGCACTGCAGCATTGAGACTTCCAGTTGACACCCCAGACTATCATGTGTCTTCACCACAGCAGTGACCCATTGGTGCCCGGGGCAGGTAGGAGGCGGCTGGGAAGAGACCGACAGCGGCAACAGCTCCTCTCACAACTCTTCTCAGGACATTGCGGCCAACAGCAGAGCCTCTGTGGGCAGCAAGTCAGCCGGTACTGGAAGCCAATCGGGGGCCAGTAGAGAGAGCAGTGGCGACCTATCAGAACGGTGAGTGGCAAGGTCAGCCTGTTAAAGCTGTGTCAGGAGTTATCAGCTAAATCACAATGTAGTGATATTTGATAGGCAGTGGTTTTATCTTTGGGTGCCCATGCAGTTTTCATATGTCAGACAATAGCTTTTTTTACCAGTATTGTCACTTTTCTTTAACGACTACTGTTATTATAAAATAACAAATATTCTCAATTTTTCCACATTTATTATCATTTCTCTGTTTTACGCTGTCTGATCTTCAGGGTTGAAGCCCTGCAGCTGGGGGACTGTGGCCAGGAGATGGCTCTCATCAGCAGACTGACAGAGGGCTCCAGAGTTTTCCTGTCCAGAGAGGAGAGCCAGCACTTCATCAAAGAGTGAGTGCATCTAAAATCAGATTGACGTTCTGCCTGAATCCTCCGCTTGTTTCTCTGTTGTCTTTGACTTTTAAATAAGTGACATAAAATCTGTTTTCTAATCTGTCAGGTGCTCCATTCTTAACTGTGAGGTTGTGGTGGAGTTGCTGTCAAGCAAGCTTCAAGATCCCTCAAACACTGTTAAGATGGTAATAATAAATAGGCTTCACTAATAACCCAAGTTTTCTTTATGATATTATGCAATCCTGTAATGTACAAATGTTGTTTTCCTCCAAACCTGCAGCGAGCACTATGTGCTGTCGCATGCCTCATGACCTCTGACCTGCTTTCTCTTGAGCAAATGTTTGGAGCTACACAAAGACGGCTGCATCAGCTGAGTGAGGGGCCCCCAGGACCTGTGGCAAACAAAGCCACCAAGGTAAAAGAGACAGAAAAACAAAACTGCACATGGTGAAGACTGATAGGAAAGAACTAGAGAAAACTTATCTTCTTTTCCTCTTATCTCCTCCTAACAGATTTTGCGACAGTTTGAGGCTCTGATGGGCGGACCTTTGAACACTCCCAGGCAGGATACTGCGAACAGTAGCCACCAGGCAACTACTAATCCGCCTCCCACATCTACATACTCAGACCCTTTACTACCAACCCAGTCTGCTGACAGCACCAACCTCAATCATTATCAGCCTGACGCTTCCCCCATAGGTGTCAGCCAACTACCAAATCACACATCTTCCCCTTCTAGTCTGGTCTTGGCCCAGAGAGACTCCTCGGGGGAGCCGGTGAATGACTGTGATGAGATGAAACATGCTCCCATTCAACCAGAGCCAGTCAGGACTGCTGAGGTTACACTGGCTGTTGAAGATCCAGATGTCAGAAACCGAGGTTCCCCTCCTCCCTCTGAGTCCCAGAGTGAGCAGCCCTGTCTGAGCAGATTGTCTCTGTTCAACGGGATGGAGCTGGTGTCCAAGGGGAGACCGTTGTGTGACAGGGAAAGAGAAACATCCCAGGCAGAAACAGACACAATGGACGATGATTTAAAAGAGAATCCAGCTGTGCATAACTCTGACAATCCAGTGCATTCAACTCCCCCTGGCACCAGTAAAACCAGTGAGAACGCTCCTTCTGAGAGCGGCCAACCAGTATCGGCCTTCTCATTTCTCAAATTTTGACCAACTTTTTACAGCTGGAACTGTTCCACTTGAACCAATGATGTCATCATATAAATCCTCTTAGAAAATCTATTTAATTTTATAAACCAAGATCAGACCTGTAAGGTTATACTGTATAGACGGGAGATTCCCATTATGTTTGGGTTGTCTGTTCGTATAGTGTGGTGCCTCCGTGGAAGCTGCATTTAAGCAGCAATATATTGGGTTGAGAGAAAAGAGATTCAGGACTCATAACTGTAGTCCTTAAGGCTGAGGTTGAATTTCTCAAAAGTATTTCACAAATACGGTTGTCTTGAATTACAGGTTTTAAGTGATGGTTGCTTTATCTCAGGATTTCTTTTAGGTAACAACTCTTACGCCTCTGCAGCACGCCCTGAACCTCTGAGGGAGAATCCCTTGATTTGTAATTTGCACAACAGTTGCTTTTCTTATGAACTCAAAAAACTACAAAGGAGAGTTGTCTTCCATATTTTTTGGTACTAAGCTATAATATCAGTGTAAATGTTACGAGTGTTAGTTTACTAAATTATTTATTATGTCTACCCTGTACTGATTCAAACACACCCATGAGACTGGTTGTAGAGTGCATGTCTATGATTAAAAATGCTAATGTAAGGAGAACTAATGGGGGAATTAATTACTGAGATAGTCTGTGTGCACAACCAATGTGTGTGGAATATGGAATCTTCCATTAACATAATGCAAGTCGCTCATGTCACCAAATAAAAAGCAGACTACCATATCATCTCACTATTATTTTAGTTACATACTGTACTGTGGTGTTGAGTAATGTGGAATGTAGTACAAACTACATGCCCATATGTTAATCCAACCTACTGGTACTGACAATGAACACTACTGTGTTTTGTTTCAGTGAATACAAGCCATGCTGTTGCACGTGCTGAAGGACAATAAAACATGCTGTATTTTTGTTACAGCACTAACATCGACGTAAATGAGCCTTGATGTGCTGTATTTAACAAGACTCTAGATTCTCTCAGTGACAGTTGCAGACTTCACTTTCAGTAACACTTTATTTCAATGTCAAATGATTTGGAACATTACACAAAATATGAATCACTATCACTTTCACACCTCTTATTTTATTTGCAACACAGTGTACTGGTCATATTAAACCATCCATAAACAAGTATGGCTGATAGGCTTATGACACACTCATACACATGATGTGTTAAATGTTAAAGAAGTAAACACCTGGTTCTAAATTATTTTCGAGAGCCTTTTCTTAAGAGCTTGTTTTTGTTAGACGCACTGTGCTGAGCATACTGCTGCCAGAGCCGCAGACTCCAGTGCCTGCCCTCAGCTCTATAATTAGCCAGGGTCCAATCTGAGGTTGCATTTTGGTGGTGAGGCTCATGAAGAATCTCTGTTCCATTACCTTGAACCTACTGACCTGCCACACCTAAATGTTCTACAGTCATTTAAATAGTGAAAGTAACTGCAAAATACAAGTTACTCTAACTTTATTACTTTGGTTAGAGAAAACACATAAGGTCTAAAAATGTTTTTAACTCGATTGTTTTAATAATGCTCCCTGGGAGTCAATCTGTTGGCTTCCTTCAACTTACTTTGTGAATGGGATCACGACAACTCCCACTTCACTGATAAAAATGCACGACTGACTTCCCCAGTCAAGAGTAAACAGAATGAGGAGTTACTGAGTAAAGTGCTTAGCTTTATTTAGTCTTGCAAGCACTTTGGATCATCATCACACTTTTCTTGTGATTAGCACCAATGAAAATGTCCACACATCAATGCACGCATGTAAAGAGAATGATACCTCTTTATAAAGTGCACAGGGTGCGTGCACACACACACACTAACACACATACACATCAATACTGCACAGAAAACCACAGTGGCTGGGCCATGGAAAGGCGGATGTGCTTATGGTCTTGACAAATGGTACATGGCGAGGTGGGGATGAGCCTTTGTGCCCAAAATCTGTAAACCTCCCCACACATCATCCCTTTCCCCCTGACCCGAGTGTGTCGCTTGAGCCTTTCAAGGAGGAGCCACCGTGCCAGTAGTGTCTGCACTGATGGGTGAAGGACAAAAGGTCAGGAGAGGGGGTCAGAGGTCACAGTCATGTCGAGCCTGGACGCCCTCTGGTCTGCAGACTGCTGAAGTGCGCCTCCCTCAGGACTCTGTTGATGTAGTCGTAGGAGACACTGCTGCCGTTGCCATGGAAACCATGCTGCAAGGAGCTGGCAGAGTCTTCAAGCTTTGGACTGAGGGAGTACTGGCTGATGCAGTTGTTCTGGCTGTGTATGCATGGCCTGGTAGTGACCACTATTGCTCTCTCTGGACTACTGATCCCATTACTGCTGTCACTGCTGGAAGACTGTAAACATGGAACAGAGATGGGCTCTGAATAGCAGCTTCATGGATGGATGCAGAAGCTTTAAATAAAACGTTCAGAGCTTTTCCTGACAGTGGTGCATTGCATATTTATTTATATGCATATGCATAACTACACATTGCTTGCGCTATCCACAAATGTCAATGGACTCTGCATTACACTTGGAGAAAGAGAATACATAACCTTAGCAGAAATATTTATCCTCTTCCAAAAGATGACTTTCATTACATAGTCAGGTGAACTATGGGTAAACTTTTGCATGTGTGATGGTCTAAAGATCAATTCAGTCTCACCTCTGAGTCCAAATCTGACACAAGCAGGCTGGGACCCCCTCCTGACCTCTTGGCCTGAGGACTCAGCTGTTGGTCTTCCTCACTGTCACAACTACGATGTCGCTTCCTGTGCAAAACAGAAATGGAAGGGGGTATTGTTAGGCACAGACGACGGTAAAGGAACATAAAAATTAAAGATGTAGTGTGGAATAAGCGATACAGGGAGGGGGAGGGGGAGGGGGAAGGGGGGGGGCGAGGGAGACTATCAAAAAGAGAGAACATGAAGAGGAACCAAAAATAGCAACACGCACACACTCACAGGCAGTTACATGATCAGACATGTGGCACTCCCATTATGAGAACAAACTGATTAAAACAACTTGATTGGAGTCTATGTAGAGCTTTGACGTACAGAATATGTATGTATTGACACTGCATTGTCACATTGAATTGTCAAGGATATTGTAGTAAAATGATCTAGCTACGGAGATGCATTACGATGATGGGTCTGTATTACTGAGCAAGATGTGTGAAAATGGTTCTTCGTGTTACCTGTTGTCAGTCAGCATGTCTGCAGTCTTGACGGATGGGGTCTTTTTTGGCAAAGAGAAAGGTTGACACTCCTTGTAGGCCGGGTCGAGATGTCTTATTTCAAAGCTTTGGCTGGGTTACAGCTCCACGGCCATTTCGCTGATAAACTCAGTATGGCAAGCCCCCTCTCATCTCATCAGGAAGTCCAGGACGTATGTGTATGTGAGCTATCTCCAGCCGGCTAAAGCACAAATCTCAGCTGTGGGTTAGTTCAGCCCTGTCACTGTTTCCGAGTCCAGTCCGCCCTGCCTACGCCTAGCCGGTAGTACAAACTGCTTCTGGACGTCTGAAAGCTAACCAGCTAACTGCTAGGCATTCTCGTTTACGCAGTGAAATCTCGAGGAACTCCAGGCATGACAGCAAAGGCAGCAGACTAGCCTGCTAGCTGCTACCGTGCGACGTTATGTCAGCTACTTGTCAAGCTAACTACTTTAGCTAACTACTGCTGCAGTATGCTAACGGAAAGTTCTTCCGCTTTCGTATTCCGTTCACTCGCCGTTAATTGTGGTTAACTGTTGCCTGTACTTTATAGCAGTCAGATACAAGACAGTAAATAAGTAGGGCTAAGAATGTATTACATTTTAAAGTTGTCCGAAGCAAGTTTACCAATACCCCAGTGTGGTTAGGTGTGCCATAGCAGCGGGCTTCTCTTCGCTGGTCGTCAGTGTCGGTGTTGCCTGAAGTGAAGAGCTCCGCCTCTCTGTTTACATGACGTCAGAGCGGAAACGGCTTCCGTCAACAACACAGTGAACATCCAGGGGTGAACTGTACACCTTCACTGAACCGTAATCTCTCTTTTTCTTTTTTTTTTTTACTTTTTCCCATTACGAATAAGCGAATTCATTTGACACAAAAGATAGGTTTTGATAGGGTGTCAAGGACAGTCTACTCCACTGTCGAACGGAAGGCAACGTGTTGTATGCTAACCGGATGTTAGAAATTTCATTAGTAATTTCATGTAGCATTAGCATTAAGCTATATGTGAACTACATCTCCAGTGTCTGACCAGGCAGGTTTTTACTCTTTATATCTACCTGCACTTCGTGTGTACACATGTATGATCATTTGGGTTCATAGGTTGTAATTGGATGTAGATTTAGTAATATAATGCTATATAATAAATATGTTTTGTCTACAAGTACCTCTGGTATTCTACTATTTCTAACAGTTTTCATTTTTAAACACAGTTTATAATAAGCATCAATAGATGGCTATATGGGCAAGGTACTCGAACTGCGGCATGGAACAAAAATACGGGATATCAAAGCCATGTTGTAAATTTTCACCTTGACTTCATCTAATGTTAATGGGGTATATCTCTGCTGCAGATGAAGGTGATCCAGCACTCTGCACAGACACTGCAAACAGCTTTGGTCTCTGATCATCAGGGCTTGGCTAAAGTTTACAGAGAGTACACAAAAGAAGAAAGGCGTCTTCTAGAGGAAGGATTCCACCCCGGGGAGCCAGGTTCCCTTTTCCAACCCATCACAGTGCACTCTGACTCAGACTGGATCCCTGCTCACCCTGAGGAGCCTCAAGACTTTGAGAGCTTCTACAGAGACCATTACCGGAAGACTCCCAATGCGAGTCACAACACTATTTATATTCAAACCATAGGTAAGTATGTTTGTGTCTAGTGGAGTTAGTACCTGGAGTAGTTTTCTTCACTCACGTGGAGTGTGTTTGGGAAAATAGATGATGAAAATAGATGGCCATTAGCACTGAACATATAAAAGGGAATGTAAGCATGAGTATATTTACTGTTGTAAATATACATAATAATAATATATATAGTAATATATCAGTGCCAGTAATAATGCACCATTGAGCATAGATGATGATGATCTCAATGACCAAGACATGGGAGAAATTAAATTCAAATGATACTGTGGGCTATACGGATGGATGAGGCATGAACAGTATGGTATACAGTGGTTTTTTTAGACTCTATGTGCAGCAGGTCACATGGTTGCTTGGCCTTATTTCTTCCCTATGTTTCTTGTAGGTTCCTTTGGAGAGGCAGGGGTCCAAACAGACCAGTATGTGGAGTGGCTCAGACAATATAGCCAGGCCTTCTTCTATGGACTTTCTGTGAAGTTGCTCCCAGCAGTTACTGTGGCTGAAACGGGATGCTCTTTCAGAGTTAACAGTAACACACACAACCTTCAGATTCTCACTGGTATATTTGGCAGTTTCACTTCTTTCTTTTGTTTTTTATAAATATGTGAGTGTTGGTGGCAAAATACAGTGATCCCAAACTCGACTGTCCATGATATTGCTTTGTCATTATGCTTTTCTCTTGAAATTTAGGTGACCTGCTACGATTTCTGGGCAACAAGAAACCAAAAGATGCTTTTTGTATTGTTGGAATCACAATGATTGACCTGTACCCCAAGGACTCCTGGAACTTTGTCTTTGGACAGGCTTCTCTCAGCATGGGTGAGATTTTACCTCAAAGCTTTATGTAAGAAAATATAACTTTCTCTGTGATTATTAATGATAGAAGCTGCCAGACAACACTTAGTAATTATCCTCCACTGTATCTGAACATACTGAAAATCTGATACCCTAAAATACCCTGATGTGTCTAGGATGCACACAAATAGTAGAATAAGTAAACAATGCCTCATAGTTTAAGGATATTTTGTCAATGTGAATCATACATATATTTATGATCATCAGTACTGTCTCTGATGATGTAATGTGGTTGTAGCACCACTAGATGGTGCCAAAGTGAAATACATATAGGAGAACTTCAGTTCCTAATAGCCTCATTATTCTTTTTGAACTATGCACAGGAATGGGTGTTTTCAGCTTCGCCAGGTATGATGACAGCTTCTACAGCAGAAATTATGCAGGGAGGCTGAGGAAACGGCTTCAGCTGAAGCAGGGGGACTACTCTGTGTTTGACAGATATTACACTCCCCCCATCTCCAGCACTCCTCTGCTTCGATCATGCAAGGTTTCTAGCAAACATGCTCTTCCACGCACTCACTTTTGAGTGGTCTTGCCAAAGGTCATCCAACTCTCCACTTTTACCAGTACTGCTGATTAAAAGACAAAAAACTGCTGATTAAACCATTTCATGTCTGTGCTTGTTTTTATTGTGTTGTTATCAGAAAACCCTAATGTGAAATATTTCTTTGCAGACAATGACGCATGAGATTGGCCATATGTTTGGAATAAGGCATTGCCAGTGGCTGAACTGTATCATGCAGGGTTCCAACCATCTAGAGGAGTCTGACCGTAGGCCTCTGGATTTTTGTCCCATCTGCCTCCGCAAGCTTCAGGTTTCAGTCGGCTTCAAAATAGGTGAAAGATACAAGGTAAAAAAAAGATTTCATAGAAAACAATACAATATAACAAAGATAATATGGTAGTCCCTTGTTCTTGAGTTTTCTATTTAAGTCTTCTTACAGTATGTTAACTTTGAGTACAGTTCTGCTCAGGTCTCATGATGAAAAAAGCATAATTATGTCCTCGTGAAGATAACACCTTCATAACATTAATTGGCAGAAGTTCAACAGGAGATTATGCTTAATCTGACTCTAATACAGAGTAAATCCTGTAGTACAGAATCGAAAAGTATATACTCGTGATGTACTCTTTAGAAGAGCAGTACAAGTTCATTTGGTTGCTCACTTACTCGGTGCTGGGTCACTGACTTTAGTCTGTGTCACATGCCTAAGTAATCCTGATTTTCTCAACCCACTTTCTAGCAACATCTATGCTCTACACTGAGAGTGTTCTTGGAGCCGACATGCCTGAGTTCACATGAAGTCTTTAACGCAGACTGAGTTTTAACTTGAGTGTTCTCAGCTTGTAGATGTCTCACACTAAATCTGACCCTTTCACAATGACTAATTGCTTTTTAACCTTTATTGTATATATTTCAGTTCCAGTAAGTATAACAGCTGTTTTTCGTAGAATTTTTTTTTGTTTTGCACATTAGCGGTACCTGTTACTGTGGCAACATCAATACCCAGAAGTAGCTTGTTGCAACACGCACTCTTGTTTACAAAGAAGCTTCTTGTTTTTCTGAATCACGAGATAGAAGTCAAATTCCAGACTAATGCAATAATTTAAGAATAATCTACTCAAATTGGAAGCATGTAACCTCGTTAGTCGCAGATGCTCTTGAATATAACAAAGAAAGTCTTTGAGAACTGGAGAAATTTAAAGACATTTCTCCGCACCTTGTGATCCCGGCTGACCAAAAGATCCGTTTTACAAAATGCATAGACACAATCAGATGCACTTCAGATTTTTTGAGTGAACTGAATGAATGTTTATCTGTGTTTATTAGGCCTTATTGTACTGGATGGAGGAGGATCAGAGACAAACACCCAGAGCAGGGGAGGCGGTTGCTCATCAGTCTGAACTCTACCTTCCCAAACCCACCGGAGCCTTTCATGCATCCAAACTTTGGCTCTGCAGGTGCCTTGACATACTGGAAAAAAGGTGAATTATAGTATTTTCCTGTATATGTGGATAAGATCTGGAGATAACAGAGAAGACGGGGACATCCAAATGCATGTAGCGCTCAGCTTTTCATGTGTACCATGACACATTGTCCTGTGTTGAAGATTCATGCTGCTGTTTGATAAAAAAACAGAATCTTGTTGTTTATGACTGTTACACCCGACCACAGGCCACACTCCTTATATTTTGCCTCACAGGTATTGGCTACCCATAGTAATGTACACTATATGGAAGCAGAGACTCCACATATTGACATTATCAAGTATATATTGAGATGTACTGGTTAAACAATGTTATGTGCGCCAGTGGTTCCAAAATGAATGAATAAAATTATATTTATTATTGCAAATTAAGGATGCTATATGTACATGACATATCTTTTATTAATATATTATATATTTATAATATTCTATCAACATGGGGTGAGCTGGGTTGGTGGACTTTTCATCCTCTTTAAATATTTGTTCCAATCAAGTAACTCACCTTTTAGCTTTCTGTTTGAGTTTCTATTAGTTCTGAAGTTCATGTATTTTAATATGTGGAAACTTATTGTAGTGCATCTGTTCTTCTTCATTATATTTTGCAGTGAACAGTTTCTTCCAGGTAAATGTTTACAAAAAGAAACCATTAGTCATAATTCACAGGCTCAAGTCACTGTTTCTTTATTGTGATTGAACACATTTTCATTACAAAAATAGTTTGAGTCTGACATCTCATATCACAGTGCATTTGTCAGCTTGGCGACAGCTTGATTAAAAATAAAGTTTTAATCACATACTCCTGAGCTTTATGCATTCTCTATAACAGGTGTTACAGAATCTGTGCAATTTAGTGTTCGTGCAGCTACATTTGGTTCACAGTTTTTCTGGCTTTCATTACAGTATTGATCGCCAGTCGGTAATTAGTTTATCAGTGTTAAATCGGTGCATCTTCTCTCTGGAACATCTAAAGGCACCTCCATTAAGACACTGCATCACTCGTGGTCCATTTTGAACAGGTCCATACCTTTCAGCAATATTTCATACCACTGTCTGTTAAAACAGGATGACATCAAAAGCTAGTCACTCTTTTGAATTTTAACAGTACTGATTCTGGTAAAAACACTGTTTGGTACATTGGGTATGTAAGGCAAGAGTGCTACATACATATTGTGATCCAAAGGTTCCCAAGATTGCTCTCAGAAAACCAGATCTACAGAGGCATATGTTAAACACTTAATAATGGTCTTCTTCATTGTATTCGTGTCACTTCAGCTCTCTGGTAGCAGTAGTCTTTCAATAGCTTTTTATCCACTGTGTGGCTTGACCCTTTTATTACCCTTATCCTGCGTTATCAACTCAAGCAAATCGTATAACCTCCTGGACATCTCTTGTGGCACCTGCATGGTTGCGATCCAAGATGACTTCTGCTTTAGCGCAATCATGAGGACCGTCAGTTCTGTCCAGTTTATGCTCTCCACTCTGTTCCTCTGAGTCCTCATTCCTTTCAGCTATGTCTTCAGGTTGTTTTGAGTTTCTCTTCCTACAGAGTAATCCTCTCTTAGCAGGTTTTACCAAACCCAGGAACACGGCACTCAGAGCCATGCCGATTGCGCACGAGTAGAAGGCTGATCCGTAGTTCTTAGTGACATCCACCAGCACACCTGGGGACAGAGCAGAGGTTAAAAGGAAGCATTAGAGGAGCACTCCAGCAACTTTACAAATCAAGTTCAGTTTGCTCAACTCAACAGTTGTATAAGTCTTTGACTCTTTAGAGAGCTTTTTAAAGGAATGAGAAAATAACCCTGACGATGTCATGGTGATGTCATCAGAGTCATCTAGGCAAGATATGCATAGAGAGGGTCTAAAGAGAGACACTTTCAAGTTGCATTATGGGAGATGTAGGATCCAGTGGTATCAGAGCTTGGCCCATAGTAAGGACTAAAAATCAAGGTATCTTGTTCTCTGCTGCACCAATTTTTCTGTTTGAATCTTGTCTCTTGAAAGTCCTTCAAATTAACAGAAGTGCAAAACTAAAATGATGGAGTACACAGCACAACAGCTATTTCATTACAAAGCCCTACAAACCTCCTGCGCTTAAAGTCATTGTCTGCATTTCTTTCTCCCTCTGTCACTCTTTCAGCTCTGATTGTACAGTATGTTCATTGTACCAAGATACAGTCAAGTAGGAAACATGGTGTTAATATGATCAAAATTACATTTTGGTCATCATGAAATAAGCATCTGTGTGTGTGATCTGAAGATAAACTTGTGATTAAAACAAAACTCTTACCTCCAAGTGGGGGTCCAGCCAGCCCAGCAAAGCTATGTATGAACACGTAGACCCCAGCAGCCGAAGACATCCTATCTATGCCCACCACATCATCCTCAGCCAGCATGGGGATGTGGGTGCATGCTAGTGTCCCCATAAAGAAGCCATACAAAGCGCAGCACACAGCCAGGCCATAGAACTCCGTAACCAAAGTAAATCCCACCAGATCCGCAGTCATTATGATTACACATGCCAGAAGAACAAGCAGTTTCTTCTTCCTGAACTGCTTACGTGTCAGGATCCATCCAATGGAGAATCGACCTAAGATTTCAGCCACAGCCATGGTGGAGAGCATGTAGGTGGCACTGTCCCGCTCCACGCCGCGACTCACACTCAGCTCAATGATGTAGAGTTGAGGGGCGAAGAAGCCGAGTGTGGCAAACAGCCCAAACAGAGAATATAAAATGAAGCTGCACTCTCTGAGGATGGAGAAATCTAGAAGTTTTGAATTCTTTGCAGATAGACTTTCATCCCGCGATTTATTGTCCTCATCTTTCATCCCTTGTTTCTCTGCGTCTTTCTTCTTTTTCCCCTCCTCAGTTTCAGGTTCTCTAATCTCTGCCTTACTGCTTTCCGCAAATTTCTGCTCCGTCTCTGAACTTGCTTCTTTGTGCAGTAAAGTCTTCTCCTCTGGGCTGCTGTCATCTGTGTCCTTTAGAGACTGAACACCAGAGTCTCCGGTGCTCAAAGAGCCTCTGGTTGGCTCATTGTCCAGACTGGATGAGGTATTTGGTGCATGTGAGGTCTTGTTCATCATAGAGTCCTCTGGATTTATGTCCTCTACATTCTCCTGTGCACTGAGGACATCCAGTTCCCTTGAGGACAATCTGTCAGTCTCTGTCTCGTGGGACGCTCTGGGTTTTAAAATGATTGGCCGAAGCAGAACGCCACAGATGATGATGGAGCTCTGCAAAGCTCCTATCACTGCCATGGTATTTCGCCAGCCAATATGGTCCCTCAGTGCAGAAAAGGCTAAGAGTCAAGAGGAGTTAATCAGTGAGTGTTCATCAATAAAACTAACTAATATAGAGTATAACCAGATTTATCCTTTAATATGGGTCAAACTTTACTCCTCATCCTTCATCTGAAGAATGCACATTGCAATAGACGGTTTTCCTGAACCCTAACCTCACACTTGTCTAAATGTATAGCTCTTGCACACACCTGGCGCCAGGGCAAACATGGACAGGGACTCTCCCATGGAAGCCACGGCTGTGACCAGAGCCCGTCGACGACTGAAGTATTTGGAAAGGATGGTCACAGTGGGAAGGAAGGTCAGACAGTAGCCCAGACCTGTGCAGCGGAAAAGATGCAAGTTTTTAAGATCTAATTCAGATAGACAAGCACAGCACATAATAGCAGTATGTGGTGTTCAAAAGGGGAGACA
Source organism: Seriola lalandi dorsalis (assembly GCF_002814215.2). Lineage (NCBI taxonomy): Eukaryota > Metazoa > Chordata > Actinopteri > Carangiformes > Carangidae > Seriola > Seriola lalandi. The sequence continues at coordinate 240,565 of NW_019525444.1, read as the reverse complement.
AAGGAACAACAAATCAATTACATACCTGCAACTAATCCATAGGTGATGTACATTTGATTGATGGAGTTGGTAAAGCTGGTGGCGATGGTACCCGTGGAAATAAGCAATCCTCCAATCATGACGACAAGTTGGAACCCAAAGCGGTTTGTCATCACAGAGGAGAGAGGCCCTGAGCAACAATGGTGGACAAACTGGTGTTAAGAGTAGGCAGTGGTACATTAAGTCCATCAATTTCATTGTCATTTCAGTCTATAGTCTCTACTTTGTTTTTGCAGGATCGCTCACCCTTGTTGTACTCACCATTGAAAGTCATCACAAACACGCAGATGGAAACAATCCACGAGACTCGACTGTTGGTCTCTCCAAATTCCTCCATCAGGTCCTGGAGGAAGATGCCAAAGATCTTGATGGTGCCATAAGTGAAAACCTCCACCAAGAAGAAGGCCACAGCCACCACCCATCCCCAGCCTCCATCAGGAGCCTCTGGGTACACGTTGGGCCCCAAGAAACGCAGTCCCTTGGCTCCACACAGTGCCATGACTGTAAAAAGAAATTGTATTTTTAGTGATTGGCAAAGTAAGGACTCACTAGGACTCACAGTGAGTGGCTGCACATCAAAACAATATTTCTGTCTCACATAAACAGAAAATATATTCTTAAGACATGTGCAGACACAGAGTCGAGGACAAGGCAGATCCTAATCAATAATTACAGCAATTGTTTTATTCGGAGTTTCTCTCCGTCAGCTCTTTTGCTTTGGAGTCTTTTCAGTAAGCAGGGTAACACATCCCGTTTGCAGCTACACTTTTTCTTCTTCTGCATAACTGATGCTTACTGAATCACAGCAGGGTGTTCCAGTCTGAGCCACTCAAGTTGTACAGAAGTTAAGAGTGCATAGCTTTTACAGCTTTTAGTATAAAATAAATCCTCATCCACTTAAATCCTGGTGCTCATCATGGTGCCTTTCACACCATTAAACTAGTTAACTTAAAATCACAGGTTTTTTTAATCTAGTTTGACCTTTTTCCCTTGTGCAACACTGCTTGAATCAACAAATGATCATTTCTACACCTGAATACATGATGGATTCTGTATAGAGTTTCCCAAGTGGCTCAACCTACCTAGGTTTGGTTTTATTATCTACAGTGTATTTTGTTTGACCCCCTAGTTATACAGAGATAGAAACGTGTTGTGTAATATTCCCCCCTAGTTTTGTCAAATTTCGCAATAGATGGTGGCTTCATAGCAGCTGTGCTGGTATGTTAAGCATAGCGTAAACTCTTTATTTCAGCTACTGACTTCTCATATTGCATGTCATACAATGCAACAAAAGCACTACTGTCTCCTTAAACCTGCTGTAAAGTTTACAAAAATACAACTGCTCTGTATGGTATTGTGTCACTTTAGCATCTAATAGAGCTGTATTTTGCAAATCGCTGTGCTGACCAGGCAAAAGTGTGTCATCATGCACACCTATATTTCTATATGCACAAGCAAAATAGTTGCCGTGGACAAATGACTGTAATTAGTGTACTAATGCAATTTGAATACTAGTTACATTTGCACAGCACTTTTAAGTCTTAATGATAATTAAAACGTTTCGGTTTGCAAAAAAAGTGGTTTCATTGAAAGCAACTATTATCACAGTATTTTTAAATTCCATCATACCATTCCCTTTAGTGTAATAAGGAAAACGCAAACGCGATGTCACCGCATGTTTGGGGTTGGAAGTCACTGTCAGTCAATGTTAAATGTTTTAATTTGTTCATGTTAATTTTAAAATAACGAATTTGTTTTAAAATTGACAATGTGTTACCTTTATTTTTTTTTTTCATTAACAGTGGAGGGAGTGAGTGGTAATATTTTGGCCCGGAACCATATAGCTCGGAACCATATGGTTCCGTCCCCTCGGCTGACGCAACCATTAGTCTAACTGCTGCTCACGTGGTCGGTATGCCACTTTAATAACTGCTCAGATACCTCGTAAGTACCTTAAGTCGCCTGTTTGAGCTACATATTTAGTTCAAGACGTGTTGAACGTAAGTCCCGCTAAAACAGGACTTTAACTAGAGCAAAGATACTGGATTATAATGAGACAGTTGATGCTCCAGGAGTGTCGCTCACCTGTGTGTAGCTAGTTTCAGACGGTTCCTTTTCTTCGCTCCTCACTGTTGCTCCTGTAATCCCGTTTGTGTCGCGCGCTACTTCAGTTAATTAACGGTTGAGCTCTCCGTACACATTTTTATTTAAATTTTTTTTTTTTTACGTGTATACGAACACAAACATTCGCTCACATGGAGACTCCACAGACACGCGTTAAAGCGAGCGCTGCCTGACACAAGCTGGCTCTCATGAACACCCTCCCTCCTCCCAACAGACACCCACAGGGAGAAGCAGGATAAAGGGAATCTGGTTACAGCCAGTCCTCCCCCCATATCCGTCTGCAGACCCCTGACTGCTCCCTTTTACTGTGTGTGGGGGGGTTTGGACACAGACTGGTGTGTGTGCGTGTGTGTGTGTGTGTGTGAAAGAGAAAGAGAAAGAGAAAGAAAGATTGTGGATGAGTATTGCTGTGCATTGAAGCAAAAACAAACAAACAAACAAACAAAAAAAAAAACAATGATTAATTGTCTTAACATTTAACAAAACACAATTTCTACATATAATTTGTGTGTTTAATGTTAATTAAAGGCTGCGCTCTGTTTGGCGTCAGTTCTACAGGTTATTGCACTTCTCATTATTACACCATTGTTATTACAATCCTCATTGTGCAGTGACTTTTGATCGTACAGTATGATTTTTTTTTTTCTTTCCCCTTTTCAAGTGATTGTACTTTGACATGATGTGGCAGCGATACTTCTATTCGGCCATCGTTTACTGTCCAATTCACCAACTCCACAACCTCCCCACACCTAAATATTCTACCACAGTCTGGTGGAATGACAGTCACCTCTGTCACATCTAATGGGACCGTCAACTCCCAATGAATTATTCACTTTTTTGTTTTATCTTCCAACTATGAATGCTGTTTAGTTTGATCAATATTTAGACTCGATCAAGAACCATGTTTCTTGTTTACAGGGGCATTTAAGAAATTTGATTTACTACTGAAAGGTTTCTAAATGATTTCCGTAACATGTATTTTGAGTTGTGTGGTCACTTCGTTCTGTTTGGAGTTGCTTTGTGAAAAACTCTTCATTGTGTTGTGCATTTCTCCAATAGAAACGTCCAGTAAAGCTGCACTTCTGGCTCTGGTACAGTTTAGCATTCAGGAGTTTAATCTGACCTCAAACCTTTACCTCATCATTTCTTTATGTTAACGTTACACATAGAGCTAGTTGGTGATGTAAATGGCTGTTGCTGTTTATCATTATGTGAACCAATTTGGTTTCAGGTGCAAACAACATTCACCCTCTACCCCTTCCTTTAGCAGGTTGAATATAGTTTTAATGTCTTTAAATACCGAAAGTGAGCTGAGAAATCAAACAGAAGTGTTTCACAGATGTCAGTTTGTATTACAAGTTGACCGGGTCTCCCTTCAAACCTATGTGATACTTGGCAGGTTTTGACCCAAAATGGCCGAGGCTTTCACCCTGTTTCTTCTGACTGGGATGCTGCTGTGTGGACTGCTGCTCCACACGATGTCTCAACATGGAGCCAGGGGTGATAATGGCAGTAAGAGGCCCAATTTTATCATCATACTGGCAGATGATATAGGCTGGGGTGACCTGGATGCCAACCGGCCTGAAGAGAAGACAAACAACACACCTTACCTCAACCTGATGGCCGAGCAAGGACTAAAGTAGAGAATTTATTAAATATCATATCATGTTTCCATGTCATATCATCAGCGTCTGATGTAAATCCTATTAACTGACTTGATCTGTGATACCTTTGCTTTTTAAGTGAAAGCATTAAGGTGATGAAAGCTGGTTATGTTTGGAAAGATGTTGGTGTTTCAGTCTATGACGAGTGAGACGGCACAGAAAAGGTTATATATGAATAACAAGATATTTTAGATGCTATATCCTCCTGTCAACGAGGTAGAGTGTCATTTCTCCATAAAAACATTGTTCTTTTTTTCTAGATTAACAGATTTCCATTCCCCAGCCTCAACCTGCTCCCCGTCCCGAGCTGCCATCCTGACAGGCCGCTACGGCCTAAGAAACGGGGTGACACATAACTTTGCAGTGGGCTCTGTGGCCGGCCTGCCTGTCTCTGAGGTGACATTGCCCCAGCTACTACAGAAGGCGGGATACTACACCGCCATGATCGGGAAATGGCATCTGGGCCACAACGGACCATATGGTCCAGCTAACAGAGGTAAGCGGGAGCTTGAATCTGTCGGGACCCAACTGAACTGTCACAGCCTCATTTCTGAAAGATTTTGTGTGAAATTTGGTTAAAATTTGTTCAAACATTGCACAAGGAAAGAAAAAAATCTCTCTTCTTTTCAAGCGAAAGCAAAAATATAGAGATTGGTTTCAGGTATGAATGTTTCTTTACCTGTATAAGAATGGACAAATTAAAAAAATCCATTTATTGTTGATCTGTGGCTTCTGTTGCCTCTTCTGGTGTCCTTTAGTAAACCTACAGTGCAAACAAACAACCCTTTGTAAACATAAGAGACAAATAAAGTTATCTATACCTCAGTAACCCAGATGAGGAAACTGCTACAGCCAGTGAGGTGTAAATAAGATTAGATTATGTATGGATTATATGTACATACACTACCAACAAATTCAATCAGCAACAGAGGAATTGCTGATTCAAATACAACATGTAATCATTTAATTCCATTGATCAGTTGAAGGATGCACATGACACATTGAACTGAGATAGGAGCTAAAACACATGCACATATACTTACGTTTCTATTGCGCAGCAGCTTTCAGGTTCAGAGCTATGGTGTCATTCAGTCTTTCCAGACTTTTCCAGCCACTTTGAGTCCCATCGGCCTCGCCGCAGGGAACAGACAAAACAGCCCAGATAATCAACTTCCTGCAGCTGTGTCTTGTGAGAATGCTGTGATCGTAGAAGGACAGCGTGAAGCTCACGGCGTGCGCATTATGCCTTCCGAGTGAAATTCATTTCCTCCTGTTTTTTTTTTTGCAAAGACACAACTCCAAGCCGTGATGTTTAAGTGACACAAAGTGATATCTCTGCGCTTTCTAAACGTATGGCCCCATGACATCGATCTTAGTCCTTTCTAATTGAACCTCATCAGCACTTACAGAATTTGCATTTGTCCTTGTTTGCTGGACAGGTTTTGACTACTACTTAGGTATTCCATACAGTAACGACATGGGCTGTACTGACATACCGGGATATAACCTGCCCCAGTGTCTTCCGTGTGACACACCTGGACCTCAGGTATTCAGGTGTGGCTCTGTGCTCCTACTCAAACAAATATGAAACTCTCACACCATAACTGAATTTTCTCTATAGACAAATGTTGTTCTGTTCGACATTCAAGTGCATACTTGTTTCTGTATGTACATTTCTCAAACAATGAAGACTGAGTGCATGACATTTTTACCAGGGGAATTGCAAAACACAAAAAAGTTTGTGTGTTTGATAGGAATATAAGTAATGGTAGAAAATACTGTAAATGGATGTAGCTGAGAAGTATTAGAATATGACATTCAAATTCACCAGTTCGTTTTTTTTTTCCCTGCACTTTCCAAGACCATGAAATATTGAAACGTAAGTGTAGGATGTAAAAGTTTCATATCTGTGGAAAAACCGAGGATGAGTGAGTGTGAGTGCACATGTAGGTTAGGAAGTTTAATTTACTACCTTTCTGATTAGACCACACTCTAAATCCCTACACCTCCCTAACTAATCCCAAACCCTTTCACCACTCGACAGCCTTACTTACACAAATACACACCCACACTCATATCATTTATTTACATGCCATTATGTGTATGTTATTATGCTCTGCTATTCTCATGTTCAAGGTTGAAGAGGAGCGCACATGAAGGCTGTTACTCCAAAGTTGGCCTTCCTCTGATTGAAAACAGCAGTATTGTGGAGCAGCCGCTCAACCTGTGGACACTAACAGAACAATACAAATCTGCTGCAACCAGGATTATACACAAGGCAAGGTACAATACAGCTGCAGAGATTCATAAAGTATAAAAAGGATTTCATATTTGACAGGCTGCTGCAGTATAAATAAGTTTGTGAGCATTGAGACATAACATAGCAACAGAGCATAGTTGTGCAACCTTTGTTTGAGCTTCTCTCTGTCAGTTGTGTTGTCCAGTGACTCAGCAGCCAGAGAAACCTGGTCTGTCAAGTCTCTGTAGAGAGAGAAGCAGACACCCAAACACACTGGGGAATCTTTCAAAATGTCCACTGCAACCCGATCACGGCAGGACCAATGAACTTTATTTTGGAGGCTATAATAGTGCAAGTAAAAGTCAAGGTCAGTAAAGATAGTCTGGTCTGTCACTGTTTCCATGCAGAACTCCCTGATTTTGACACTGTTTAGAGTCTAGTTGTTTTTGCCAGTGTTCAGCTGCTCTGAGCAAAGACACTTCACTGTGGTTCATTGGAGGGAACATTAGGAGGAAAATCAGCAGCAGGCAATAACATTTGTACCCACCTGTGGTTCATTGCCTTTCAAATGCATTGGTATATGACCAGAGGCTGGGAAAATGATGACCACCAATCTGTGTGTCCTCCATGTTTATATGTCACCCCATTCCCAGTGATCACATTCTTTTATGCATTTTAATGAAAATAGTGAAATTCTGTGGCTCGTATAGATAAGCTGATGAATAGCAGGCTGAAGCTACACATGTTGGTGTCAGTGTTTTCATGGGCTGTGCTAATACAACCCTATATTCCTAGTGTTGTATTGATAACAGGATAACCTACCAATACAGTATAATACAGTCCAATATAATAGCCTTACACTAAGTACTGCCTTTGTGCCTTAGTTGATTAGTTTCGATTTAATGTGTCAACGAGTTGTTGATCTTGCTTTATTTTGTGGTGTTAAACTAATATGAAGAACATTTTAATTATTATAAAAACTAAATACACACTTCCAGGCTTATTCACTGTAATTGCACCGTTTGTTGATATTCCAGAAAGAAGATAGGAGCTTTCTTAATTTGCCTATATGGAGGTGAGAATGCTGGTAGTAGTACAGTGCATAAAGTATATGTGTGTGTGTGTGTGTGTGTGTGTGTGTGTGTGTGTGTGTGTGTGTGTGTGAGTGTGTTTGTGTTTGTGTTGGAGCGGCTGGAGGGTGGGGAGGGGATGATCCCCGCTGTTTGCAGCTGTGTGTGAAAGACAACATGCCTTCATGCCGCGGGTATCGGTCATGTGTTTGTCAAGACGAAACAGCATGCAGGCTTTTATTCAGTGAGGTCATTTAAAGTGACTAATGCTGTTTTCCAGATATGCTAGAAAGTTTACATTCCTGCAAAGAAAAACAAAATGGCAACGTTCACTTTAAAGGACCAGTGTGCAGGATGTAAGGGGATATTTTGGCAGGAAGTCAATTATGTTTTCATCAGTGTTCAATCACCTGAAACTACAGATTGTTGTGTTTTCGATAGCATAGAGTCTATGTAGGGAGGGGGTCCTCTTCCACGAAACCTGTCCTGTTGCACTGCCATGTTTCTACTGTCAGAGCAGACAAACCAAACACTGGCTCTAGAGAGGGCCTGCTGTCTTTTTACATTGAAGGCCACCGTAGCTTCTCGTTCATGCTTGGAAAGCGCGGGGTGAGGAGAGGAGCATTCAGTTGGTTGCAACCTGCAACCTCACCGCTAGATGGCACTAAATCCTACACACTGGTCCTTTAATGTAGGAAACCTGCTCCAATGTGCACATTCATACCCTACGGACGTCACATATAATTGTTTCCAACACGTTTACACAAAATATAGTTCAGTATACTTCACTTTTATGTGTTAGATGCCAGTGTTGCATGTTGGCAAATATGAAGTTTTCATCTGGGGAACGCAATGTTGTTCAAATCATTGGCTGAATTTCACGCTTTCTGCGTTATTTTTCTGAGCTTGACTGCGAGTTGACATGAGTTTAACAGGCCTTTTGTCAGAGCAGACGTGATGATGTCATGGTAGCAGGAAAAGCACAGCTGTAACTAATAACACTGATAATGGCGGCTTTCCATTACAGTGTTTATCTCCAGGATTAATATAAAGGATTGTTATTATTAATGTTATTCCTCATGTTGCTGTGACAAGTCAAAATGTCTAAAAGAAATCTGCACTGTGGGATAATGGTGGTCTATGTTTGGAGACTAGTGTGAGAGTAGATACTTTGTTAGTCAAGAGCTTGCCCTTTTGCTTTAACACAGATCTGCTTATGAGCAAATATTGATTCAAAGAAGCATTTGTCTGTATAAACTGTCCGACACTTTATTCGTTGTCTTTTCAGGGAGCGAGGAAAGCCCTATCTGCTTTACATAGCGTTGGCTCACATGCATGTTCCCCTGGCGCCCCCGCTCCCTCCAGGTGCCCCAGCCGCTGCTCACCACCCAAACGACGGCAGAGTGTACAGTGCCAGTCTGCGAGAGATGGACGGCCTGGTGGGGGCAGTAAAGAGCGCTTCTGATGACACAGACAAAAACAATACTCTCATCTGGTTCACTGGTGAGACCGCTGGATGGATTATGTCTTTCTTTTTACACTACAAGTTTGATTGTTGTTGTAGAAAATAATCACAGTCTCATGTGTGTGCATTGTGTTTAGGTGACAACGGTCCTTGGGAAAAGAAGTGCCAGTACGCAGGAAGTGTAGGACCTTTCATGGGAAAGTGGCAGACAAGCAGAGGTATAAAAAATAAACTTCATGGGACACTGAAAAATGCATTCAGGCACCTGTGGATGCTTTGTTACCTGCTAAGGTGAGGTATCTGAGGGGGATCGTTTGGCTGTTGCTTGCTGCCTATTTTGACATGGTGTTAGCTGGTAGCTGGTGATATTGTAAACACAACATGCTTGGGAGGTAGTGGACAGGAACCCTGCATTGATCGGGTCCTTTTGAGTCAATCAGATCAATCGGGTCCGATTCCAGCGACAGGCTAGTAACCAAAGCTTGCAGGACATCAGCATCCCTGCCACTGAGGAGGAAGCAAAAGGTAGCACCTAGCAACAGGGGCGGGGGAGTGATGAGAATAGGCGGCCAAGGAAAGAGAGGAGTGATGGACAGAAAGTCAGAGTAAATTGGCTTAGGGCAAACGTTAATTCAGATCTGATAGGTGCAATGGAAGGGCTGAAATGGACAGGTGAGAAGATTTATTTTATGAAAATAGCATGGAAAGGTATTTTGGAGAGTAGAAAAAAGCAGCATTAGAGGAGGTAAAGTCAAGGCGGCAGCAGGAGAGAGATAGGCTCGTCAGAGTGGAAACAACTCTGAAGGCAGTGGGGGAAGGTGACAGATAATAAAACATTAATGTGCCGCAAAATGATCTCAAAATTTGACAGCTGGAAGGATTAGATTCATTCAAGGAGGAACTTATTATGTGCTTCCATCCCTCCAAATCCAAGCCAATGGATAGGCGAGGACCCAACGTGTCCTTTATGTTCAGGTATGGCTTCACTTTGGCTCATTCAGGGTGTAAAAGTATCCTGACTCAAAGTCGATACACCTGGAGAATTAACCAAGTGCTGAAGTGTCTAGCTGGAGCCGTGGGAGTAACAGGTAAACTCATGAGGCTGAACAAGTTAATGAATCAGGCTGCAAGCCACTTTGAACAGGCAGGATGCAAGGCAGCTAAATTAAGGGAGGGATCGGCAAATAAGAGTAGATTTAGAGAAACAGCTTGACCTCCCTCGGGTGATAGCTACCACTAATCTAAGACCAGATCTTGTGTTGTGGTTATAAACACAGTGATGTGTATTGTGTGGAGCTGAAAGTATCGTGGGAGGGAGGCAGGAGAAATGGCCTATAAGAGGAACAAGCTTAGATATACAGAGGTGGCAGTGGAAGGAGAGGAGCGTGACTAGAAACCTAAAGTCCGTCCCACACGTGGTGGTTGGCTTAAGTGTGTATTGATAATTGTACTGTCCGTCATATCACTGTGAATCCTCCTTTTCCTAAATTGATGATTTGCTGGTGTGTCAGGTGGAGGCTCAGCTAAGCGGACCACCTGGGAAGGAGGTCACAGGGTGCCGACAGTGGCCTATTGGCCCGGGAGGATCCCTGCAAACAGCACCAACTCCGCCCTGCTCAGGTACTAGGTGCTCCCATTTCACCAATACGGAGAGACTCCAACACTATCTAATACTAATGCTATCTTTATTGTATAGGTGGTACTTATACATGAGGAGTCCTCACTAACCCCCTCATGCTTACACACTGTTAGTTCACGAGGCAGGAAGATGCTTTTGGAGACGAGGATAAATGTTTATCATAAATACCAGTAGCTTAACAGAAAACATTATACATGTCTTTATGCTCTCTTGCAGTGGTATGGACATCTTCCCAACTCTTCTCTCTCTGGCAGGGGAAACACCTCCCTCAGACAGACGTTACGACGGCATCGATGCCACAAATACCCTCCTGCGTGGTGAACAGACTGGGCATGAGGTACTGACTAGTTTTCGTTGTCAATCTTACTTCGGTGTATATAAATAATTGTCCTCATGGTGTCGGTGGGGGTAATGTTTCAGACATTAGTTCTTCTCTTCTTTCTTTGCAGTTTCTTTTCCACCCTAACAGTGGTGCTGCGGGGGAGTTTGGTGACTTGCAGACAGTTCGAACAGGGAAATACAAAGCTTTCTACATCACAGGTACGAGTCAAATACAGATCCTATGTGTCCATGGCGAGTTCATATTGCAATTTATCACAAAGCAAAACATTTAAATGTGACACAAAGGGCTAAAACGTAATAAACACCATCCCCGTCCCCATGCAGGTGCAGCTGAGTCATGTGGTGGTGCAACAGGAAGGCAGGAGCTCCATGACACACCATTGATATTTGACCTGGAGCGTGATGAGGCCGAGGAAACCCCCCTGGAGGTTGGGACACCTGAATACCAGGCAGTAGTAGAGAGGATCGCCCGCAGGAGGGAGGAGCTATTATGGGACATTGCCACCGACACGTCTGCGTCCGCAGCAGACTACAGCACAGACGAATCAGCAGCGCCCTGCTGTGACCCGGGACAAGCTGTTTGCCGCTGCCACCCGCGCGGCCAACGGGACGGGAACTGACGCACTGAAACACTCACACAAAAGGGCAAGAGAGAAGTGCACAGATGGAAGCAAACAGATGTGGAGACAAATATCTCCTTTGGATGTGCTCAGCTGTTTGTTTGTAGAATGTGTTGTTTGGGGAGGTTCAACGTCCAGATGTGCAAACAAGCAGAGAGAGCAAAGAGAAGAAGAGGCCAAACTCTGTCATTAGTCAGGGGGCAGAGAGGAGGTCAGGGTGAAGTATTTCTAATGATTTGAGGAAACTAAGATCTATCAAACCAACTCTTGCCACAGTTTATAGATCAGTTTGTTGGGATGTAATTAAACATAAGAAAAACACACTGTTCAACAACTAGAGTTTCAGGGTACAAATACATCATTTTGTTATTATTTTGTTGAACATTTGATGAGATTTAAACATTCATGATGTAAATCATGCCGTCTTAAAATCAAAACCAGACAGTGCAGAGAGGTTGAATCACTTCCCAGCTTTAATGAGTCTCTGTGGTAAATGTCCAGTACTGAACAGCTCAATGCAGCGTAAGGGTGTCCTAACAGTGCCACCTTTTGGCAACTGAAATGGTATTACCATGTTACTTATTACAACAGTACTATATATAAATGTTATATATACATTATACACACAGTAAAAATCCTCAATATATAATTACGCATGGTAAGTCTATGCGTTGATGTGTAATACTTAAAACATTTTTTTGCAAAAGAATATTTAATACATCAAAGTAAAAATGACTATGACTTACATGTTAACATATTCAGCATCGTGTCGTAAATAAAAAGGTCTTCAGGATATCACTGAAATTCTCGGACCTGTAACTTTGTCACGTACAGCTCGTCATCAAGCTTTTCACATTTATGTGACTCTGCAGGTTTTTAGTCTCATCTATTGCTACCATGATTAATATCGCAGCCGCATCCACAAGTCATGTAATGCTTACTGCATGTAAGGTGATTTAAATAGTGTCTCACACTTATAACATCTTTTCCTTTCTCGAGTGAACTGCTGCTCTCCTGTCTTAAGGTGTGATGCATTTAATGCCCATTGATAAGCTCCCAACGACTGACAAAAATGCCCTGATGAGAGATTTTCCGATGATTTGGAAGTGACAGAAAAAGAAGGCATGTACATAAAAAATTATTACTTTTTTCTGATTATTATCAATTGCATTTTGGCTCATAAGAAGTTGCTAAAATTGCCTCTCTGGTGACTTCTTCATCTCTCTCTTTAGAGCATTTTTGTGAATCTGGCGCCTAGTTACTCTACAACATCTGCAGGCCAAGCCCGCCTGTCGTCTCCTCCGTGGTATATTCAGTCTGCTCAGTCATACTCTGCTGGACCAATCACCTGCTCATCTGGTCACTACCGTTATAATATTGTGCAACAACAATGTCATTATTCTAAAAAGTATTAACAGTTTTTATGGTGTAATATGGGAGTTAACTGTGAGACTCTTGAGACAGGCTTTGAATCTGTCTAAAGATAACAGCTTAAAATGTTTTTTTTTAATGATGTTTGAACCTTCCACTCATTTTTTTTAGTGTTTTTTTTTTTTTTTTCATATTTCTTCCTTATTACAAAAAGTGGGAGGGATGCAGAATAGAGACACACCAGGAAGTAGCACTCTGGCACGTTTTGACCCTAGGCCAGCAGGGGTACATGTGGGAGGGTGGGGGTGCCACAATGTCTCAACACGTCAGCAATATTTTTGTCCATCCTCGCTGCTTGAAACAAGTGAGTCTGATTGTTACGCAGGGACGGGAGGGTTTCACCGGGGGTTTGGTCAGTTACTCTGGTTGCCCACTGGTGGAAACTCGTTCTCGTCATCAAGACAGACGGGGCCCTCGGCGAATTCATGCTCGGGGATGACCTCGCCCTTCTGGGCTCCGCCGTCCTCAGAGTAGCCTGGGGAGAGAAGAGGACAGGCAGAGATGGGTTTTGTTCCCTCCCGCTGCTGATAACATCCTCGTGTCCTCTGTAAGTCCCTCTAGCATCAGCTGCTTTTTATGCTTTTTTTTTTGTTGACAGGTTTGATTTTGATGTACAGGCTTCTGCTCAGATTAAACTCACAAAACCTGAGCAAACTCTATTATAGGTGCTTTAGATGAAGTTAATGAGCTGATAATCACTGATTATAGTGTAACTCATCACTTCCCCTGAAGAAGACATCTTTACACATTACTTTTTTTTTACCTCTAGTCCTCTAAATTCATCGTCCCATTTACTATTTATATCTTTAAGTTCAATATATTATTGATAATCCTCTTGTTATACTGCATTAGATAATACTGATAATACTGTAAATAACCTTCATAATGTAACATCTGCTGAAAATGTGGGTTGTTTTTTGTTTTGTTTTTTATAATGAGAGGTTACAGCGATTGCTTTCAGATATTTCTCATCTGCCAGGTATGAACCATTTTAAAGTTAGAATTAAACCAAAGGATTAATATTCAGGAAATACTTCCTGTATAACATTGTAAGCTCTTACTTAAGGGCACTTTTATTTGCATTTGCATGTGTTTGCAGGTTTCAGGAGTTGCAGAACAGCAGTCGTTAAAACATCACACGTGTAGTGTAGGGGCTAGAAATATGTAGCCTACAGTAGGTTTAAAGAGTAGCTGGTGAGTAGTTCAGGATGCCAGTGTTACATGTTGGAAAGGTTTTACGATTAGGACTAGCCTACCCATGAGAGTGGTGGAGGAGGGTGGGGTTGAAGGGAGTGCCACCGTGGCAGCGTATGATTGGCCGGGCGGTTGGGGAGAGACATCCTCTGGTTTGTCCTCTTCCTTCTCTTCCACCTGCTCCTCACTGGAGTCAAACAGCCTGCAGGAACAGAGCAGACTGAGACTTAACAACATCACAACACCCAACACCTACAAAAAAATCATTCTACCTTTAAGCAGATATTTATGTGTGATACAGCCCATTAAGACACACACACACACCTGTGTTTTTGGACAAGGACACACTCGCCTCCATCCTGTGGATCCACATTATAGATGTAGAGAAACCCGTCTGAGGACGCCACCAGCAGGCGAGGGAGCTTCTGAATTCTGACCAACAAAACACAGGAGATGTGAATGAACCTGCTCTGTCTCTCCCCCCCCCTCTCTCTCCCTCCCTCCCTCTCCCTCCCTCTCTCTCTCTGCGCCTTACGTTGCCAGGGCGCAGATGTTCTTCAGGCCGAACATGTTGAGTCGTACAGTCGCGAAGGCTCTGTCCTGATGCATCATGTCGGACACCTGGGTGGGCAGATAGGTGCTGGCTGCTGTGAACATTTTACCCACATATGCTGACCATGTAGGAGACTCCTCCTCTGGACTGGAAGGAAAACAACATCGATAAATCATTACTGGAGGGTTTTTTTTTCTGTCCAGTTGAATTTTACATAGTAAGGCTTTTTTTTTTTTTAAGCTGCTGGGTTGCTTTACGTCAGAAATACAGCAGAGGGTGCTGGTCATTTGATGAATTGTCCTTCCCTGAACCATGAGAGGTTCAGAAAAGGACAACACAGAGAAATCCCATGTCATTGTAAGATGCTTTGGAAAACAGCATATACAAAATGAAAAATGTAATGTTAATCTTCAAAAGGAAAACATTTTACCAGAGATAAAAAAAAAATCCTTTTTAAAAGAAACATCTTATTTTGACCTGGATGAAAGTACCAGCGAAAACCACATCAGTAGTACATCATCATTACCAGCACACTGAAGCTGGTCAGTCAGTGAATTGATTTTTTTGATCTACAGAAAACAAACCACTGACTTCATTCATCAAGTGGAAACAAACCGAGCTGAGTGTTTACCTGGGGCTGTGCTGCTCCAATTTAAAGATATGGACCGTCTCAGTGTTGCTGGAGGCACACAGGAACTGGGCATCCGCACTAAAGGACAATGAACTGATACTAACATATCTGACACACACACACACACACACACACACACACACACACACACACACACACACACACACACACACACAGAAGAAACAAAAACAGGCAGTAACAGTTAAGATTAAATGATGTTTTATTGAAAAAAGGATGGATGACTTGAACACATGCAAAATCTTTTTTTTTGATCATCTTGTTCATTCTCTATCCATAGTTTGATTGTTAATAGTTTCTGATTTAACTATATGAAAAGGAGCGCTAACCTCTTCATCCCTCGCCGGAATTCAAACAGTCTCTGTCCTTCAGGAATGCTGAAGACTCTGATAACCGTGCCCTGTGAAGCAGAAAACAGTTAGACTGCAGGGAAATAAAACAAAACAAGGGATAAAAGGGAATCAAGTCCTCACCTTCTCTGAAGCGCTGGCCAGTTTGGTGCCAGAGGCACTGAAGGTGAGGGCTGCCAAGGGACTGTCATGGGCTTGAATCAGCGTCACAGTGCTCTGAAAGGGCAAACAAGTGTTTTTTTCTAGTGACATCAACTCTGGGCTGCTTTTCCCAACGGGCTTTTCAAGTGACATGACAACAGCTGTAATTTTTCCCATTGTTGCTGTGTTAGAGTTTAATGCAGTCTCACCAGGTTGTTGGCATCATAGATTGTGATCTCTCCGATGGTGGCATTGCCGGGGTACGCCAGGTAGGAGTTACTGTGGTTGATGGAGAGAGCGCACAGACCTACGAGGGAGTACAGAGGATAGTTCAGGCTGTTTTCTGTCTTTTTTTTCTACCTTGTTTTTCTTCCTTGTTTTCTTTTTCTTCCTCTTCACACTCCTACTGCACCTGTCTTGCCAGTTGCTTCACAATGGAGCTACATATTTATTATCTATCTAATCATCAGCACAGTGAAACAAAGTCAGAGAAACTTGTATATTTATGTGTCTTTGCCTCCAACAGGGCTGGATCTTTTCCCTTAAACACTGGGTCTTTTCTTTGCACCCAAAATGTGAATATGAACACACACGTCTCAAAACCGAGCAAGTTGTGAGTCACTAGGTAATGTTTTTTGAGTTTACTTTTAGAGGTGTTTTTTGCTAGATTGCTAACTAATGTTTAAGTAATGTTGCCTGTCCATAAAACCGTGCTAGCTAGCTCAGACAGAAGCAGACAAGTTATACTAATCTTGCATCAGCTGTGTGGTTTCGCTGCTACCGCCTTACTTGGTCTGGGGTGACCTGTAGCTTCTGGTGGCTAATGTTAGCAAAGTATAGATAGATAGATATTGATCTACAACTAACATTACTCTTCTACTGCTCCACTATGTTTTAGACTTTACCATTATCCTGTAAATGAAACTTACATAAATTACATAATGTTGCTTTAAAGTGAAGCAATTAACAAGATTATGGTCAGAGTCCATAGGAACGAATGCACACACCATCTATACAATCTATATGCAGATGTGTGTGTAACAGCTTAGGTGTACCTGAAGGGTTGGTGGGTGTGTTGAGCAGGGTCTTGAGTAGTTTCATGTCTTTGATATTGTGGATGTAGATCGACTCCTCCAGGCACACCACCAGCCGCTGAGGTGACAGTGACACAGAGATTAGCACGAGAAAATATATTAGACAGCACAAACCAGGAGGATTGCAGGCGTGGAGAGAGCTACTTCCTGTTTATTACCTGTCTGTTCAGCCTGACGGAGAGGATGTTGTTGGAGTAGCTGTAGTTACAAATCTCCGTACCCTTCTTGAAGTGGTAGACGTTCATCCGCCGTGGCATGGACAGGCTGACCACCACCACCAGACTGCTGGAGAACAGCCGCTCCACTATGTACACATCTGGACACTCACCTAGGGGAGGGACAACAGAGAGACATCGGATACAGCTGGATACTTCTACGCAGTAAAGCTATGGAAATTTAATTATAAGCTCATACACCCGCTTCTTCCTCTTCTCTTAAATTCCAATTCAACCTCCCCCACTTCAACAGCTCCACTGCTATTATACACAGTGCATTTTGCTAACTACCATCCACTTTAATTACATATGAATACAAACTGCCAGGCAAAGAAGGTTATTGAGTTCAAACTTCCTTAAACTGACTCTTTCTCTTTCAGTGCAGCTGCTGAGGATTAGAAAACTGAGCGTTCCTCTGTGTTTACCTCCCTGTGTGCAGCAGAGCAAACATGCTGTGGCCTGTCTGTACTGTTGTATGACCAAGGTGAACCTGACCACAGCTCAGATAATACTATGTAGACTTCTGTCACTCAGCAGTTACGTTATCTGAGGCAGGGGATGCTGGTTTGTCACAGTGTACTTACTATGAGCATGACAGGACTTTTGTAAATACACCCACGAACATGTATATTCTACTTGGTCAATATGGGAGCTGTCATGTGGCATCACACACTTAATGTTGCTGAGAGAAGAGACTAAAGAACAGGTCCCTTCCTACCTCCCTCATGGATGCAGTCCAGTTTGTCCACAGCTGTGACTGAGAAGAGCCGGTAGCCAGTCTTGGTGCCCACTGACAGAGAACTACAATAAAACCACACACACAAACAACAAAGACCATCTTACCAACCACATCCGCCACTGTTTAGATGTAAAATACCTTAATAATACTGTCCAATGATTTACTGATACAAATACAGTCAACTATTTGTGCAGTTAAATAATGCCAGAAAGCTTTTTGTTTGTTTGTGCAAGAACAAATGACTGAATGGTCAGTAAAAGATTAAAAGTAGATGATTATCCATGCACACTGCACACACCCAGGAGGTGGAATCTATATAAAGGATGCTATATGCCACCGGCCTTATGACACTTAGTTTCCATTCAAGTCATTCGTGTGGAATGAGTGTCATTGGTGTACTGGTAGCTTGAAGGCAGCCTATGGCCACAACTGATAGGACATGGTTACCAGGTCAGATCCGAGCTTTGCTTCATCCCAGGAGGTGCTTGGTATATGACATGATTTCTTTCAGTTTATCTTATCTTGTTCAGACAACACAGCTGTTACACATCTTCCATTAAAATTGCCCCAAAGAAGCTCATCATATCTTATCATGGCTGAAGATGAAAAAAAAAACAAAAAAACCCAGGATGACAGAGATAAGGCCAGGTTGAGTGTTTGGCCACCTGCTTAGTTTTATGAGCAGAGCCAGAGGAGATGTTTGTATAAGCAGACACACCTGTAACAGAAGAAGTCAGCGCTGAATTCATCTGTTAATTTGTAGTTTACTACCTAATACTCTAATAATAGAAAATTGACATTTACAGCACATGTATGATTGCTCAAAATTAGTGGGGAGTCATACAAAATGACACAGAAACTTTAAAAAAAATTATCCTCAGAAAAATGACTCATTGGCTCCCACTGTTGAATGTTAATTATTTATTGTATATTAAGTGTCGTCATGCCTCAAGGTGGAGGTAAGCAGGAGTCATGCATGAGACACTTTGATATGTACATTGTCTTAAGCTGTGTCTTATTACTCAACAGCCAGAAGTTTGGTTGCTAACTGTGTAGTTTAATGTGCAACAGGCCTAGAAGATTAACACAGTGGCCTACTTCACTTTCAGTTGTTAGGGACTGATCTGGAAGTTTTAATAAGGCATACATAAGCTTTGAACGCACACATACAACTGTCTACTCGTGGGCTCTTTTGAACAAGTAACAAAAATTGAAACCACTGGGTGTGAATGCGAATGAAAACAATTATGCAATAGTCAGGTGCATCAAGGAGATTGAGTTCATGCTGGGCCCGGCCCGCAGGTCGCTTACGTGGTGTCCTGGTTAAACGAGGCACAGATGAAGCCTCGGTGCACTCCGGGCCCGTCCGGCGCGTCCTGGGACTCCATCCGACCCGCCAAAATTCGCTCTCCTCTCGCTGACCGAGGTCGGAGGCCTTCGGCTCGGGTCGATCCCCGCTTCCCCTCCTCTGCTCCCCGACTCCAAGCGCCACGCTCACACTCTTCAGGGAGAGGAATGTCCGGTCAGGCTAGCTCGGGTGGCACACATCACACACCGAGTGAACTATCCCGAGTCTGAACGGCACAAAAGACAGACGATTACACCTCCTTAATCGCCCCGTTTCTCTTCAGTCAGTCGACAGTGTTATTATTGTGTTATTAACTTTCAATATTCACACAGCAAAACAAAAACAGCTGATGGGAGGATGCGTCACTCTGAGCTCCATCACGATTGGCTGATGGTAACACGTCGAACCGTCCTCTCGGCCATTTCTATTGGTCGAGCTGCTGAAAGCTTGTGATTGATTTGACACAACAGCTGTCACTCAAATAAGAGCCGCCTATTTAGAGGAAAAAGCTGTTTATTGGCCAATTACACGCTCAGTCTTGTCACGAGGAATTGTTTTGATGATTTCATTGGATAAAAGACGTGTATCAGGCTTTTTTGCTGCGGACACATCAACGACACGGAGTGATGTGCAACTACTGGACAATGTTTTCTGTTGTTGTTTGACAAAAAAAATAAAAAATGTCATTAAGAGTTTAAAGATTTTATTTGTTTTTATTTTGCTTTATTAGATAGATGCATTTACTTATTTACTGTACTGTACTGTACTTTACTGTACAATTTTGAAGTGCTTGTACTTCACTTAAGTATGTCTATTTTATGCTACGTGTAGGCAACGCTATATTTCAGTGGGGAATACTGTACTTTTTTCTCCACTACATTTACCTGACCCCTTTAGTTAGCTGTTACTCTGCAGATTTAGATTTAATATGCAAACCATATGGCCACCTTATCAGATAAAGTTTGCTGCATCTCGACTAGCCCCGCTCACACTTTAATGCATCGGTAATGACAATCCAAAAACATTGTATATAATGACATAAGAATCTCAGGGGCCATATTGCAGCTTAAAGAAGTAATTTAATTTCTGATATTTTAAGTAAATTTTGTTGATACTTCTGTACTTTTATGTGAGTAACATTCTGAGTGCACGACATACATACAGCCATGTCCATGATTTATATTGCACCTGACAACTTATTGTTAACTTTTTTGTACTTCACAAAAAATATCCTGATCACTTTAAACCATTATTCAAATGTTATGCTGTCTGAAGTGAACTCTACACTATTTGTCATTGTTCCTATGAGAATTTATTTATCTGGGGAGCCCACTTCTGAATTTTCTGTTCCTGCCAAGACATGCATCCAATGTCCCCAAAATAAGAGAACACCCTAATCAGAAATACTTAATTAATCTCCTGCGGCACATATGTGAAATCAAAGAAGGCCATGCACACCGCGGTGAACCAGATGGTTTTACAAAGCTCTCGATAAAGACAACGCAGAGAGATTCCCGTAATCGGGCAAGTTTTTAATCAGATATCAATGGATTTTTTTTGTTTCGAAACTATTTCCTTGACGTCACGGTTTCCGTGCAGTCTCCTTTAAGGTTGCCAGGGGTTACGGGCTCACATGTCAGAACGAGGAGAATTGACGTCAGTGACGGCTGTTGATTGGTTCTCAGCCGTATCCGGTGGGGCAGCGGTCCAGGGCTCGGGAAAAAAATCGAAGCGAGGAGGATCTGGTAACGGTACGCTTTGAAAAATATCATCCATCCCGAGTCGCTACCGAAAGGCTCGGCAAGAATTTACAGTTTCTTGTGAGTATTTGCGTTCTTTCAGTTCATGGAACATATGACCTCTGGATAGGTGAAATTTGTTTGCTCCGTCTCTCGTTTGTTTATGATAGAACTCAAGATGGCGTCATTGGAGGAGAGCTTTGCCTTTGCACGGAGCTAGCCAGCTAGGCATCAAACTAGACACACTCTCAAACATTACGTAGGTCAAAAATAGTTAAGCAAAGGTGTAACTAATTTACTATCCATTTATATTTTGTGTTTACTGGTTATTTTGTATTTTGGGTAGATAGTATTTCAGTATTAGTCTGCTCGCTGTAAGTTACTTGGCTGCAGCCGTCAGCCTCCTCATGAAGCCTTCCTGACCTAGACGATGTTACACACAGGGCATTTGCTTCACAGTCTCTAAAGGCGATAACATTTACTCAGTCCGTACACTATTGGCTGCGTTATATCATCCATCCTCGAGTATAGTACGTTGTCAGTTGCACAGCAAGGTCATTTGTGTACCGCTGTGTTTTTTCTAATTTAATTGACAGCCTGCTTCGTAGTGGACAGCAGAGGTGATGCTGCAGCTCAGTAACTGAATTAAAGAATTAACATGTTAATTGTATTCTTTGAATACTTTAAAGATTTCAAACTTAATAAAACTTAGTAATTATATTAGACTGAAGAGCCCTGTTGTTGGATCTTGCCTGTAGTTTTAGCTCTTAATTTATAACACCTGGTCTGTAAACAGTATCATTTATCACTTGGTTATTCCTATGGTAGGTTTAGAGTAAAGCAAGCCTGCCAAGTTTCCACCTCAAGTGTAGTTAGTTGCATAAAGCTTGTGCCAGCCTCATCTTTGATAACATGGCTAGTAATCTCCCTTGGGCCTTGTCAGATTAGAAATTATCCAAATCCTATTATACTGATGCACATGCATGATACACTTGCAAGGAGAGGATGGATTGGTCTGTTTTCTCCACAGGACTTGCTGTTCACTAATTTTCTCATCTAAAATGCACATAATGGTTACAGCAGGGCTTTAGAGGCCTTTCTTCAGAGCTATCTGAAGAAGCTGATATCACAGAGACTGATCAGATGATCTGTCAGGCTATTTTGCTCAGCAACAGTATTGTGGCCTGAAATGTTGAAACCTCATGCAAGTGCACTCGTTTTATGGTTAAGTCTGTTTCACAGTGGATTGAGTCACTGGCCTTCACTTAACCATTCGTCTAAAATTAGGCCTTGGCTATAATACTGTTTCAGCCATAGCCAGTTACTGAGATAGAAGACTTCATTCAGGTTGGTGGGAAACTTAACTTGTTTTGAGTAAATAAACCCAACACAGACAGTGTGCCTGTCCTACTTTGTTGTGTGTAGTCAAATTTGTGTGATCACATCATATGACCAGTTTTCACTCCTGACACTCAGAAGCACTCAGGCTCCATAGTGCCAAAACACCACTCCGTCTTTCTGTGCCTTCTCACTCTGGTTCTATTTTTCTCACATTCTCACGTTTTCTGTCTGTCCATTTCTCATCACGACACACAGGCGCTTTTACTCTGTGTCGCTCTCTGGTAATCCAGTGAATCCATGTCGTACAGTGATGATCTGAAATCATGCTCCTTCTTCCCATTACTGTCCACTCTCTCCAGAACAAAGGTTAGAGGCCACAGAGCAGGGTTGCAGTTGTCGTCATGGCATCTGGAAGTACGAGCAGTGAGGAGGAGCGGAGCCTGAGGGAGTGTGAGCAGTACGTGCAGAAACACAACATTCAACAGCTGCTGAAGGACTGCATTGTCCAGCTGTGCACCTCCAGGCCAGACAGGCCCATGGCTTTCCTCAGGGAATACTTCGAGAGGCTGGAGAAGGTTTGTGTGTGTGTTTGTTATTGGATTTTTTTTGGTTAACCTTATTGGTCAGTGGACAGAAAGCAAATCATTATACAGTGAAAGCTGTGCATCATATACTCTCATCTTACACCACGCAGTTGGCGTCTCATAAACCACCTATTATTTTCTGTCATAAACTGCAATTATTTACACTTGGTCAGACAGTATTTCCTTTTATTTCTAAGGCCAAAAAATACAACCTTATTAAATCAGTTTGTCATTTCAACTCAGTGGATGTCACAGACGAAGCGATTTCCCAGTCATTTAGCTTGAAGCACTTTGTATGTCCATGATGTTATCATTACTTTTGCTAGTCATGTTTTGGATTAAATCTTCTATAACTTTTTATGTCATTGTTTCCGAGTGCAGCAGTTTGGCTAAGAGTCACATAGCAATAGCTTAAATATTTTGTAATATATTCAAATTAAGTTAATTAGCTCTCTACCTAACATGCTGACACCACTTTAATGTCAGTTGTTACTTTATTTCCGCACAACTACGAGCTTCAATTTTTGTTATTTGGTCTTCCCAATTGTTTATGTATGTTGATTCATTCACTCTGCAACTGTACACAGTGAAAAAAATATGTGTATGAGGAAAATAATACATGATTTCTATAAACAGTATATACATGTTTTGGATAAGATTTTGGACTTCTTAAGTGTATATGTACACTTTGGGATCAGGCTTACAGAAGCTATGTTCAAAACCATATGCTACATTTACTATAAATACCAGTAAAAATGTAGTAAGGCAAATTTACATATTGATTCTTGATTAGATAATTAATTAAATTCAATTAAAACACGTAACTGCACATACAATAAATCAAATTTCATATTTAATTACTATGAATTGGTTACAAACGTTTTCCTGAAACTACTGCTTGTAGAACCATTTTTATTCAAGATAGGATTCTTTTTTTTAATTCTCTTACACATCTTTTGTAGTTTATCAACCTCTTGTCAGATTTTTTTAGATGCTCACCTGACAATAACCTTCAAATCCTTGTAGAGTGTATTTTTAACTATACAAAGACTTAGAAATTTAGCTGTAAATGTTTTTGGTTATATATGTTTGTGGCCTTTGGATGGTTCTGAAACCCTGGGTTATCTTAAGGAGGAACCGCACAGTAGTTTTAGCAGTCATTTTATTTTGTTTTGTGTTTTATGTGTTGATATGCATTGTGTAGCATTTAATTACACATTGCTTTATTAATAAGCCTTGACTTAACTGGAATGAATTGCAGCAGCAATAAACCCTGTTGGCTTTGCCTCACTGACTCATTCCCCTCCCTCCCTTCCAGGAGGAGGCCAAGCAGATTCAGAACCAACAGAAGGCCAGCAATTCCCGTTCAGACTCACGTGATGAGGAGGTGTCTCCACCTATGAACCCTGTGGTAAAGGGTCGCCGGCGGAGAGGAGCCTTCAGTGCAGAGGTTTACACAGAGGAGGATGCAGCCTCATATGTCAGAAAGGTACAAGCAAGCAGCTGCGAAGTCCACAAGAGTGTCGCAACAAGTTACATCTACAGAAACAATCTGATGCTATCAGCGTTATGTAAAGTTTACATGCAATATATTTGGTTGAAACTCTTGAGCGAGTGAAAGCACCCTAACGCGTAACATGTGGGTGCGTTGTCTTCTAAGGTCATTCCAAAAGACTACAAGACGATGGCAGCGTTGGCCAAAGCTATCGAAAAGAATGTGCTCTTCTCACACCTGGATGACAACGAGAGGAGGTACCTGTGAAACCGTTCATTGACGGAGTTTGGGTGTTTTTGTTTAGCTGCGTGCAGCTTATCAACTCACATATCTTTTTCTTTCCAGTGACATTTTTGATGCAATGTTTCCAGTCACCTACATCGCTGGGGAAACGGTTATTCTGCAGGGTAGGGTGTCATTTTTTTCAGTGTTAAGTTGAATAAAGAATAACTCCAAATTGAAGCATGTCTTTATGAATGTGATGTTGACACTATCATTGTATTGCATTCAGGTGACGAAGGTGACAATTTCTACGTTATCGACCAAGGGGAGATGGATGTGAGTATCTGATTCTCAACATGGATAGAGAGAGATGTTTAACTACTAACAAAAATATTGTGAATGTTTTAGTTTTTCCTTTATCCATTTGCTTTTTGCCACTGCAGCAGTTTAATACCTTGGTTTGTACACTGCTAATCTGACAGGTGTATGTGAACAATGAGTGGGTGACCAGCATTGGAGAAGGCGGTAGCTTCGGAGAGTTAGCCCTGATCTACGGCACTCCAAGGGCGGCCACAGTCAGAGCCAAAACCAATGTCAAGCTGTGGGGCATCGACAGAGACAGCTACAGGAGAATACTTATGGTGAGGAAGACCACTGTTCATAAAGCTTGTTTGGGAAATGTTTCTGGTCTCTTCTTGTTTTTCTTTTCATATTCAGTTATTTTATTTTTTTTGCTACTGGAACAACCTCATATCCTCATAATAGTCATCTCACTTTCATTAACTGGAATGCCTATGTGATGTGGTATCACTCTTATTTCAAAATGTATAATCTTAATTCTTAATGTTTAATTTTTACGCAGTTACACTAATACAAATATTTTTCTCTTTAGGGAAGCACTTTGAGAAAGAGGAAGATGTATGAGGAATTCCTCAGGAAAGTGTCCATTTTGGGTGGGTTAATTTTTTTAAAAATCAGCCTCATCCCAATCTTAAAAATAGAATAAGACAAGTATCTTACTTGTGCTTGGTGCTGAGATTAAAATAACCTGAAAGAGAATACAAAAATATCTCACCTAGAAACAAAACCAATAACCTTTAGAAGAGATTTTTCATCTCAGCTGAGAACTTTCTTCTGTGTTCTCCCTCCTCAGAGTCTCTTGACAAATGGGAGCGTCTGACAGTCGCTGATGCCTTGGAGCCCGTCCAGTTTGAGGATGGACAGAAGATTGTCGTGCAGGGAGAGCCTGGAGATGAGTTCTTCATCATCTTGGAGGTAAACACGTGATCACTAACTCTCTCCACACACGACTTCATACTGGCTAGATTTGTCACAATACCAGGATTTTACCTCAGAAGTCTGAAGAGATGACTGGGTAAGATCATTTGTTAAGCACAGATGATTTATGTTGTTGGGATGTCCATTGCCTTTGGTTGTTTTATTTAATCAGTTCTGTATTTAGTTGCCCCAGTGTCAGCAAACACGTGAGAAGGTTTTGGATCCACTTGACTTAATGCTGCTTCGTGATTTCAGCTGAACTATTTCAACACACACACACACACACACACACATACACACACACACGCACGTACACACACGCCCTCTGGTGGTGATGGAAAAATGTTGCTTCACCCTCAACACATTTCTTCTAGAGCTGAAATGATTAGTTGATTAAATGAGTGGTCACAAAAAATCATTCAACAAGAATTTTAATTATTGATTAATCATTTAAGTACTTTTTTAATAAAATGCCAAATATTTAATGATTCCAGCCTCTTATATATGATCAGTTTTGCTCTTTTCTTTACTTAACATTATCGCAGTAAACTGGCTTCCTTTGGGTGACACAAATAGACAAATGCAAGACCCTTGACTGAAGGAAATTATAATAGGAGTTTTATTAGTTGTTAATTTATTAATCAAGACAATGATTTGCAGATCAATCAAATAATAATTAGTTGTAACTCTAATTTGAACAAAGTATAAATAAAACAAAATATAAAATTTATTCTTGCTTATTGGTATTAAACTGATGACACTTTAAGTTTTTTGACAGAGCCAACATTCATTTATTTTTGTGTGTTCATTTGTTTAATTGATTGAAAATTATGTCTTAATATGTCATTTGAGTGTGATGATTCAGGGTCCCTAAAATTAATTGGTAACACTTTATTATAAAGGTAAAAAAAAAATTTTTAGCTAATATGTAACAAAAGCATGATTAATTAACTTTTAAATCAGTTATTGTAAAGGGTAATCAATGATTTCAAAACCTATTTAATTGTATCAGATGGATTTCAATCATTCAGTTGTTTACAAATGAACCCTTATGGAGATAATGATGAGTTTTCTTCGGGTGCATTTAAACTGATGTGTGCGTGTGTGTGTGTGTGTCTTCTTCAGGGTTCTGCAGCTGTGTTGCAGCGTCGCTCAGAGAACGAGGAATTTGTGGAAGTGGGGAGATTAGGACCATCTGACTACTTTGGTGAGAACTAAAGCATCATCACGTCATGACAGCAGCCTTTTATTTCATTTAATCAGTTAGTTTTATTATTTTTGTGGCATTGTTGTAAGTGAAAAAGAAACGCTGCACTAATGGCTCTAAAAATGGGATTTTTGTTGCATTAATAATTGGCCCTTCCCTGTAGGTTTTGTCAAAGACATTCTGTTTGTACGTTGCAGAAGGATTACCATTTTTTTATATTTTAAACTGTGTGTGTGTGTGTGTGTGTGTGTGTGTGTGTGTGTGTGTGTATGTATGTGTTTTCCTCTTCTCTCCAGGTGAGATTGCTCTGTTGATGAACCGTCCCCGTGCTGCCACCGTGGTCGCCCGCGGCCCCCTGAAGTGTGTCAAGCTCGACCGGCCTCGCTTCGAGCGCGTCCTGGGTCCCTGTTCAGACATTCTCAAACGTAACATCCAACAGTACAACAGCTTCGTCTCGCTGTCTGTCTGAAGGGGGGCACCCCTCCCTCTCCCTCCCTCCACCCCTCTCCCTTCTCCTCTCCTTTTAGACCCAGGGTCCACCAATGCAATTTGCTTTTTGTCACTTTCTTCTTCTTTCTGTTCACTTTTTTTCTTCCCCCTCTTTGTTTTACACACACACACACACACAGATCATTTTGTTGTTATCACCCGTCAGGCAGAGGTGACTTTTAGCCATTCACCAGCGCTTGTACCAGCTGCTGTACGCTACCTTGTAGGCACAGTTACATCACATGTTACCTATGTTATATATGTATTTGCTGGTTACGCTTTCTTTTTGACTTAAACACAAAGCGGGATTGTTAGGAGATCTCAAAAACATTTGGGTCTCAGACTGATGAGACAGGACAATCAAACTTTACAATGGCGCTTTTGGTGAATTTGTTACAGATTTATGTTGTAGATTGAAGCGAAGAGGAATGCTTCTTCCCCGTTTAAGAGTTTCCTTTCTGACATCAGTTAGCCCGATTAGATGAACAGCGTAGAGCAGAACCTAGAAACTAGAGAAGGCAGGAAGAATATGACTGCTTCAACTTTTGTTCTTTTTAGGTTTCAGCTGTGTTGATGCTCCATTTGTTATTTTTGGTTACCTTACCTGATTGGTATGATGAGATGATGATTTTGCTTAATTTGAGAGAGCTTGTGCAACTTAAGGTTTTTATTTAATTGTGCAGCTACCAGGCTAGTGCCAAATGTTGATTATTGTCACAACGCAAAAATGCATAGCCGTGGAAATGCAGTGCGCGTTCTGTTCCCTGACTATTTGGAGTTCCAAACAGGAAGTAGTTATTACCCTTATTGTCCTCTTAATCGGTAGATTGACCATACAAGAACTGCCTTGACTACTCTGAGGAAAAAAAACAAAAAAAGAAAGGAAAAAAAAAAAACAAGAGTATTAAGTGTATTTCAGTATTCAATTTTTTAGTATATACCAAATAACTTCACTCTTCTGCTATGGTTTGTAATCAAAATGTTATCATAGTATAGTTAAAACGATCATAGTTCTATTATTATCATTGACTAAATGATAAACTTATGGTTTGGAGTGATGGTGATTTTAAAAAATATGTTTAACTGTCTTTTGTAAACACTTATTTTTCCATAAATTCTATTTTAGGTGTCCAGTGCCACAAAGTAAATAAATGCTTCTTCTTGTCAACTGACAAAACAGTATGTAATTGTATTGTGTAAAACGTCATGGGTTAAAACTTTTTAAAATAGATCAAAAGGGTAACTACTGGTTTATTGAAGTGAAGTCTTGGAAAAAAAAATAAATAAATAAAGAGATGGTTTATGGATTTTTAGGACATCTGAAGTATTTATGCATCAAAGCATCACAGGTGAGCTGACAGGCAGAGCGAGCAGGTATTTATTTAAAATTAGTGTCATTGCTTATTGCCTATTTGAAAAGGTGGCTGTCTTCTCATCAGAGTAGCTTGTGATCTGTTCTCTATGCTTACTTGGAATGATGTTTTAGGCATCCAGTGATCCGGTATGAATGGAAGCGTGAATTTAAAAACCATGCCCTGCAGCTGCGTGCAGAAGCAGGTCAGATATCTGGTTTGTTACTCCCTAGCTTAACTGCTTCATGACTAGTTAGATGACATAAAATGTTAAGTCTGTCGTTTCTTTTCTTTTCTTTTCTTTTCTTTACTTTTTTTTTTAAAAGATCTTTACCAAATCACACAATGTTGACTTATGGATTATAGACTTAACTCTTCATTCCTGCCTCACTGTCTGTTACCAGTTTCTGTTTTGTCTCATTCAAAGCACTTGAATGCGCTTAGAATTGAGATGTATGTTTGTACGTCTATGAAGATTTGATTTTGGTGCCGATTGCAGGGTAGTCAGGTTAGTGAGAAGAGTTTTTGTGAATGGACATGAGTGTATTTTTCTTTACAGTTAAATCAAGCATCTTCATCTGTTCCCCCTAACCCTCAGGTTGTCCTTGTGGATGTGGTTACATGTGGATTTCTTGTCCATTGGCAACACATCCTGTTTATCCTGATCCACAGGAAATGACTCCGTTAGGGGCGAGGGTTCGATTCACCTTTTTGTCGAAATATTGTTTTCATGTAAATAGCAGCAGCATCGGTTTTATTCCAAAATGTTTTTAGCCACACTGCAATTGTCCCGGTTTGCCTTAGCTTACCTAACCTGGGCTTACAGTAGTAGTTGGTCACTCCTGCTAGCCCGACCTTCAGTGAGTTTGTTAGTCCTGCAGCGCAAGAGAGCTGCAGGCGATCAGAGGACCATTCTTTTTGTATTCTACCCTGTATTCAGTTTGACCTCCTGTATGTGCAAAGATGTTTCTCCTTTTGGTATAGATTGTTCCAGATGGCAGTTTAAGCAATAAAAAAGTAAAAATGATTCAGCTTTTTCTCCGGCTTCGTTATTTATTTGAGATTTGTTGCAGCTCATGATGCTTATTACCAAAACTGTACTTTTAATGTCACTGGTTTGAATGATGTGGAATTTGTTAGGAAGGAAATCCACCTACAGCTTCAACCAACAATTATTTTTATTATAGATTATTCTGCTGTTCATTTATCTATCAATTGTTTGGTTTATAAAATATCAGGCAATAGTGAAAAATGTCCATTCTAGTTCAGTCCAAGGTGACATCTTCACGTCTTGTTTTGTCAGACCAACAATCCAAATCCCAGAGATACTTTGTTGTAATTATATAAAACGGAGAGAAAAACAGCAAATATTCACTATTGGAAAGCTGTAAAAGGGGAATTTGGCACATTTCTGCACGAAAACAATTATTCTGTATAGTTGCAGATTACTTTTCTATGAATCAACGTATTTTTTCAGCTCTAATCTCACCAACAAGAGCAAAACTGATTTAGACTTTCTCTGAGTGTGAGGAGCAGCTTGGGACCTGCCGGCCCAGTGTGTACTCAAAAAGATGTAATATGAAATGTGTCCACCAGGGGGAAGCATAATAGTGCCCTAAGTCTGTAAACGCCTGACTATCACTGGTGTTCATTCCTTCCTACACAAAAACTTAAAGCCTTTTATTCTTAATTTACTGTATACCTACATTTTAGATATACAACCTTTCTCATTCCTCTCTTGTAAACTCATTATTTTAAACAATACTTGGTCTGGTTAATGATCCACTCTCTCTCTGGTCTTCCTTTAAGAGCATTTTATGGCTTTAGACAACTTAGGTCATGTTTCCATGCAGTGATATTTTCAAACAATGAGCAAAGGTTTTAAACTTGATTATTGACAATTGTACTTGGCTCTGGGAATCACCAACATTGCTGCTTAAAAATTGTTGCACATGGTTATTTGGAGTTTGGAAAAGTTCAATCTGTTCCTTCCTCTTCTAATTGGCCATTCTTCATTTTTGACGGTTTTAAAATGTTTATTCCTGTTGCTAGGTTGCTAGTGAAGATATACTGCATAAATGCTGTAGTAGGATTGGATGTACCTGTGTTTGAGAGCACATTTTATGATATGGAGGCTTATCAACCTCCCTCTGCCTGCTTTGTCAGGCTGATGTCTGACTTTATTTGGCAAGATTGGACCAACTCTTAAGATCTCTTAAAAATAGTTGTGGTTATTCGTCTGACTTCACATCTTGGAACATATCAGGATTGTTGGAAAAGAACAAAGAAAACAACAAAGGCCAAAGCTCAGACATGTTCACAGAGGACAACACACTCAGATATTTATACTAGAAATTAAAGTAGAAGAATGGAAAACTTGGTTTGCTACACAATTATTATTATAGTGTTGGGACATAACAGATATTAGTTCGTTGCTTTAAGTTTGACATTTTTCTGCCTCAGCCTGTTTTAGTTGACAGTGATGTCGTAAAGCTGTTTAAACACTCAGATGAGACAGAGAAGGATTACAAGTCTGGAAAATGGGGTGGAGTAAACTAAATGACTGTTTAATAGGTAGCACTTTTCTCTTTCACACACACACACACACACACACACACACACACACACACACACACAGATAAACACACACATAGACAAACCAGCTTACACTTTTACTTGCAGGTGATAGCTTTTCTTAAAAACTGCTGTCATCAGATAAAATAACTTTATTTTCTAATTTTAACATCACATGGACGACACAAACATCTCTCTTCTAACAGTCAGCGTTCATTTGACGAACGACTGATCCAGTGCATCACAGCTCTCCTGTGTGAACTTCTTTGCTGATGTTGATGTGTGTGACGGTGAGAGCGTGTCTGTGGCTCCATGTATGAATGAAATCTTCTGTATTAGTATCACTACTGTATTTTTACTCTCCCAGCTAATTTTCCAGCTGACGTTGGTCTTCAATTGTTCTTTAAAAGGCCTTAATTTATATGTACAAACCTTCTAACCACCCTGATCTATGTGCATAAAGGGTACTTGAGAGCCCTGTCATAAAATGCACCCTTGGGGGGGAAGTTATGACCACGAGAGAAACGAAGGGAAATAAAGGTGCGTCTCCCTCTGTGATAGGAATTTGAGGCCAGCAGAGATTCACATTCTGAACCTCCCCAATGAGATTCCACAGCATCTTCCATTTATGGCTTGTTCCTTAAATCGAAACCACCTGGGCCTTGTTTGCTGAAAAGGTGACTGTGCTTCACCATGAAGTCCTCTGTGGTACAAAAAGCAGGAGGGATGAGCCTATCATCCTCTGTTACCTGGTCTTTTTCATCTCTGTGGCAGTCTGAGGTCTCGCTGTGGATTTGATAAAGTCCTTGGTGATCACCTCATCCTCGCCCAGCCTCCGGACGCAGCGCTGGACGACTCGGAGGATCTTCTGTAACCGGCGGTCCAGCGCTAAAAGGTGAGGCTCCATCAGGATCGGCTGTAAAGGGTCTCCATCAAGGGACTCCCTCATCACGTCGCTGAGCCTGTACTCTGGTCGAGCCAGGAGCTGGAGCCGCAGCAGCGTGGAGCGCTTTATCCTGAGGAGGGAACGGAGAAGAGAGAAGTTTGCTTGACATGAAAACTTATGTATAAAGACATTTATACATTAGGAAACATTTTAATTGTTCACATACATTTTTTGTATGAAATCCTTCAAATGTAAGTCCACAAACAAAGAGAGAAAAAGCTTCTTCTGCTGCACTATACTACATCTTACTTACATGCAGCACTGAGATAGCGGCGCCAGGATGGACATCTCATCTTGAGAGTGCTTTCCAAACCTGAACACAGGGTGTTATGTCACATGAAGCCTTCTATAAAATATAATTTCACAATAATTTAATTCTCAACAATGTTTTCTACTCACCCTCTGGCGTTGTCCAAGTGGAGAAGGAATCCTTCATCCCCAAACTTGGTAAAAATCTCATAGTGGTGTCTGTCCATGTTACCTGCGATAGAGGGTCAACACCTTTACAGTAGTGTGTGGAAAGAGGTTTTCTGACAGTGAAAGGTCTACTGGTTGTATCAAGAGTAGATAATGTAGTGGAATAAAATACCTATGAGGAAGTCGAAGATGGACATGTCTATGATGTTGAGGAGCCTGTTGCCGGAGTTATATGGATACAGCTGCTTTATGGTGTCACAGTAGAAAGGATTCACTTCCCACCTTTAAAACCCACACAGATAAAGAGGAGCAGTTAGAAAGGATTCACAGAGAATATTATCTGAGCTAACATAAAACAGTGTCCATATTTACTCCTTAATGTCCTTAGAATTTCCTTGCAACATTGGGTTGGAGGTGGAGTTAATGGCAACCCCACTTAGTTGATTTATTGCACAGGAAAGGAAGACGTTGCTGTTAGTCTGGTGCAAATTCACTTCATATGTTTCAAAAACAGTGGGTGGTGTAGCAAAGAAAGAACGGATGAAAGAGAAAAAGTCTTTGACCAAAGACAAACATCCAATTTGATTCAGAATAAACAGGCTATATGGGAAATGTGGCCTTTTATTTTGAAAATACTAGAATTTATAATCTTGCTGAAGGCCACCACAGTTGGATTAGCTGTGCATGTTGCATGTTGCACAAGACAACAATTTATCAAATGCATGTATAGTAGTATAGGATAAAATGTAATTCCTCTGGAGTATGCATTGTTGTGGTCTTACTCTTCTCTTCCGGTGAAAGTGTACGATCGTATCCAGGGGTTGGGGATGGAGATGCGGGGAGCGATGCTGAGGCCGGGCAGGTAGGCAGACAGGGAGCCCTCCAGTAGGTCAGGGTTCCCACACACCGCATATTCTGTCTTACACACATACAGGCACTTGGCGAAGAAACACGTGTTGTTCGCTGTTTGAGGAGCAGAGCAAAATGGTGTAATACAAGATGAGTTCCCTGTTCACATACAATTACATGCTGTTTGATCAGCTCTGCCTTTCCCTACAGCTGGATGTCTTATCACCAGCAAGAAAGACATCAAACCAGAACCAAAATAACTCACAGGGAAGTGCAGGTTTAGAGAGATATGCTTTGTTTATAAAGATATAGGGGCATAACTGCAGACTCTGTATATCATGATATACATATGATATTATCATGATACAGTTGCTGCTGAACGTATTGTTGATGTCATTCATGAATAAAACATTTCTAGCTGCGTTTGCTTGGCATTAAATGTATAAACCCTAACAAGCAACACAAGCTACAGGACACGTGAAACAAATGCTTCGACATTTTAGGAAACACTTATTCATTTTCTTGCAGAGAGTTAAACGAGAAGAAGCTCACAAAGTAGTACGGTAAATACGAAGATAAGTTATAGCCAGGAGACGGTTAGCTTAGCTTACTTAGCATAAAAACCGGAAACGGGGTGAAACAGCTAGCCTGGCTCTTTCTGATGTTAAAAATATTTAGATATCTCATAAATAGCTCCCTAATAGCGCCTCCAAAGCTCACAACTGAACACGTTATGTCTCTTGTTTAATCCTTACTGAAAATAAATAAAATAAAACAAAAAGGTGTGGTTTTACTGGGGGTTGTGTGCTGCACTATTTCATGCTAGGCTACAGAAAGTCACTGCCTCTCATCAGGAAGTAGTATGGCACACAGCCCCCCCCCCCCCCCCCCCCT
>NW_019525444.1:112170-206242 GCF_002814215.2 Seriola lalandi dorsalis | reverse complement strand
AAAAAAAAAAAAAACCCACAACTTGTTGATTTTACACTTTGATTTTCTTTTTGCAGATTAAACAGAAGAGACATAATGTTGTAATTGGTGAGCTTCATAGGAAGCTGTCTTTCCAACCTGCGGACAGAGCCAGGCTAGCTGTTTCCCCCTGTTTCCAGTGTTTATGCTAAGTTAAGCTAACCGTCCCCTGGTTGTACCTGTTAGCTTCATATTAAATGGACAGACATGGGAATAGTACTGATCGCCTTATTTAAGAGGCAAGAAAATGAATTATAGTTTGCCAAAATGTCAAATTCTTTCTTAAGAACAGGTGTGCTGGTGCTCTACCTGGTGAGGTGAAGAAGACAGCTCGAAGGTCGTCATTGTGGGTGACTTGGAGGACTTCTCCTGTGACGTTTACCAGCCTGCCAGCCACCGGTGGGACCCTCCGGAAGTCCAGGATCCTAACAAAGACATGGATGATATTCGAAAGAAAACCCTTGTGGAAATAAGGTATCTCTATTGCAGGTGTAAGGGAAAGTTGACAGTTCACACAGTTCATGCTTACATAAATGCAATGTGAACCCTCTGAAGATGATGGTAGTCTTATCTCTGTCTCCTCACCTCATTTCACCTGAGCCCACAGTTCATTTCATCTGATTCTTATCAATGAATGTACTCTATTGACAGTCTCCGCCAGCTGTGTAATTTAGCTGGCTGGGTTCATATACACTATCAAGAGCTTATACCTCCCCGAGGACCATATTTCAGTCATGTCTCACAAACAGTAATCAAACAACAATCAGTGTGTGAAGCTGAATTGCTGTTTCTCAAATTTCCGGCATTCCCCAACGACTGATTGCGAGCGATAATGATAAGGACTTCTGGCAGCCAAGTCAGACACAACAGAGAGAGATGACACAGTGCTACAGATTAAAAACACCCCCTCATAAATTAAAAACAGGAGAGAGCAGAGAACTGATCTGTCTGTCTTGTTTGTGTTTAGTGACAGAAACTGTTAATGATTCTTATATTTAAAGGACTAATAGATATTTAAATAATGAGCAGATAATAACAGTTTGACAGAGTGGAGTGTTGACGTGGCACTCTTGTTGTTTTCTGTCTTGTGTGGTGAAGCGATGACTTATTATTATGTGTGGCT
The DNA here is from genome assembly GCF_002814215.2 of Seriola lalandi dorsalis. NCBI lineage: Eukaryota > Metazoa > Chordata > Actinopteri > Carangiformes > Carangidae > Seriola > Seriola lalandi. The sequence continues at coordinate 205,101 of NW_019525444.1, read as the reverse complement.
TCTTAATGACACTGTCTAGCTCAAATGACTGTATTTCAGAGTGAATCACCTTACCTCAACTAATGTACAGTTACACAAAGTCGTAGAGTGTGTGTGTGTGTGTGTGCGTGTGTATCCTTGTGTGTGTCCACAGACTGTGGTTTATACTGATCAGCTAGTTGGGAAATCCTGGGTTGGGCAAGCATGTTGCAATCTTTGTGGAGGTCGGGTGATTCATTTGTTGGCACCAGGAGAAATGTATATACATTTTTTTTTTTTTACATTATACATAATTGTTTTTACATTTATTTATTTTTTGAAATGATTGCATTTTGTTTTGTTTTTATCATTGGTATCCTATTACAAGAATGCTGCCATTCCACTGCATCTTTTATATTACAATCTAATTCATCAATGCTCCTCCAGCCAGTAGTTGTTGAGATAGTTCACTCAAAACCATAAATGTCAGACTAATGGTGGTTCTAGCACAAAAGTCAGGGGATCACCCAAGTCAGCAGGATTCATTCTGCAGGAACCACGAATATCTGTACAAAATTTCATGGCAATCCATCTGACAGTTGTTGAGATATTTTGGTCTGGACCACAGTGGTTGGCCGACCAAAAAGCAGACCAAAATCCATACAGCCATGCAGCAAGTGTGGCTAAAACAATTCTGATTAAAAAAATTTTTTAGTTTTAAATTTGCATCATGGATTCTCTCTTTAAACTAAAGGGCCTAACGAAGAACATTTGTAGCACTTAAGTATGCACCAGAGCCATAACTGGGACCAATAAAACGACAGATGTGCAACCAAAACTAAAATTACCCCCAAGCATCACTGCCACAAACATTCACTGAGAGGAGACTAAAAATACACAGAGTGTAACAGAGATGATAGTAAAACAGGAAAAACTATTAAGTGATAATGAGGCTGCACCTGTCCAGGTGAAAGCCAGCGATCTCTGCGTTGTGTCTCTGGAAGTCAACAAAGTAGAAGAAGTCCTCTGGAGTCTCCTCATCCCTCTGCTGCCTGATACACACACACACACACACACACACACACACACACACACACACACATACACACCCAAGAAGTAAAGACATACACAGTGATCAAGCTGTCAGTAATAATAGTCAGTAGCATATAATCAACACAACAAATGCTGTAATTTCAAGAGATACTAGATGATTCAGTCTGACATAAATTAACATAGGACATGAATTATGATAGTGCCCTGTTATATAATTTATGTAACCTCATGTAACATTTTCATGGACACCGAATCAGCTGGTAAAATGGATTCAAATGAAACCACATTTTCTTTGTATTGGTGGGATCTAAACCTTTTGTGCTATGTGTCACCTATGACACTGACATGAGTGGCTTATTGATGGTGTTTGGTGAAGAACGGAGACTCTTCAAATGTGGATTCAGTCCTCACCTCATTGGTTTGAACATGGCCTTGGCAAAGTTACGCATTTTCAGAGCCAGTTTCAGGTGATGCCCACTGGGCTTCACCACTATGATGGAGAGACAGAAAGAGAAAAGAAGCACGAGGTGGTCAGCGATGTTGGGTACACATTAGTGGAGATCAGGTAACTTTATAAAGACATTCTCTTTACAATATGTAGAAACTGTCTGATATCTATTGTAATTGTGTGTTTAGTAGTTGGAAACTTCACAAAAGTGAACACTGAGCATCAGGTAACTGAGTCATTATTTGTTTTTTTAGCTTGAATCCACAGAGACAAGTTCAAACTGTGGAATATTTTCTAGATCTGGCTGTTCCCTGTGATAAAGTAATTGGTTGTTGGTCGCACAGCTTGCGTTCTGCTCTGCTCTTGGCGACAAGCGTTCCTCTCTCTCTGTCTGGCTGTATATTATGTTGCAGCAGCAGGACGGGCTGACCACACACACACGCCTCCTCCTGCTGCGCCCTGTGAAACTCCAGGGTTTTAATAGTTAACAATCATACCGGGTTTACAATCTCTCCTTTTTTTTTTTTTTATGGAAATGAATCAAAGGGGATCAAACTGCCTTTGTGGCCACTGATCACCGTCGCTCTTTGGTTGCTGAAATAATGAGAGTCTCGTGAAGGTTAAATTTGAAGAGAGGAGAGACAGATTGTTTTGTTGCATTTCTTCTTGGCAGTGAAAGATGTTTGTGTGGTCAGCCGGAGAGGTACAGCCAGGACAAGAACATGTAATATAACTGACTTCACATCAATACTGAGGTGTGTGAGAGAAATGTATGCATTGCTTGCAGTAAAATATTAAATATAAAACCATTATCATATCGGAAATTATGAAAAATTGGACCTCTTTCATTAATACAATTTCATATTTCTACATGGAGAAGTACACTACAGGCTTTACACATGCATTTGTATTAGTTATGTGAAAGCTGGCCACATGTCTGCTCCATCCACTATTAAACACCATATCTGGTTATTAAGTTTAACATCTATTAAAAGTAACTTTGTCAGTAACTTTCACTTCTCCTCCCATACATTTTGCAGCTTGACAGTGTAGGTGGTGGTTAGTGTGTAGGTTGAAGCTTGAAAACGTTGGCTTCCCTCTGAGCATGCAGGCATCAAACATTTAATTAAGAGCTCTGCCTTTGAACACAAATGAACGCCTTTTTTTTTTTTTTGTTTGCCCCAGAGCAAGTGTCTTATATACAGAAGGACAAATCTGAATTTTGGTGCCAAATGAAAAACAAAATCCTCACTATCACAAAGGCAGCAGTGTGTTTGTGTCTGACGGTGCCACCAAGCACAGCAGAAAAAGACAGAAACAAAGGATCCAGTCAGAAATCGAACACCCATGCTGTTACACGTTGTACACAAAATACAGAGCGACACAACATGAGATATGAGATAAATAACATCAGAACTCCTCGTTCATACCTTGGGAACAATCGCACGCTCCCTTCAGGGCCTTCTCATCTTGAGTGTAGTCTGTAAGACATAAATTAGTTCATAATTTAACACACAATAATCATATTAACATTTTAACATCAGTAATTGATCACCACTGATTTGGATGGGCTCATTGCCAGGATGTTAGCGGAGGAATATTGCTGTACTGCACAGAACAGGAAGGGGGGGGGCGCTGTTCTTGTGCAAACAGCTTAACCTGCAGAGTTTATTATAAATCTTAGATGGTGAAAAGCTAGAAGAAAAAATAGGATATTTAGAGTTACAGCGGTACAGGCAGGGACCATCTGGGCGGCTGCCGTTATGTTTTACTCCAAATTACATTAAGCAATTACAGTGGATATTTTTTTACAGACATACAGATGTTGTGAATCCCATTCATCCATCCCTCACCTGCGCTGACGACCGCCATGCTCTCCATGTCCTTGAGCAGTTGCGGGATAGCAGGGTCATCGCGGGAGTACAGAGCATAGCGGCTTATTCCCAGGTGGAACTTCAGCCAGGTGGCGTCGGGGTCAAAGGTCACTTCGTGTTCGGTCACAGTGAGGTTGGAGACAGCTGCTGCTTCGCTGTAGAGTTTCATGTGCCTGGGGAGTGAAACGTTGAGCGAAGGGAAGCTTTAGATGCTGAACATCCTCTATATATTCTATACAACATATACTCTTTTTACAACGTTTTTTAATGGGCAGTATTTTATTTTGGAAAGGCCACAGAGTGCAAAGTACATTCAACAGGTTTGCTTTGTAGAGCAACTTGGCAATACAGTCATATATTAAATTTATTATACACACTCTGTTTTCTGCTATTCATCCTATGTGCTCTCTATTGTTCTGAAAAGCAGCTGCGACAAAATTTTGAATTTCCACTGCCTCCTTTCCCTCCACTCTCCTCTTTGCTAAACTTAAAGCTGGTGCAAGAATAATCTGAGAGCAAAACAAATAGGTCTGTGGTAAGAGGGGCACCACATCACCAGAGCTGACCGCACTGACTGCCACGGTCGCCTGCCAACCCAAACAAACTCCATCACGGGCCGGATAACATATTGCGATAATGGAGCGAAGGGTTATAAATAGGAGTTTGTTCGTTGGTCATCCAACCGAGTCCTCGGTCATCTAGCAGGCTGGAGAGACAGATCAGGGTAACCAGGACAATGGACAAGTGCAGACCGCAGACCACAGGGTGTGCAGCAGAACAGAGGGTTTCAAAAGTGGAGAATATTTTAGTGGTGATTACTTTCAGTGTTTGCCAGGAAGGACACACACACACACACGTAGGTTGACCAGGAAATTAAGTCTGAAGCCTTTTTTTCCAGCATGCATATAAAACCGGTTTTAACAGCTCATTTGAGAAGCCCCCCCCGTCATAAAGCTCTCCCTAGGTGTGTTTGTTTCAGTGTTGATATGTTGTTGCAAGATATTGCAAGTCTTAAGCAAGCCTTTGGGCTATCCATTGTTTCTGTGCACATTTAAACCGCAGCAGAGAGAGGAGACCCGTTGCTCATATTTCTTCTTATTTTCCACCATAAGAGCCCAAAATCTGTATCTCTCAGAGGGAGTGCACTGTGTCGGGATCGACAGACAGCCTCACAAGCCAAGACAGCTACGGCTCCCACAGATTAAGATAAGCTTTGGCAGTTTTAAATCCTTGTTTACCTTAAAGAGAGCGCTCCAGATGCAAGCTCTCAGAGTGACATGTTTGTGAGGGTTTTCTGTCACCAGCCCACTCGACACGCTGGACTTTTTTTTTGTTTTGTTTTTTGTAATGACACACAGAACTGTCTACACATCCTGACTGTCTGTCTGTGGGTATACATCTGTTATCGTGGACAAAGTGTGTTTATGTGCATGGGACATGTGTTTGTGCGTGTCTGCCGTGAGTTTGGCCATCGTGTCAGTGACCCTGCCTCTGGACCACAGTTAAGCCTCAACATGTGCTTTCACTAGTGGGATTTTTTTTCAGCCAAAATGAACATGCCCTTCTTTCACAATAAAGTGAAGTAACACGGACGTTGCAAAATTAATGGCACTCTGCACAAAAATCAAATGTGTCTACATGGGATTCTTTTTCCGAAGCCTGAGAAATGACACCAGTAACTGACCTTTCCCACCGTGACACCTTCCTCCTGTAGTACTCCATCAGCTGCTCCGCCTGCAGCAGCCTTTCCTCTGGCCCCAGTGCCGGAGTCTGGATGTTATACAGAGGGTGAGCAAACAGCCTGGCCAGCTTTGAGCCTCCGTCTGTGGGGTCGGTCGTAGCGCCAACCAGAGGTGACCCAGAAGTCCAGTTGGACAGCTGCGGGGTGGCGAGACCCTCCTGCCTGGGGAGGGTGAGGTTGTTGGGACCACATGAGCAAAACTGTCCTGACCCTCGTCCTATGCTCCGCAGCTTTGGCAGGAGAATGAAGTAAAGGTCAGCAGAGAAGATGGCTGTGAGGGTCGCGGCCAAGAAGAGACGGTCTCTCCTCATCATTGAATCGGAGATAAGAGAGGAAAATGTAGAAAGAGAAGAGAAATAAAAACAACAGAGAGACCTAAAGAAAGTCCTGACTATGTGCTGCTGCTCCGGAGTGTGCGAGGCATCACTTGTGGGCTGCCTCCAGTCTCCCACACAGTCAGCCAGGCAGAGGCGAGAGAGGTAAGCAGTCAGAGGTTGGTCCAAGTCTCTCTCTTTCTCTTCTCTATCTGTGTGTTTCAGTCTGTTCCTTCCAGCCCCACTTCTTCTTCTTTTTCTTCTTCTTCTTCTTCTTCTTCTTCTTCTTCCTCTTCTCCTCCTCTTCCTCCTCCCTTGGCAGCAGCCGAAGAAAGAGCTGAGCTGAGAGCAAGCATGTGTTAGCAGCAGTCACTGACAGTTTGGCTGCTTCCAGGGACCTGCTGCTCCGAGGACAAGCGAGCGAGCGAGCGAGAGAGAGTGTATGTGTGTGTGTGTGTGTGTGAGAGAGAGAGAGAGAGTAGAGAGGGAGTGTTTGTATGTCTGCGTGTGTGTGCATTGTGGGTGTGTCTGTGCAGGTATGTACACAAACATCAAATGACAGATTCGCAAGATTGAGAGTGTGCGCAATGAGGGTGCAGAAAACACACACACACACACACACCTCTCTCTTTTTCACACACGCACTCTTGGAGGGTTAAAGCACAAGTCCTTGGAAGCAGGAAGGGGTGGAGACTTTTTCTTATCACATCAGATCTGAATGAAACCACCTCCAGCTGACGAATCCTCTCTGATGCAACGTACGTGTGTGTGTGTGTTTGCGTGTGCGTGCAATTGAAGGTCCAAGTCCAGTTTTCATTCACGTGTGTGTGTGTGTGTGTGTGAACTAGCTGCCTTCCTCACAGATTTCTGGCGGGCATGTGCAGATTTACAGGTGCTTGTGTAGAGGTGTGTTGAGTGCGACTTGTCTCGACATCCCCTTTTTTTGGGGGTGGGGGGGCGAGATTTCCTTCCCTCTGTCATCCTCTTGTCTGTTTCCTTCTTTAAGTAAAGTCCACTCTCACTCCTCCTCCGTCTCATCAAATCCTCTCTCCTCCTCCCATCCCAAGCTTCATCTCATCCCTGCTTCAAATTTCCTTCGCTCCTCTGTCAATTCTCTACCTCTCTCCGTCCTCCTCTTTTCCTTTCTCTGCCTTTTTTCGCCACAGACCTCCAGTCTGTCTCGCTCCAGGCAAATCTCCCAGCTGCACTTTCCTTCCTGCTGCAGTTCCCACACATGAATCCCTCACTTTTCTCCCTGTCACGCTGATCTACAGAGAGACACAAGTTCAGAAAAGGCAGTGCTGGAAAAGAAAGAAAAAAAAAATAAATAAAAAAAATAAAAAAATACAAGTTCTTGCACAACTTCAAATGAGGAAACACGCAGGGAAAAATAACACCTCCCTTCGTTCACAGGCCACCTTTTCTTTACTCTCCCCCTCTCTGATTTCTGTGAAAACATACAGTGTGCTGCATAAATTACGATCGCTGTATGTTGCCCGTGTCGGCTCTAAAAGCCCTAAGCAGCTTTATAGGGAGGCAATGAGGATCTTACAGGGCATTTCCCAGCCTGCATCTGCGCTGTTGTTACTGTGGTATTTTGGAACATCTGTCGTCTGTTTGGGTGTGTGTGTGTGTGTGTGCGCGCGTGTGTGTGCGCGTGTGTATGTGTGTGTGTGCACGCACATGGAACTCTGACAAAATTACGCGTCAATGTCTGGGAGTTGCTCTCCAGGGTGTTTTACCCTCTCTGAAGAGAAAACAGGCTGAGAGAAGCCTCTACTGATGTTGGAAATTAGTGAAAGGAAGGCTAAACCTGCCATTTAGCCAGAGCTTCTGTTTTGCCCCCCCCCCATCAAACACATACACACACACACACACTTACACACTTCTCCTTGCAAAACCCCAGCTACAAAAACAAGAAGATATTGTTCTTCTTTTAACACAAATCAGCTTTTAGACAGGCAGAGGCCACATTTTTCACAATTGAATGAGCTTTCCATTTTAACTTTCTGTCTGTTGTACTTGGTCTTTTAAAACTTTTTTTTTTCAAAGTGACTTTTAAAGCAAAAAGAAGAAGAAAAAAAACAACTAAATCTCCCGCTTTAGCCCTGCAGGGACAACGAACTGAGAAATGCTCAAGTATGTATGAGTGTGTCATTTAGTTTTTATTCCACTGCATAACAAAAGGTAAAGATATGCACTTTTGGTTGAAAATGTGATCGCTTAAGAGGAAACTATTTGTATTCATCGGCAGAAAGAAGATATTTCTGGCAACATAAAATATTTGGTGGAGTTCAATAATGCTGTGTTATCTTACAAGTGCCCAAGGGGGTAAAAGTGCAGTCCCGATGACTTACCCTGTTTGTCCCAGCTGTGTCTGTCTGTATTTATCCCTGAGAAACAAACTGGAGAAAGGGCACTGTGCTCGCTTCCTGCCCTGCTAAAACATCCAGACCGGTGCTTAAAATAACCCGGTTTTTAGGGATGAGCGGGTGAGCACATGCAAAGAGGTTTCAAAATCAAATATGGGAAGAAAACAAACAAAAATAGGGCACTGAGTCTTGCGTCACCAATTTGTGCAATTCAGCAGAGCTGTGATGATAAGTACAGGGTGGCTTGTGTTCAGATAAGTGGGTGAGATGGCTCAGATGTCTGTCTGTCTACATGTCTGTCTGGATGACCCAGAAGTCTCAAATATCAGGAAATTTTACTCTGCTGATAAAAGAACTACAACAATCAGTGTAATGTGAAGCCGCTGTTGCACAAATACAACAGGGACATGCAAATCACAGTATGTATTTCACATATTTAAACAGACAGATTCAATTTACAGTTGCAAGACGACTTCGTTAATTAAGAGGAAAAGGGAAAAAACGCATCCATGTCTGTATTTTCGTCCGCAGAGATTCGTGTTGCCGGTCTGATACCACACCTGGGGGATTATTGGTAAAGCTGCATTGGAGGCATCTCCTGGAAAAAGGAATAAAAAAAAAAAAAAAAAAAAAAAAAAAAAAAAAAAAAAAAAAAAAAAAGAAAAAGAAGAAAGAAATGAAGAAAAGAATTTTTAGCTCCAGGTTAACAGAAAACAATTTTTTAGAAATATGTAATAGAGTTTACAGAGCAGTTTCAAGGCATTTCTGACATTCTTCCTTTCAAAAACATCTAAAGCGTTGAGATGAATCGATGGAAATCTTTTTAACTTCCTCTCTGACCTCTCAGCGGTCAGTCCACATGAATTGGCAGCGACAGGAAAAGCTTCTTCCCTGTCTAGGCCACAAATTCACAGTGCGGCACCACAACACACAGCATAAAGGGACAAGGTCACGGTTGGGAGAAGGACACAGAGGGAGGACGAAGAAGCTCTTCAGGAGGGGTCAAGAGAAACACTCACAGCAGTTAAGACAAAGCAAGAAGAGAAGGAAGTGGCAAAGACACGCATGCTCAAATGAACCAATCAGGTTTTTCCCATTAGATGTATCTAAAATAGGACGGCAGCAGTCCTTCTCTTCCTTCTTCCATCCGTCTTTCATCATCCCTTCCCTTCAATCACGTCTTCAGCCTGACCATGGAGCTCTGCAGCCACAGCACCGGGATGAAAGGAAGTGGAACTGCGCTGCCGTATTCCTCCAGAATTGATCGAGCCTTTTATAGCCACATGTGCTGACCAGTATTTTTTATAGTGCCCACTACTGGACGTCCACAAACCTGGACTACCACCGATGACAATAAACACTCCTACTACAGAGGATTTACCTAATACATTGAAAATAAAATTACACCGTCCAAAACTAGGTGGGCAGATGGAGAGCTGATGAAATAAAGTTTATTGATCATTACAGCAGCGAAGAACAGAACACCAACAGTGTTTTATTGTTTAGGCGCTGAACTAATCATCGATAAGAGGATGAATGTGTCACTTCCTCTTTCAACAGTTATATTCTCTTGCTTTGAGTTGCAACATCCTTCATAATGGTAGAGATGTTATTTTAAAGGTCCCATATTTTTTTGTTGTGACCATGGCGATTGTCAGTCAGCACTGAAGTAAACTGAACAGATGTTCAAATTCAGACTAAAATGCTCCGGCTGGATTTGGTGTGGGGATATACAGCAGAGTCTAAGGCCTGGTTCAAGTGCAAACCCCTGCATATATGAAACATGCTTTACCTGGACAGTAACTATGGAGACAAAGCCATTAAGCAGCTTATCCTTTTTTCAGAGCTCCTACTCCAGACGGTGGATACCATCTCTAAACTGTGAGCACACAGCCATAATAACAGCGGAGCAAAACACTAATAAGATTCCTTGATAGAGATCGAGTAAAAATACAGCAGATTTCAGGTAATACTTGCAGATAACCAAATCCTGTGAGGTTGGACGGTGGGCCAGGCTTGGGGCATAGCTGAGGGCAGCGACTGTTTCATTATGACATCACAAAATTACAGGCTTCCTGCATTTCCTCTGCAGATTGAACTTTTGGTACTTTCATAGTATTTATATAACACCTAGACCCGCTTTATAATCAAGAATGTTCACAAGCACAACAGAGAAGTGCAATGAAAAAAGCTGAAATAGATTAATAAAAAAAGATAGATCTGTTATCGGTAACAAAACTCACCAGAGTCTGATGAGGCGAACTGAGCCAATCAGCAGTGATTGCTGTGGTGACTGTCATCAAACAGGCGTCTCCTGTGGCAACATGGAGCTACCGTCTGGCAGAAGTCCTCACACAGATACTGACACACACACAGATGCACAGATGATGATTGTTGGATGGATGGATGGATGAGCGTTCATGGAGGGATGGAAACGAGACGAGCGAGATGAGAATGACAAATGTGTGTGTGTGTGTGTGTGTGTGGGAATATCTTCAACGTCCACAGTGTTAACACTCATCAGCAGCTGGTTGTGTGTTTGCAGGTTACCATGGGTTGCTGAGGTTGCTCCTGGTCAGTCTCTGCTGGGCCGGTGGATGAAGCTAAAGTCGATGACAAGAGACAACATTAAGTGAGTTAGAGTGTGTGTGTGTGTGTGTGTGTGTGTGTGTGTGTGTGTCTGCCTGGGTGTGGTTGCAGAGAAAGCACAGTTAATCGCTTATTTTGGCAATTTCTGAGTAACGGGCAGACAGTGAAAGGAAAGTGTAGGAAATGTCTTGCAGATACACACACACACACACACACACGCACACACACACATGCGCACACACACACACACACACACACACACACACACATGCACAGCCACGCACACACAAAACTTGAGCATTTGTGCACTTTTAAAAATCTGGCCTGCGTCTCTGGAGCAGAACATTGCCCAAATGTTCCCAAGCTGAGCTCCAGACTTCAGAGGGGGAGAATGTGAAGAATGCTCTGACTCTTCTCTTCATAATGTGGTGAAATTGGACATGATTGAATCACAGTATCGGGTTTAATTAGCTTGGAAGGCCATCCCGACCTGTACATTTAACCCATTTTCATGGATGTCTCGAGCAGCAGCTACACACACTCACACACATGTAGAAGGATCCTGACAAAAGTGGTAATTACTGGAAGGGACATTCTCAGCATGAAGCCAAATGGGAGTGGAGCAGGCCCGGGTCAGGGAGAGGCTATCTGTGTGTGTGTGTGTGTGTGTGTGTGTGTGTGTGTGTGTGTGTGTGTGTTTGTGTGTATGTGTGTGTGTGTAAAACACCTGTTAGCACTGAATGGTTACCTTCAGAACTGCATTCTTCCTGTGAAGTTTGACTGTTGGTGGAGTCGAGTACTTGACCTTTGACCTTGCTGGGTCCCGCTCCGTCACTTTCAGCCCCCACCTCCTCATCTGTATTCTCCCTCCGGTGGTTCTGTGTCTCCCTGAGGGTGTCAGAGCCAAAAGATATCACCCCTTTGCTGAAGGGAATCCACTTGTGCAAACACAAAGCTGTTTACTTTAGATAGAGCTTTCCCAGTCTGGCTCATGTCAAGGTCCCGAAACCACCCAGGACTCAGATCAGTGATCTCTGTGGGATGATGTTTTGTCACAGAGTCCGATATCTGTGAGCATGTTTGTTGCTAGGCTTGATTTAAACCAGAACTGTAGCTGTTCTCCGTCACTGCGGTGTAGTTGGCCTGCATTTGAAGACTCTGCATGCTCCTTCTGTGTGTGTGTGTGTGTGTGTGTGTGTTTGTGTGTGTGTGTGTGTGTTAGAGCGCATCTTAAGACTGCTTTATTGGGTAAATTGAAACTGACAGTATAATTTCAACTTCATGAATGGACAACTTAATAAAAGCCCACAGAGAAATTTCACATTGATTAGTTTTTTAAAAAACAATAAAAAAGAAGCTCTTCCTGGTAAAATTTGGCTACGAAGAATTTAAAGGATAATTATTTTCATTGTTTTGGTCATTTAGTCCTGTCAGTAATAATACTGAGATAATGGCTGAGATCTGGGAGTGTGGTAACATTGCTATGAAAAGCCTGATGGGGCATGAAGCATCAGAAGTCAGATGATCATACAAGGAATAAAAAAAAAACCCCATTGTCTGTAAAACTTATTTAAAAACTAAGGCAAACATTTCGTTTACATACTAACTTCCTGGTTCAACTATGTGTGTATATCTATGTAATATATATCTATACAAGTTTCTTGCTCTCCTCATTGTAGAGATTCTGACATGCTGCCAGGTCTTAATAATACTTTGGTATGTGCAAGCTGATACAAGACGTCTTGTCAAGATGTTTTGTGTAATTATATACACATGGAATTCCTTGATATAATATTGGGATATTATACTTTTTTTTAAAGCCGTTGAATCCTTATTATTTTTCTATAACATTAAAAAGTAATAACTACATAGGCAACAATCGAAAACATCTGTATGTATTATTTATTAAGAGATACAGTGAAAAACTCCACTGTCATCAGATTCAGTTTTTGTTGCTAAATTGTGATTGTGCAGTGAAAAATGTGACATCACCTTTTCTCCCCTGAGCCCAACCACCGCAAACCAGTGAGAGCACATTAAAAGAAACACAAACACAGATGCTTCTCAATAAAAAACAAAAAACAAAAAACAAGACCTGGTCTGACTTGAGCAAGAAAAAGTCTTAAAATATGTGATATATACTTAATATACTATTTTCTGATTGGTTTCAAACTGAATTTTTCAACACTAGAGAGCCACAGCGAAGACATGCACTCTGTGGGTGGTCGACCAATCAGAAGCCACAGAGACAGTGACGGACAGATACACACTAAATCACCATAACCAATCATTTAAATTTCAATTCAAGCATCCATGTGGTGCGTCTTCATTTATAGCGACCGCACGAAGCCATCAGCAGCGTGTCTTGACAAGAGTTTAAACCATAAATGATGAAACGATTTGGCTCCTCATTCAGCTTCTTATATTCGGACTGCACCTTCTTGTCCTCTCAAATTAAATTACTTTGAACGGTTCTCTCCTTTATGGCCCCTGTTACCTAACATGTGACAGAAATACAGTCGTGCACACAGCAAAGGCTCACACTAAGCCAGAGTTTATGACCTTTAACCAAACTGAGGTTTCTATTAAAGACTCAAACGGCTGTGGAAACAACGAGGGAAGTTTCTTTTGGATGATGTGTTTCTATATTATATATTATATCTATATTAGATTTGGCACATGTTTAGGTCTCACTGTCGACAGCATGACTTGTTTGGACTTGTTCTGTATCTGATACTGGCAGTTTTCTTATTCCAGGTACAATCTGGCTGGCAGAATTGAATGATCAAATCCCACAAAGAGACGGCCACGTTTACACACGTCATCCTCAAAATTTGGACTGTGTAATCGAATATACTTCACAGCAGCATGTGCGCAGTCATATATAGCATTTATGGCCTCCATGGTCATGATGCTCCGACTACGGAAGAGTTAGCAAGCCACTAAGTGACACAGGGAGTCGATCTGTTCACCCTCAGCGCACAGTGAGTTTGTCGGCTGAGAAAAGAAGTTGTTCAGATTGTGGCATGTTTTTATTTCCTCTCTGTTGTGATTTTGCTTCATGGATTTAATTATAATTATTCATGGATGTGCCTATGATGGTTACTGCTGATTCCAAGCTCCCTTTCTAAATAGTTTTCATTCTTCCTGTTATTTGATATATACTCATAAACTCACCTCTGGTATGCAGCTGCATCGGTGATATTCCACATCACCTCCTGTCCAAAAGATCCCACATGATCACCGTCCTTTGTCCACAGTCCAGCTGAACCGTCAGCCGAGGCTGTGAGGACGAGCAGTCTGTCGGCCTCCTCCAGGACTTCCACACTCACTAACCCTCTCTTATGTGCTTTCCAACACTGCAGCAGCGCAGGCCGTTCACAAACCGACTGTGTAGAAAGAGAATACCTTAAGTACGCGAGGTTATACGGTACACTTTGCATTTTTTTTTCTTGACACCAGCTCACCTTATGTTGGATGTCCAGTGCATAGTGAGACATGTCCCAGATCTGAAGCCAGCCTGTTGTGTCTCCAGAGACCAGGATGGTGTTTTTCGACTGATCCGAGCTCAGGCTCAGCACACGCACACCCGGCTGCTCTGGAGCATAAAACTGACCTGGGATAAGGAGAAGAACCTGGATTGTAAGAAAACACTTTTCCAAACATAGGAAAGTCAAATAAAATCTAAAAGCAAATTTTGTTTTAGCAACAGGCTCCTGTAGGTTTTTATAAACACAGTCCACAGTTGGTTCTCTCAAGCTGCAGGCAAGCACATCTATTTATATTCCGATATTGTGCCAATTTCAAGAATACTGTTTTTGACATAGAATGACAAATGTGCTTTTGAGACAAATTGCTACCTTTGAATGCTTTCTGTTATGTCACACATCTCTCTGTTATGTCACGATCTCAAATTCCTCTCTGTTAGAAAAATGCATGGACACATACACAGACCTATGCACACACACACACAAATGCATACTGGATAACTCATACACACACATATACCCATGCACGCTCATACACATATGCAGCGGTCACAGTGCATGAATCCCACACCACTAAACACAGATGGGATCTGGAAAGAGACATAGTTGTGGGCTGCCAGGAATGGCAGCCCACAACTATGTCCAAGTCGACGGTTCAGCCTAACTGTCACTGCTCTGGCTGTGTGTAAATCCATCGTACGGGAGGATCATTAAAAGTGACGGCAGCCTGTCAACTGCTTGTACAGATTCGTGCCTCCACCTCCTCATACTGTCAGAGATCTATTTTAAATTTATGTAATTTAGTTTTGCATCCAGTTTTTTCTTAAAGACCTCACATCAGTGATACTTGCAGGTTTTTCTTCAGTGTCGCATTCACCATAAGTGTGTGTTTGTCCAGTGATACTCCAAAAGGACAGACAGCCGGCCTGTGATGACACCAGGACACCTCTGTTCCTCAGCTTTCTGTCGCCAGCTCGATGCTGCAGGAACAAGAGACTGTCCACAGGAGGCACGACTCTGGAATCACACAAAACAGATGAAAACGATGTAGAAGTTGGCTCCCGCTAAGGACGCAGTGCTCTTGACAAAGAAACTGGTGACCACCAGACTGGAGCTAGAGTTGCTGAGGTTCAGTACCAACACTGGCATCTGTTCCTTAACGTCAGTGGTGCCAGGAATTGGAATGAGTTAAGAAGAAGGCCAAACTGTGGCTTCTGAAAAACACAAGTGTCCATTACCATCCTAGACTGGAATGCTTTTACTGATGATTACATTCATTGTTTATCGATCTTTGCTGTCTTTACATCAAGAGCCACAATGGAAATAAGTGCAGGTAAATGAATTGATTACTCAGTTTACAGAAACATAATCAACATCTATATTGATTGTTACCTGATCAGTTGTAAATCAGTTTTTCAAGCAAAAATACCAGATATTTCTCAACTGTAATGTTTTACCACATATTTGTCTAATGTGGTAATAAATAGAATACCTGTGGGTTATGGTTGGTCAGATAAAATAAGCTATTTGATAACATCACCTTGGGCTTTAAGAAATGATGATGTATATTTTTCACAGTTTTCTGAAATCTTATGATAATGAAATAACTAGAAAATTATCTGAAGATTAATCTAGAATGAAAACAGCCCTAGAAATAAGTCTTCATTTTGTCACACTTAACATTTTTGTAGAGTAATATATATATATATATATATATATATATGTGTGAACCATTTATAACATATAAACAAATGAAAACCATCGGATGTCTGTTTGATCTGGTCAAAACCTCAGAGTGAGATACACTGAGTTTCATCACATCTGTTCGTTGGTGTTTATGACCTCACAGGTGATGGATGACGTGATGAGACGATCTCTGTCTAACTCATAATGAGTTTATATTGGCACAAAAACATAACACCAGTACTAAACCGTGAAGGCAACACACGCATCGCTCTGTATCCCCCTTACCCCGCCCGCCTCTCTCTCTGCAGGTGGAGCAGTGGTCCCTGCGTCTCCAGCCTCCAGACGATGACCTCTCCATCATGGCTCGCTGTGGCAACGACCCCCAGAGCAGAACACTGACACACAACCAGGATGTCCGACTTATGGACGCCGCTGGACTTCCACGACAGGTCTGCTCTCACATACAGGTCCTAGGGGAAATGTTTATACGCAGTGTTGAAAAGGTTTTCCACAAAAACAATGCGATGTTGTCTGCAGGCTCTAATGTGCACGGGCCTTGCTGATTGTAATTGTGAAACTATTTGCACATCACTTCCCTCCGTGGGACAGTTTACAAACAGTCTAAAGTAACATGTAACTGTTTGTGTAGCCTTGTGGAAAGCTGTGGTTTACTGATTTTGTTTACACCTCTGGGCTAAAACGTTGTGGTCAGCTCTTTAAAACTGACAGCACGGCAGACGTCATAGAAATACTGGTGCAGATGTCTTTGATTGCACAAGGGGCGGCGTGTAAATGTATTCTTAATTAACGTATCAGGTCACATCAGGTCATTCCCCACCAGCTTTCACCGGTTGAGAAAACCTGCCTCTATTGAAACAATAAGGGCTTTACAATGAGAAACATTACGACTGAGAAAAAACAGCATGAAGAATTCGCTGTAGAGGCATGAATCCTGAACCTTAGTCTTTAAGGGATGAATTTAACCGCAGAGCAGATGGAAGTTAAAGGTTGAGAGGTAAAATGTAACACAGGAATTTGAGGTGTGAAAATATGCACGTCTGCACACCCAGACTTTTGTCTCACATTGCAGTTCACTCCCGTGTTTGTTCTGGCACTTACGCTGCCACTGGCAACACTTCATCCTTATTTCTTTTGACCTTTGTATAAATGTCTGGGTGGATGTGGGTATGTTTTTATCTGTGCTCTGTAAAAATGTTTTTTTTTTTTTTTTTTCCAGCAATACAAAGACATAAAAAATATGATTTAAAGATATGACAGACTTTACTGTGAATTCATTGGATATAATTGGATATGTTTTGTGCTACTACTGCATGAAATATTTCCTGAGGCTAATTTGGGGCAACGTGTTTCAAATCTGTATCAGATTAGTCACCATGGTGACAGCTGTTTGTGTGGGACTCATCATTATCCTGCATCCAACATCTGGGGAAGAAGTTGTGGCAAAGCAGAAGTCTGCAGGCTAAGACACTGGTTGGGTGGCCAGCTTTGTTTGTTTGTTTGTTTGTTTGTTTGTTTTCTTGACATGTTTATCTTTTTTTGGTCATTAGTGAATGTTTGTGCTGCACTTCACCTGTCAATCAAAAGCTTCTATAATGTCTTCAATGCTGTGATTACGTGTCAGTGTTCACAGTAGTTACACTATTATTCGTCTATTTTTCCAAACAAATGGCTAATACTGACAGAAACATGACAAATGACTTCCTGTTCAGCAGAACATTTTCTCCTGAATAGATCCACCAGACATTGGTGTTTTGCACATTAAATTTTTTCTTTATTTTTATTTTCTTTATTTTTTTATTTTACTTTATCACATCACAATGACAATCCTCTCAACACTACTTCAGGTTTGATGTGGAAGGTTCCCTGTTGAGGTTTTGTCCACAAGTAATGCTACAGAGCAATGTGTTTCCGATTTGGTCCTGCTGATAGTTTCATGCTATTCCACTGAGTTGATAGCACTGAAAAAAGGAAGACAGGCTTGCAAGTAACATATACATATATATATACAGTATATATATATACTGTATATATATATATATATATATATATATATATATGTATATATAGAAACAATACAGGTTTCTAATTCTTCCGAGAAGTAGGCTTTGCAAATGCTTTTAGAGAAGGGAAATGCATTCAACGTGTTTATTATATATAAAGGATATACATGTGTTTTGGTGTGAAACATTGGCTGAAAACATCATTTTGTTTGTTTACAAAAAACCTTCTCCTGGAACCTTTAATGTTTTTTCCTGCCTGACTCTTGTCTTTCAATTAAAAACACTTGAAAGTAAAATCTGTAGCAGCAGGTTAAAATACTATTTTGTTGCATCAGTTATAAACTGAAACATAAACTTAACAGTAATTTAACTCCCTCTGATGTACAGGTGTACTCCAGGACCCTGTGACATCACAGTTGGGCGTGGTCACAGGTTCAACAGAGCGCTCTTCTGATCACAACCCACTGCACCCATCAGTGATGCTGGGTGTGGGCGATGGTTCAACAGGCTTGAAACACATTCAACAGAAGGTTTAGTGAAATGGTTCCTTTCAGTCTAGTTTAAGTGATTCATAAAGAAAATCATAGTTATTTATGTGAAACTGCTGCGGATTATCAATTTAAAACAGCTTCAATTTTACCTTGGCTGCTGCAATGTCATACTGAATGATCCGCTGGCTCCATCCCACAGCCAGCAGCTTGTTGTCATGGAGACAGGTCAACCTGGTGACTTCAGAGTTGGTGACAGGCTCCAGCTTGTGCAGGTTAAGGCCATTCAGTAAATTCCACACCTGCTTGGAGCGGTCAGTAAGAGGGACCAACTCTTTTTTAATTGTCTCACACATTTGAAATACAGATGCATGTAACTTCATGTATATAAGGTGCCAGTTCACTGTATTTTTACACAAACTGATAGTGAAAGATGTGGTTTCAAACCTTAACGGTGCCGTTGCGAGCCCCAGTGATCAGTCTTCTGTGGGAGGAGTCTAGTGCCATGCAGAGGAGTTCAGCTTCTCCATGAGCATTTAAGATCTGAAGCCGCCTCCTACCTGTCTCTACATCCCACAGAGACACAGATGAGTTGGCATGTGCAGTCACCACCTGTCTCAGGGTGGGGTTGTACAGAGCACAGGAGAGGGCCGGACCGCTTTGGATTTCTGGTCCAAATTCCCTTCCTTCATTTGTGAACCCTCCGCCCCCTCCTCTCCTCGTTTCGGCCAGGTTGAGCAGCGCCAGGTAATCTTTGCATCCCACCACTAAATGAGGCTGTGCGTCTTCAGGAAGAGGAGGGCTTAGCAACAGGAAAGGGAAGTTGCCGTGTTCTGAGATTCGACCTGGCTGCAGGCACGGGAACTGCAGGCGGACAGTTTTCAGACAGTGATGTGAGGAAATGTCCCAAACCCTCAGCTCCTGACAAAAGAAACATTAGTCCAGTCACTAGTAAATACACAGGCTATCACGGTACACTCAACTGTCAGGACAGTTCACTGTCTTCTAAGCTTCATCTTTAATGACTCACAGCATCTCTGGAGTAGCTGAAGATCTGCCCAACAGGTTGGTAGATTGCAACATCCAAAATAGTGGCGCGGTGACCTGGCAGTGTAGCTACAGGACGTGTGGTCACAAATCGAGTCCACAGTCTGACTGCTCGGTCACAACCTCCCGTGACCATCAACTGCAGAGATGCATTGTAGTCAAAACATTTGGCTCCCTGGAGAGGAGACAAACAAGACCAACATTCATAAGTTCAGAGAGACAGAAATGTACATGAACTGGTGTTTGATGTCTCTGTATTCTGGAAAATAAAACACACATGAAGTTAGCTGGTCTCAGGATTTTCCCAGCACTGAGGATTTTTAAAGGGTGGTTTTATTGTAAAAATGTCCAGACAATTTAATTGGAGTGTAAAATGACTGTGCTTGTTCAAAAAAAGCCATTGTGCATAACAGGAAGTGCAGCCACCCAGTTTAATAATGTTTTGTGCAACAGCGTTACTTCTTTTCTCAACAGTCAGTGACACTGTCTGCCCCTCCAGGCTGGGTGGAGTAAACTTTATAAGTGACTAACTTCACTCACGTCTCATATTTGTTTCTCTAGATAAAACTGGCGAGGGATAATTCACTGAATGGGTTATGTAATAGAGCATTAACCGTGCAAGGACCTTGAATGCCATCTAAACAATTTTTCCAGGGTATAATTGTTTTTCAAACCTTGACCCACCCAGTCAGGTCACTGTTACCCAGACCAGAGCAGTGTGACTGACATGTGTCTCTGTGACTTTGACCCACGTAAAAAGTGGATAACTACAAAAATAATTAGACCTCCTTCCTGCTAGTTTACATTTTATCTTCTCATACCATTTGCAAAATGATGTACAAATACACACTCATTCAAGTACTCTTAGCTATGATTCATAACAAGAGTTACTAAAGAGAATACATAACACGTATCAACAGCAAATCAACCTTGTGATATAAGTTACCTGACTAATTTTCCAGATGTACGGTTCCCGCTTCACTGTCACATTCACAAAGGCCACAGAGGTGGTGTCACTTTCTGAGGATGTCATGATGACATTGGTACTGGGCTCAAACATCACTCTGTTGATTGGTTCCTGGTGGATGTTGGGGATGTGACGGTAGGAGACCATGTTGCTGTGTTCGCCTAGGTCCTGTTGTCGAGACGGGTAAGAATGAATGTTTAAGTGCTGTTTTTTGAATTGGAGAGTAATCAACAGGTGCACGTCATCGCTGTCAGTCTGCTTCAGTGGTTTCCGCTAGATACCTGTGAGGAACATTTATCCGCAAAAACCAGAGACTGAGCTCAGTAATTAAATAGAGATAAGAGAAATGAGACGGGTGAAGCTTACTGGGAAAAAGATCCTGTGTGGGCCGTTCTGTTTCTTGGAGGGATTCTTAAAAAGACCTTTAGACGGATTCAAGAACCACATCAGGTGGACTCCTCCCTTTTCATCCCCCAGCAGCAGCAGGGGCGGGGAACGCTCTGGACACTTGGAGGGACAACCACATAAATTTAAGAGACAAATTATTTGCTCTCAAAGTGAATTTATTTGAAATCTCAAAGAAACAGCGGCTGTACCTGTTCATCGTGCCAGTAGCAAAGAGCGGTGGGGACACTACGAAAACCTTGGAGCAATGATGAAACAAAGAGTTAACATCTGGAAAATTAGTTTTTTTGTGCAGTAACTCATTTTCATTAGTGATCAGCTAATACATGTTTGCAATCAAGTGTACCAAATAGGTGGACATCCTCAAATACACCGGCTGTGGAGACATCGACAAAGTGCAAATCCCTGCAGTCGGTTGCTATGGCAACCTTGCGGACGTTGTCCATATACACCGCATCAGTGGTCCAGCCTCTGAACCTCCTTGTGTTGGCCACTTCCTCTGTTGGGTCTCCAGCAAGCTGAGAAGCAAATGTAGAAACGTGTGTGTGAGTGCGCTGTATTTCCATGTGGATGTAAAACTTGTACCATGATGTCACTCACCCCGACAGTTTTGAGGATGTGTAGGCTGCTGTTCCAGACAGTGATCTGACCCCCTTTACTGACACTTATATATCGCAGTGGAGGAGGATGGGAAACAGTGACCACACGCACTGTCGGCTCCCGCTGCATATGAGTGAAGCAAATTAATAAAAGAAAAAAAAGGTTATTGGAGGAAATAAAGTACTACTTGTAGAAAAAAATATGCAGAAGGAGAGTACAGAGAAGAAATTAGACAAGCTTAGTGTAGTGGGTTGAACTTGTGCAGCAATTTTAGCATTAGCACCTTTTTTCAGTTGTAAGAATGGCTGAATGTGTTACAACCATCATACTTATGTACCAGTATTAATCATTTGTTAAACCCTATCCTAACCCAAATATCCCTATATACAGAAACAATGGTGGATTTATGGGTGACATGCTATTTTTATTTTTTATTTCTATTTCTTTCTTTTCATCCAGGGCACCATACAAGCTACCACCACCATCACCAGCGCTGTGCTCACCTTAGGCATGTCAGTGTAAGTGTTTAAACATTAAGATGAAGCATTTCTTCTCACTTTAGCAGAGCTAAATTGGTAAACTCCTACCTTGTTGTGAGAGCAGTGTCTGATCTGAGGCTGGGAGTCCAGGAGAGCAGCTGTGGGGATGGAGGCACGCTGTCTCTCCGTGTACTCCAGCAGCAGGTAGGAACACAACTGCTGCCACCTCACCTGTCCTGTACAAGTGATATCTACCTAGATATAAAGACGTTTAAGAAGTCAGTGCCCTGAAGACCAAGAAGCCATACTATAATTTTACTAAAATTAAAAACATCTCTTTATTTCTATTTACCTCACTGAAAAATCTCTCAACCCACGTGTCCTCGATATCTGGACCAATCACCGACCTCAAAACCTCCCGAAACTCTTCGAGCTTCATCCCCCGCTCCTCATTTCCTCCTCTGTTCTTTCCACTCCTTCCACTAGGTCTGTTTTCATGTATCTGTACTCCGGCTTTTGGAGAGGTAAATGCATTTCTCAGAAGCTGCAGGTGCTCAGGGCTCAGTTTCTCTGCAGGGCTGACTCCACAGGCCGGATCACTGCAGAAGGGAGCGCAGCAATGATCAGATAAAGGACAGTGTTAATTTGTGCAGAAATTGGTTTCAAGTTGTTGCTACTACTAAAATGTTGTAAGAGTTTCTCTTAAGTTGGGAGCTACTCTTCGTTTTGGGACTACAGCCCCTGAGTCCGCTCCTCAGGTGGATTGGGTGTACACATGACAGCTGGATCAAAACATGCAGTACATTAGCATTAAGGAATAAGTGCAGACAATATAGGTGTCTGTATGGAGGACTGTTGACAATTTGGTGTCTTCACAACACTTATTTTGATCTTTGTTAGTGAGTTGCAACTGTTTATTCATTCCCTCCCGTCTCTGGTGAAAGGCTTGCTGCAGAATGAATGCAGCGCTCCCAAGTGGCAGAGTCGGGACAACACATTACTGAGCCAAACAAAAGTTTAAAATCACATTATCAAGTCTCATGTAATGCACATTAAGGTGGTAGGAATATAGGTAAAGTGAATAGTGGGTCTTATTTTTTGGGCTCGGAGAATGCTGCAGACGGGGAGTAAGTGATGGGGGAATGTGTTTGGTTTGGGGGTTGTGTTTGAAAGATCAAAGTGTTACTCACCACCAGCAGCTCCTGTGTGGCCCTGTTGCTCGGGGAGACTACAGGCTTAAACAATACGTCACATGTCTCAGCATTGTGAACTCTTGTACAGGTCCATCAGGACATGCATGAGTGGTCCTTTACATCATACGCATTTCTCACAATCAATCAGTGGAACCATAAAATAATTAAGTAATAAACGCGTAGTGGGTTGCTGAAAAGGGGGTTTAAAAAGCTGAAAGAGTTTGTGGTGAAGCCGCGTGGGGAGGAAAGAAAGTAAAGAAAAATATGTGAATTAAAAACTCCTAGGGACAGACTGTGATGCTAATGTACAACTTCATCTTTGACTCACTTATAAGACTTGACATAAGTTGCTTTACTAGAGTAGGTAGATGGAAGAATGAAGATTTAAAGCAACCTTTCCTTCTTACTAAGAGTTCAGATTTTAGTTTGACAGAAGGATATTTTAGGTGACAGGATATCAGAGGCCATGGACTATATCATGATGAAATAGATAATAATTAAGTACGGAAAACTTACCCAAACCTGCTGTGTGGCACCTCTGTCTCATAAAGCACCCATGGTTTTTTCTTGTTTCTTAAAGTATCCATATTGATCACTTGAGATTCATTATCTGAACCCCTCTTTAAATTATTTGAACGCCAGATACTGCTCCATCTGTTTCTGTTGAATTTTTAACCCTCATTCAATCCAGCGTCAGTGTCATGTTCTCCGGCTCCATCGCCTACTGACAAACAAAGATGCAGCAGCCACAAGCTCCCTTTGAAAGTGCTGAGACCAGTCTGAGATCATCACCGTGCTCTGAGTCAAAACATGCAGAGCCTTTGTTTCCACCCGTTACTCCGTCTTTTCATGCAAACCCAATTTATTCACACAGAACGTCTTGTGTACAGACAGGAAAGGAATGTCCACATCCATGGATCAAAAAGCCATTTGTCACAAGTGTTTGACCACACCGAAAAAAGAAAGTAAACACATCACTGAAGAGAAGACCATGGAGAGATGGGAGTTTCCAAAATAACTGCAAGTCTGCTGAGGGTAACAGAGCCGCAAACCCCACAGACAAGCCCCCAGTGGGTTAATCATTTATGGAGGCAAAGTTAGCCAGGACCCAGGAGTGTTAAGATTGGTAATTTTTGCACAAGGACAGGTCAGCAACTCTGACATAATGAGGACTGCATGGAAATTAAATAATAAATTACCTCCTGTGCAAACGCATTTTAAATCAAAAAGAGTAAAAGAACCAAGTTACTTTGTCATGTTCTTGCAGCCTCGCAGACATTTATAACTAATGCAGTTTAATTATTGCCAGGCAACCCGCAGCAGTTTTGCTTACCACTTCAGTGAGCATGAGATATCCAGAGTGGCCTCCTACTATGTTTAATGAAGGCATCCAGGTCCCTGTAGAGTCTAGTCTGCTGGGCAATTCTTTTTACCTGGTCTAATATTAGACCTACACACACCAGTAAGCTGTACCACAACCAGCTCAAATATCTACATTATTCATCTGCTGTGCGATGCAGTGGCCTGCAGTGATGTCTGTCAATGGGCCTTTTAAGGTTCAGACATCTCAAACTGAAAACTTAAATGGAAAGTAATTGCTGATACCACAGGGTGTATTTAATATGAAATGTATTTTGAACAAATTCACAGCGAGTTTTCAGCTGCTTGTCAGAGTTACAAAGATGGAATCAAACACCAATAAAAAATGATGAAAGTTTCAGAATATATTATACAGACAAATCACAGGTCTTCTGTCTTCACTGTCACTTACTGCCTCGCAAAAAAATAAGAATGAAACAGAGCTGCTGACTTGAGGAGAAGCATTGATATAGGGAAGTGTAGGATAATATAAGATCACATTCTTTTTGCGTTTAGCTGGAAAAATAAAAACAAAAAAAACCTAGGAGTGGTCCTGAGCTGTCTGCGGCTCGCTCCGTGTTATTGCTCTGTACAGCCACTAGATGGAGCCACAGCGAAAGACCAAAACACGAAGAGTGTGTAGCCCGAGGAGCTGAAATTTTTTTTAATTTTCTTTTCTTTTTTTTGACAGCAACAAGCAGATATGGATATAAAATGTGTATGATTTCCTGGGCTGAAACACGCATTTTCACTCCAGGAAGTAGCCTGATCCAGCTGCAGTTGGTGTGTGACTATCTTCATTCAGTGAATCGCAGCAGCAGCAGCAACATTGAGCTCATTCGCTTCCACTTAATAATAATTACACACCCGTGACCCGCCCTCCGGCTTTACCCTCCACTTGGACTTACACTTCCTGAGCCCAGCTCTGTCTGCCTCAGTGATGGGGCAGTGAGGATGTAAAAAAGCGCGACAGTCCTGCGGAGACTTTTTAAAGCTGAATTTTTTTTTAATTCCTCAGAGTCACTGATTTCAGTCTTTTATTTTATTTTATTTTTACCCGGTGTTGCCATGTTGCGTGTTGTTGTGGAGTCGGCCAAAGGTCTGCCTAAAAAGAAGGTCGGGAGTCCTGATCCAATCACCTCTGTGATTTTTAAAGGTAAGCGTCTTTTCAAAAAAAGTCTTCTAAAGTTTTAACCTGCTTGTAAAATCACTTTGTCTTTGGAACTAAATGGTGAGTTCATATCACTTCATTGAATATACTTTGTTTAGCATGACGTCACTCTGATTTTTATGTGTGTGCAATAAAGAAATGATAAAGTAGTGCTCCTCTTCAGCTACTCGCACATTAACTGGATGCCTAACAGTCCGTTTACTTTAAGTGTTGCACCACTGGAGACTTTCCCAACATGTCACAACAATTCCAGATGCAAAGACAGCTGGCAACAAACCATGAGATGTGGTGGTATGAGCTGTGATGAAGGGAAACGACAAGTTAGGACTATAGGAGAATTGGCCTTGAGCTACTGAGTTAAAATGATATCAGTCACAGTGTGTGCATCAGACAAGGAACGGTTGGGTGGCAATCAGCTCTAGTTGGCCTCAGCTGTTTTGTTTGTCCTGGTGTCTACAGGTGTGGCAGCTTCTCTTTCCCTGCTAACATGTAAAGGAACGATCTGTTGCCCATTGACATTGATATCATTCTTACCCTGTGGCACTCAGAAACATGCTTGACTAGATCAATATTTAATTCAGCAATCACTTATCAATAACTTTCCTTAACATTGTTGGCAAACAAGGGGGTAGAAGGATTTCAGGTATATTCCTGGGTTGGTTGTACCACGTGTGTCCTAATGTTGAGAAACCATATAATATTTTTATTTTAAAGAAAAAGCTGAAGTTGTATTTTAGTGTCAAATGGAAACAAGAAACCGTAAATATGTTTTAATGAATATTCACAAAAAGAATATTTCACTTTCCTTTCAGATGAGAAGAAGAAAACAAAATCAATTGACAGTGAGCTGAATCCTGTATGGAATGAGGTAACTCGCCAAAACACACACACACACACACAGACACACATACACACACACACACACACACACACACACACACACACACACTTTGACATTTAATCAAAGGTAGTTTAGATAAGCTGCTGAAGAAAGCAGGACTTGATATGCTCCCTTTACATACAGTAGTAGACATGACACGATGTAAACACTCCGGTGCAAACATCACGTGACCACACTGTATGCATTTAGCATGTCAACTGATTATGCAAATGTGTTAATGATTAGATTAGTCTACGAGTCTGATATAGTTATTGATGGTGTTTTGCATGTTACTGGCTGAGTAGGTAAATCAGCATTTGATACATTCAGTCGATGGACTGTGTGTCCCTCATCTTGTCTTGCAGGTGCTTGAGTTTGATCTGAAGGGCACTGCACTGGACTCCAGCTCCTACATAGACGTGATTGTGAAAGACTATGAGACCATTGGGAAAGACAAGTAAGTGCAGTGCCGCTCCTGAGATCGAGCCCCTTGTTAACTGTGTCTTTATGTGTTGTGCAACAGAGAGGGATGGCAGAGGTGAAAGAGAAGCTGTGTGCCTCACCTTACTGAATCGCAGCGAGATCGTCCTCTTGTCTGAATGAAGACTTTCTAGGAAATAGGTCTGTTCAGTGAGGCTGCAGGTTAGCCAGCAATAGGAGGTGTGCGTCTTTTCCAGTTGGCCACAACACAGGCAGTATAACACGAGCCGTCAATTAAACCAAGGTTTATCTGAAAACCCTATTTATCTGCCAAGTGCCTTGGCAGATAAATAGTTGTTGTTTTTTTGCACATGCTACAGGCCCACTGGTTAGGTTCACATTGTTAGAAACACTGACTGACTAATAATATACAGGGAAACTTAAGAAGCATAGTTTCATAGTAACCCCAGTGTTTGAGTTATGTAGTTGGCTCACTCTTCCCCCTCACACCCTCTTTGCCATGCTGAGACTTGCCGGGCTGTGTGGGATGTCTGATGACGATTGGGCAACAATGGATGGATGAATTGTTGTTTGTCTTCTCTCTTGCTGGGATTTGCATCGCACTGTGTGACTGGGAACAGGGAAAATACTGTACTTGTGTGGCAGTTACTTTACCAGTTGCAGAGGAGTAAACTGCTGTAGGTACAGGATGTAGGCGCTGCTTTTAATACTGAGAGAAGTGCTGAAAATACTAAATGTTTCTAAGTCACTCACAGCTCGAGGCTGGTGCTTCCAAATAAAGCTGGAGTCACATATGGGACCAATCAAGATCAACCGCAAAGAATGTTTCCGCGACATCACTAATTACTGCGATCAAAGTCCCGTGTGTGGTGAGAGAGTAAAGCACATAGAAGCAGTTCTTTCTTATGAAATAATGTAAAATGTCAAACAACTATATGTTTGATTCTGTTCATGTGCTTTGCCGAGTAAAAGTTTCCCCAGTGAACGGGACAGTCATAACTGAGGGAGGAGCTTTTTCCAGCAACATGAGTCCATGTTAAATTGAGTAAAGTTTTCCACTGGGCCGGCCCGTCTGACACGCTCCCTCAAGATCTGCACAGAGGGAGCAGAGCAGGACTTCTCTCTTTCTCAAATGGTTTTTTTGGCTGTTGTTATGGGTAATCCCTGCTGTCGTGGCAACAAAAGTGGGGGAGGGGGTGTGTGTGTGATGATATCAGACAGGAATCAGAAAACTGTAGGACAAAGTCTAGTTTCAGTACAAACTAAGGATTTAGAGTAAAACTTATAACTACACTGAGCCCAGACATTAGAATTTCTCCTTTGGGGACCTTGATTTCTGAGTCTGGACCAAAGTGGTGGACAGATGGATAGACACACAGCAGGCACGGCTAAAAATGAATACAGTACAGTCAAAAGTATGGAGGCAGGCAATTTATTAAAACTAGTTCATGGTTGAAAATGAACCTTCATGAAACTCAGTTGAAACCTGTGGTCTGAGGCCTGCTCATTTTTGTGCACTTTCTTTGCATGCCTCTGTTAAGGAACTTTATTTTTCCAGATACGGTGTTGACTGTAAAGTTGTCTGACACGGCTGCAGACTATAAATCTAAGGAAGAGTTATGGTCACACTGAAATGATAATAAATAACGGCTTCTTCCTGACTTCTCTGCACAGATACATTTGGAAGGTAGAAATGTGGGTCAAACATCAGTGTGTCCAAATATTTCCCTCACTTTCCCCTCACGTGTTTGTGAAAACATATTTCTGGGTTTTATAACTTTGCAGAGCTGAAAAGTCGAAACTTGATAAATGTAACATAACAGCAATAATCAGGGAACCGTCACGGAATCACTGATTTCCACACCCCTCCCACAGATGTGAGGATGAGCTGTATCATCACATCCATCCATCCTTACAGATCTGTGAAAGGAAATGAATGTTGACAGAGCGGAGGGTGTTAACTTTTTGAACTGAAACCCAGCCAAGGACGTTCACTCCTTCCTCCTTCACGGATAGGTGAATATTACCCCTGGGCTGATGCAAAGAGGTCAGACGGTTAAAATCTGTTTTTGTGTGACTACAAGTCTGGGGACAAAGAGCAGCACTGTCTGTAGAAGGCTTTAACATCCTGACAGAGGGAAACAACTGCATCTGCATCCAGCTCATCAGAGCTTGACAATGGTTACGACGTCTGTTTTGGTCCGTCCACTGCGTGTTGACGTGGAAACAATGGGGGAAATCAACAGTCCGAGCATGCCTTCTCTAATCTGTTCACAACATGCAGAGTACGGGTTGTAGCTGCGACTGTAGATGTTCAGGCCAGTGTCTTTGATACTGTTCGACTTAATCTCTTTTCATATTTGAATGCTCACATCATGATCAATCAATATAGTCATGCTGAAAACAAAGCAGATGCAAAACTCACATATGTCAGAAGCCCCATGTGCAACCACCCTCCTTACCAAACTAAAAAAGGTATTTTGAAATGTTAAACAGTTTGGAGTCAGAAACAGTTGTCGGCAGGTAATGTAAAACTCCATCCACAGTCCAACCAACCAAACTTACCTGAAGCCGCTCTCTCACATTGTTTTGAAGATGCCATCTGAAAAACTGCACATAAGCATTGTGGTGATTGTGAGTCAGGTCTGAGGAAACATACCAGGTTTATAGAGTCACTGAATCCCCGGAGAAGCCCAGTGTCAGCCTCCTTCCTGATGTAGCGCTGCGATTGCTGCCAAAAGAATAACACTCCATCCTGCCTCCTCTCATGATAAGTTCCGTCCAGCTATTTGTGTAGTGACCTCAGATGGCGTTAACCTGGCGTGCAGCTGTCGGTAGCACTATTAAAATGATGTGTAAAATGTGTTTTAACATTTTGCTCAGTGCTGAGACACTGATCTAACACTTCTTCAATGTATGCATCCGCTGTGCACTGAACATTCCTGCAGGACCGTTACTCCACCCAAACAATGACTCATTTCATATGACGCTCTACGTTTCATTATAACTACAGTATAAAAACACCCAAAGATATGTGTCAACTATCCAGGCTTCTAAGGCTTTAGCGGTGACTTTTTAAGATTTATTTCTTCTCGGCTCTAATGATGCGTTGTTGCGCTTGTACTTACTCGTAAGCGTCTGAGGCATAAACACGCTGCACATTAGGCCGTGTAGTTTTTGGCTGCACACCAAGGCAGAAACAATCCGCCACATAAACAAACAGCAACAACAAACTCCTTCAGTGTAGTTGAAGTGACACTGCAAGGAAAGAAGAGTGTATTATACATTTGTCAGATCTCACATAGTCAGGCACTTTCCCACATTCAGTTTAATTTTGTTCCCTTGAGTTATCAAAGGAGTTATCAGAGGAATGTGACTGTAACGTTGCTGCTCTTAATACTAGATCAAGCTTATCTGTATCTCGTTCTCACAGCCTTTTTCTTGACAGCCATTTGATGAACTAGGCAGTTTCTTTTTCCACTTTAATCCCTCGAGTGTTAATGATTACTTCAGGAAATGTTGTCGTCGACGTCGCACGCAGAAAGTGTTTGACTCATTTGCAGAGGCAAATAATTCCATGGAAAAACTGTTATAATTTCCACACATGGTGGGAATGAAGTTTTTAGTATCAACGTGTTCCAGTGATTTTTTTAGGAGCCAATTTTGAAGAGTTAATAGTTATTTTTTCTAATTCCAGGTGGTAATACCGTAGATTTTACGAAGTCACTGTGTGTCTTAACTTTTCAGGTTCACCGTATCGTTATATGACGGCGTGGAAGAATAGAATCGTCCCGGTTCTACTCTTCATAGCCCGCATTTCAAACGATTCCCAAATCTAAAGGAAGGCAAGAGTTTGTTCACGTCACTTCGTCAGTGCAGCCGGTCACAGATGAACTAAACACACTGTGAACCTGCTGGTTGGTAGCTTCTGTGCCGTGATGACTGTGTGCTGCCTCATGAGGTGTGTTTGTTTGTCTGAGCAGGCAGGGTTTGTTAGCTCTGGGTGGCGACCTATATGTCCCTCTTTTCTTTTTCTTTTTTTTGAATGTGACTTGATCACACAATCTCTGTGTGGTCTGTACATTTGTTACTGACTAGAACGGCAGCCTGAGAAGTGTTTCTGATATTTTGTCCACCTTATTTATATCAATAAGGGTCGACTAAATGATAGAAACACCCTCGCAATATAATCGAACTGCAGCACAAACTGCAGCCTCCAAATAATGGCCATAATGTTGAACTAGTCTTAGCTGTGTATAACTAATAAACTGGAAACTGAGTGTGTGTTTCAGGTTTGAAGTGTCCAAATGAGAAACTAGTATTTTCTGTGGCTATTAGATTTACAATCATTCTCTACAGTCATGTCAGAAAACTGTTGCAATTGATCAAACTGAGATAATCAGTGGTGTCAAAGTAGTCCTGTAGAAATCCATGTTGATTCTTGTTCTAGTGAGTTAAACTGAGAGGTGAGATTCACACGTATGTTATACACGTGTAAAATCACAGATTCAATTGATATGAATCTATTTCTGTATTTGATGTTTCCCTGCTGTGTGTTTCCTCACAGATTCATTGGATCCACCAAAATCTCTTTGAGAGACCTCGCCACAGGTCAAGTGAGATCTTTACCATCCAAGAATATGTCGCTGGTCAATGAAAGTGGGCAGAGTATTGGAGTAAGTTTCTCTCTGTCAATATGAATTAGAAAATATAAGCAAGAGGAAGATTGTGTTCATTTTAATTAAATGAATGAATGAATAAACCTGCCAATCATTTCCTCCCAGGCCACAATCAACCTTGCGATTGCCTACGATCCTCCAGCAGGTGCTATACCAAACCCCAATGACCCTCAAGCGGGAGATGCTACAGTGGATGCTGGTATGTTTATGTAAATCTTTATGATACATACAGGATTTACTGGGAGCATTAAATGTGATTAGAGGCGTGATATCATGCTTATCTTGTCTTTCTGGTAATTAGGTGGTGGTGGCGGCGGCGGTGAAGAGGGTGATGAGACCGTACCAGATGGGGGCCAAAGTGGCTCTGCAGGGGGGCGCTCGCCCACCGGTCAGGCTGTTAACCTGCGCCAGCGGCTGGCCAGGGGACAAAACCGCCACCGACTGGTCAATAAACCGCAGGACTTCCAGGTCAGTGTGCCACACAGTTATCAACAATAACTCTAATTAATATGCTCTGGCTTTAAGTGCTTGATTGCAATGCAATAACTCTGAAATAGCTGCTTGTGGTTTAGATTAAGAAGCTCGTAAACACAATCTGTTGCGTTCATTACAAACGCTGCAGTTACTGCAGGTTCTCTGATAGACTGCTTTTGTCTTGGTAATCCTTTGGCATTTTTAAAATGGTCGGGACGTTTCCAAGGCTTGCAATAAAACAGATGGAAAAAAACTGAAATAAGTATTGTTATTGTTATTGTTATTGTTATGATCCTGGCATGAATTAGTTGCATCTAGAAGATTATGTCAAATTAAAATTTTGGGTCAGTTTCAGGTGCGTTCATCCGCACTGACACGTTGATACTGTGCGTCTTTCAGATCCGTGTGCGGATCATCGAGGCCCGGCAGTTGCCGGGGAATAACATCAAACCAGTGGTGAAGGTCAACGTGTGTGGACAGACCCACAGGACGAGGATCAAGAGGGGAAACAACCCCTTCTTTGATGAGGTACCGTCACTTCACACTCACACTGACACTATATGATACAGAGTTGAGATGGAATACAATGTTTTTTTTAGGGGAAATCGTCCACTACACTGAAACTACACACTGTCTACTTTCAATATATTACTTCTTTATGTCTTCATTTTAACTATATTTCGTGTTTTTGCAGATGTTCTTCTACAATGTCCACATGCTTCCGTCAGATCTGTTTGATCAGAGCTTTAGTTTCCGGGTAAGCATTCTTCGTGGTTCGTGTCATTCCTGACGTCCTATCCTCTGTCCATGTGTATAAATATATAAACTATTGTATTGTTGTGCTCGTCCCTGCAGGTGTATGATTCCTATTCACTCAGGGCGGACAGTCTGATGGGGGAATTTAAGGTGCTCGGTCTTTCTTCCTTGTAAATTGTTAATATGTAAAAAGCGTGGTTAATGTTCTTACGAGTTTGGCTCATCTCGTTTCGTTCTCTCACACAGCTGGACGTTGGTTATGTGTATGATGAACCAGGTAAGCTCGCCACAAACCACAAACTAGATTTGTGTGTCATTTACATTTGCACAGACAGGGCTGCTTGTCTGACTTGTACAAGCCAAAATGTGACAGGGTTATTATGGTGTTACATGTAGTTGATATTTGTAGTTTTTTCTAACGTGATTAACATGAAACTTCTGTATTACTTATTACTTTACTTATACTATACTTAACTTATTACTTATCTATTTGCATGACATATTTTTTATTCATTATTAAAGTGACTATAATCACTATTTTAGCACTGGGTCACATGACTACATCTGTGTCAAAGGTGTTCCTCATTATGACTCTTTGTGCATCTTCCTGATTGTGCCGTCTGTATTGCAGCCCACTGTGTCATGAGGAAGTGGCTCCTGCTCAACGACCCAGATGACTCCAGTTCTGGGGCAAGAGGCTACCTCAAAGTCAGCCTCTTTGTGGTGGGGGCTGGAGACGAGCCTCCGGTACGACAGGCGTGCCGACTTTCACCGGCTGCTTCCTCTTTCCGCATGTAAATAAAGCGGCTTCGCCCCCTCGCTCGCTCTCATGGACTCGTTTCTGTTTCTTTCCATGTGCCCGCGCTGCAGGTGGAGAACAGGGAGTATAATGACGACCAGGACGACATAGAGAGTAACCTGCTGCTGCCGGCTGGTGTCACTCTGCGATGGGCCACCCTGTCGGTGAAGGTGTTCAGAGCTGAGGACATTCCTCAGAGTAAGACGAGTATTTGTAACACAAATACAACATGAAAAAACCACACTATATATTACCATCAATAATGATTGATAATTGACCAATTCCTTCAATGTTTTCTCATTTCAGTGGATGATGCATTCATCCAGAGCGTTAAAGGAATTTTTGGAGGAGATGAAAACAAGAAGAACCTGGTGGATCCTTTCTTAGAGGCTCGCTTTGCAGGCAGGAAGGTTTGTCCTGATCATTTTTTAGTTGCAGTGTTAAATGTAAGGAAGCTGGATTTCATATTGTTGTTTATAGAAGAAGAAAAGCTGAGGTTTGGTTTTTTTCTGTCTCTCCAGCTGTGCACTCAGATCATTGAAAAAAATGCAAACCCTGAGTGGAACCAAGTGCTGCACCTCCAAGTCAAGGTAAGGAGTCGGCCTCAGGATAAAAACATTATTCTGCTGAAGTGCAAATCTAAGAAAAGTAATGGAGATCATACATGGATTGTCAGTCATACTCTGTTTAACCTGTTTCTTGTTATTTTCTGTAGTTCCCCTCCATGTGCGAGTCTGTCAAACTCACAGTCTTTGATTGGTAAGTCAAACGTCTCAGAGATTCAGTTTCAGGTTCTGTTCATAAATTCAGGAATGTGACGAGATTGTTATTTCATTCTCTGTTTGGGGTTGAGAAAGCGTAGCTCAATATTTATGCGAGTGTGGTCAGCTGTAGTGTGTTTGTCCGTGTCCATGCCCCGTCACCAACCACATGAGAATAATGAAGCAGCATATGACTCAGGCTGTGCCAGGCCCCTCCCTTCCCCTCAATAACATGCCCTGGGATCCTGTTGGCACCGTCCATCAGCTGATTTACATCATTGTGTGTTTCTGAGCGAATGAACAGTCAGATAACTCCGGTGCAGGAAGGCTGCAGGGAAATAAGTGCCAGAGGAAAGGTTAGAAAAACAGCGTACCCCTCAGAAGGTGCTGAAAAACACACAACGCTGGATACAAGAGCCAACTAATTCCCATTTGAAAACTAAAACCTTTCGACATAAACAACCAGAGAGAGACATTGTTCTTCTGTTCCATGTACTTCCTTCGTGGAGGTAGTGAAAAGGCAGAGCAGTGCACCAACGCTGTGAAATGTTCACGTTGTTTAACGGGGAATCCCATGAATGCAGTGTGAGTTTAAAAGTTCCCCGTGTGTGATTGCAGGGATCGTTTGACAGGAAACGATGCTATTGGCACCACATACCTGAACCTGGCCAAGATAGCCTCCTCTGGTGGAGAGATAGAAGGTATTATTATTTACATTTTTGGGATTTTTATTTTGTCTTTGTATCTCACCTAAGATATTTGTTGTTGCATTACTATATGGACAAAAAACTTTTGTCACTCTGGTGTGCCTGTTTGGATCAATTTTTAAATGGTGCTTGAATTGTCCTTTTTCTCCTGGTAATAGAGGAACGTGCGGGATATGGGGAAATGCCGTCGTATGAAGGTTCACCACTGCTCTTTTTTGCTCTGTGTTGCATGAGATGTGACGTGTGCCGTGCACTCTGTTTAGTTCTGCGTGTGCACATTGCATATAAAAGCTGTGCTACGCTTTATTTTAACGTTAAGGATTTAAGTGTTTGTTCGTTGTGCCTTGTCCCAGCAATGTTTCACTGCTTCCACCTCAGTCTGTCTCTCACCACCGCCTCAAACACAGCAGCACTGACCTACTAACATTAAAGCTTTGCCTTTTGATTTGCTCCAGTCTGTTCATGAAGAGGTTAACTTTGGTTTCCTTCTCCCTCCAGCTAACACGGGGAAGTCTGAGGTGGGCTTCCTGCCTGTCTTTGGGCCCTGCTATGTCAACCTGTATGGCAGCCCCAGAGAGTTCAGTGGGCTGCCAGACCCCTATGCGGATCTCAACTTTGGCAAGGTAGTGATGTAGACATGATTTTTTCCTGTATCTTAAACCTCCTCTTCCCCTTTTATCTGTGTCCTACATTCTCTTTAATGTCACTATTTCACATCAATGTGTTGTCGATGTGTCACCGCGCAGGGAGAAGGAGTGGCGTACAGGGGCAGGATCCTGGTCGAGCTGGCCACTAAACTAGAGGGAAAAGTAGACAAAACGGTAGACGGTATCCACAGCGATGACATCCTGGTGGCACAGGTGCTGTAACTGTTTATCCACTGGGTGACAGGTGTGGTTGAGTCTGACAGCAGTGTGGTTTTACTTCACAATGACACGTGAACTAAGTGAGGGTTAAGTGTTCAGTGTAACTGGTAATGGATTGCAGACATTGGATGGCTGGATGTGTTCTGCAAAATCTTTATGATCCCTAAAAAGTCTGTACATGGAGTCCTACAAAAATTTTAAAAGTATTTTCTCCTTCTTTTTTCCTTTCCCTCTTTTTTTGTTTTCGTCTCTACATCAGAAATACCAGAGGAGGAGGAAGTACTGTCTGTGTGCGGTCTTCCACAGCGCCTCCATGATTCAGGAACCCGGAGAACCAATCCAGTTTGAGGTCAGCATCGGTAACTACGGCAACAAACTGGACACCACCTGCAAACCACTGGCCTCCACCACTCAGTACAGCTGTGCCGTATTCGATGGTGAGTGACGAAGCCATTGTCTCATGCGATGCTTCATGTGTTCACGTCTTAAAGACACATGTAAAACCTGCTTTGTTGTCATGGGGATTTCTTGATTGGTGTGCAATCTTTCCAGGTAACCACTACTACTACCTGCCCTGGGCAGACACTAAGCCAGTGGTGGTGGTTACTTCATTCTGGGAGGACATCAGCCACCGCCTGGACTCTGTCAACATCATCTTCTACATTACTCACCACCTGGTAAATACTGCACTATCCTCTGTAATCCTCAAAATGGCAGTTTGAGTTTATGATTTATTGCTTGCAGGTTTACAGCATTTAAATCATACTGTAATGAAATTGTTCGGTATGCGTGTGCACATGTGCCACCATGAGAATCTGTTTCAGATGGGAGTGTAATCCTCATCCCTGTTTTGTTGTTGATGCAGCAATCCAACCTGGAGGCATTTAAAACTGCCCTCGCGGGTAAAGTCTCCGACAACCAACTTGTAGAGGTGTGGCTGAAGTTGCTCAATCAGCTGATTGAAGACATAGAAAGGTAAATATCGGACATGCTGTTGCTAAAAAAAATCCCAAAAGATCATTCATGCTGTGTGCGCAACGTTTTATTGTAATGACACATCAGATGAAACCAGCAAAAGGGCCGGAAATGTGTTTAGAAATATCATAAGCAGTAATCCCATAAAGATTCAGAGCTGAAGGGTTTTTATTTAGTATAATCTCAGTTTATGCATTGTTCACAGCTTCCCAACACCAGAGCTGGAGGGTCGCTCCAACCTGACATCTCTGGACATCCAGATCAAAAAGCTGCGGGACAGCGCTTTGACCACCATCATGGAAGGAGCCCGACACATGAGAGAGGAGGCCACAGAGATCCGAGACACTCTGCCTGACATCGAGTCCTGGGCAGAAAAACTGAAACTTTTGGCTGAGGAGGTACAAACACAGCAAGATGAAGTATTTTGATCTTTAGTTTTAGAGATGATAATTTGCAGGTGGATGGAGCTGATGTGTTCGCTGGTGCTTGTGTCATGCGCTCAGACAAAAACTTCTCAGCTTCAACATTCTTGTATTTTTACTGATTGGTCCAGACAGGATCATAATCTATGGATAACATGTTTATCATCACCTCATAGATCATTTACCCATAATGCTCCATAATGATCCATAACGTTCTTATCTTCACGCCGTCTAGCCCCAGAACAGCATGCCTGACGTGATCATCTGGATGCTGCGGGGTGAGAAGAGAGTGGCCTACAGTCGCATCCCCGCACACCAAATCCTGTTCTCCACATACAGTGAGCAGGCGTGCGGTCGACACTGCGGCAAGACACAGACCGTCTTTCTACAGGTAAACGTCTGCGGGGCGAAGAAATAAAGAAAAGATCAGAAAACTTGGTGTTAGGGAACTTTTACTGTTTGTTGTAGGAGAAAAGATACGGTGCTG
Source organism: Seriola lalandi dorsalis (assembly GCF_002814215.2). Taxonomy (NCBI): domain Eukaryota; kingdom Metazoa; phylum Chordata; class Actinopteri; order Carangiformes; family Carangidae; genus Seriola; species Seriola lalandi. The sequence goes on along the minus strand of NW_019525444.1, from coordinate 167,601 downwards.
GACTTTTAATATCTCTGAAACTATACTGCTCATGTGATTCTTCCCTCAGTACCCCATGGACAAGGCCAAGGGCTTGAAGGTGCCGGTCCAGATTAGAGTCAACATGTGGCTGGGTCTGTCTGCACATGAGAAAAAGTTCAACTCCTTCGCGGAGGGCACCTTCAGCGTGTTTGCCGAGCTGGTACGTTACTCCAAGCAACAGTAACTGCGGTAGCTCTGATGTTTATATGTTTGTCTGTTTTCTCAAAGTTTTGCAGGAAAACATTTTTGTTAAACTCACACGGATATTTTGAATCCCTGAAGTTGCTGTTGCTGATATTTATTGATCTTATAAATGTTTTTACCGGTCAGTGAAATCAACATCTAAATCTAAACATGTTGTCCGTTGCGTTTACAGTATGAGAACCAGGCCCAGGTGTTTGGGAAGTGGGGGACCACAGGCCTGGTGGGGCGCCACAAATACTCTGACGTGACGGGCAAACTGAAGCTGAAGCAAGAGTACTTCATGCCCCCCAGAGGATGGGAGTGGGAGGAGGACTGGTTCATTGACCCAGAGAAAGCGTGAGTGTAACTGGAGATGATGATTTGGTGTCTCTCCTCCTCCTCTGAAACACAAAACATTCGACCACGATGAAGACCTTGTGATTTAAGTGTATATTTTTCCCCACTAAGCACACACACACACACACACACACACACTCTGCTCTCTGCCGTTTACATTCCTCTCATGCCACAGGAAGTGATTTAATGACGAGTACCAGCCTGTTCCAGTGAGTTGGAGGTTATTTACATCAAACTTTGAATCTATCCCCTCGACTCTCTCCCTGCACTTCAGTCCCGACTCCAAATGTACATGTGTAATTAGTTGGTTTTTCAGAACAATATCATCAGTACATCTGCCGCTTCATACATATCTATATAATATAATGGAGACATTACAGATTGTGAAAAGTAAAATTGTCTTGAGCATGAAGAGGAAGACACACACACCTTGTTAAAGATCAAGAAGCACCTTGACTGATTGATATGAATGGAAATTTTAGCTGGGGTTACTCCCATCATGTAAACACAGTCCGGGGTGTTGTTTTTGATGTTGGAGGAGCGACAAAGTTTGTTCTTACTTGCTTTAAGTAGCTTTTCTATATTTTATGCACAGATATTACATAGGTATGTTTTACGTTGTGTTTCAGTTTGCTGACGGAGGCCGACGCAGGACACACCGAGTTCATGGACGAGGTGTTCCAAAATGAGACTCGCTTCCCCGGCGGAGAGTGGAAGGCCGCCTCCGAGCCGTTCACCGACGTGGTGAGAGCAGCAAGCACGCTCATACTCAAATGATGTGCAGCATGGCTTTCAAAATATCATGCACTCGCCCAAAAGTTAATATGTGCAGCTAACAGCAAGACATTTTGTGTTGTGCAGAATGGAGAAAAGAGCTGTAAGCCTGGAGAGTTTGACTGTCCTCCAGGCTGGACCTGGGAGGACGAGTGGACTGTGGATGACAACCGAGCCGTGGATGATCAAGGTGAAGACGTGCACCTAGCTGCTAAAAGCTAACAAGCAGCTTTATTTTCAAGCTGTTTACCTCCAAGTGTGTGTAGATCATTTTAAAGGGACTCACTCTGGTCTCCTTGTCAGATCAGGGGAACATTCATAATAAAATAAACTCGTAAGATAGAATTTAAACCATAAAAAAAAAAGGAAAACTGATTGTGTGACCGTGTGCATGTACTCTACAGGCTGGGAGTACGGAGTGACCATTCCTCCAGACGACAAGCCTCGGTCCTGGGTCGCTGCAGAGAAGGTGTACCACATCCACCGCAGGAGGCGGCTGGTTAGGCCTCGCAAGAGAGCTGCACTGCCCACAGGAGCAGCTGTGGAGGTGAGCATGGGACAGTAGGAGCAGCACTGTGTCGTGTAGCATCAGTCAAAGCTTGATGCCATATATGTTCTTTTTAAATCCCCCGGTGGTGCCATGATGAGTGATAGATCATCACTTATAACAGATTATAACAGTCTGAATGACATGTTTATCTTTACACGCAGAGGCGGGATCGAGGTGACCCCGAGGGATGGGAATTCTCGTCTCTGATTGGCTGGAAGTTCCACAGGAAGGAGCGTTCATCGGATACGTTTCGTCGGAGGCGCTGGAGGCGGAAGATGGGACCAGAGGACAGGCTCGGAGCGTCTGCCATCTTTCAGCTGGAAGGTGCATTGGTGAGTATGTGGACCGCGGCCAGCGAGAGAGGCGTCGAGTATCTGTCCTCATATAAGTAACAAGTGATGCCATAAAAGTATGAGCCAGATCTGAGCTCACTGACTCACCAAATATTTACTTATGTATTAAACGCAGTCACAGAACCATGACGTGTTTTTATTAGGCAGCGTGTGACTCAGGGACACGTAGAAGCTCTGAGACGTCTGTTGGTTTACTCTGCAGGGTGTTGATACCGAGGAGAAAGAGAAAGGCTCGAAGGCCGACGCCACCAAGCTGTTTGGTGCCAACACGCCCACCGTGTCCTGCTCCTTCGACAGTGAGTGACACGTGTACCAGTGAACGCACGAACGAACACGCTCTTCCATACATAAGCATGAATTATATGCTTTAAACATGTAAATGTACGTTTTGATACACAAAGTGCACATGTGAGCTTGTTTTCTATTTCCTTCCTCCTCTCCGCAGGGTCGTTTTTGTACCATCTCCGTGTGTACGTCTATCAGGCGCGGAGCTTGACTTCCATGGACAAAGATAGTTTCTCTGGTACAATATAATTAAATACTTAGTTTCTAATAACAATATCTAGTCTGTCGATGAAATGAAATGAATGTCATGCAGAAAGATAGCTATTCCAACCATCTTTTATTTTTTTCCTTCACAGATCCGTACGCACACGTCTCCTTCCTGCATGTTAGTAAGACAACAGAGAAGCTGCGAGCAACACTGAACCCAACCTGGGACCAAACTCTGATTTTCAATGATGTGGAGATTTATGGAGACCCCCAGAATGTCGTTCACCGCCCCCCCGATGTTGTGGTGGAGTTCTACGACCACGACCAAGTGGTGGGTTGTTTAATACAACCAATCCATGTTGTTTCAGTGCTTCATTAATATAATATTTTACACCTTAAGCTGACTCTTTGTTGTTCAAAAGAGACCTTTTTTTCTGTTACATCTCTTGTTTGAATTCTCTACATTATAACTTTGCACTCCTTATTATATAATCTTGGAAATTTCAAGATATATTTGTGCCACGTTCTTGTCTGTGCAGGGGAAGGACGAGCTGCTGGGCCGCAGTGTTTGCATCCCAATGGTGAAACTGAATCCGAGCATAGATCAAACACCTAAACTTCTGTGGCATACCATCATCCAGAAGGGACAGAAGGCAGGGGAGGCCCTGCTGGCTGCTGAACTCATCCTTCAAGACAAGGTTTGCAATAAAAGTAAAGGAGAATAGGCAATTTCCAGTATTTAAAACAAGACTATGGTTCTCATACAGTTGTTCTTCCAATGTGATTAAACTTAAAATTGCTGGGCGAAACAAAAACATAAGGGGTAATCCATACTCTCTTGTCTCTGTAGTCGGGTCAGTCAGATCTTCCTCTGGTTCCCCCAAAGAGAGCGGAGAACCTCTACATGGTGCCACAGGGCATCCGACCTGTGGTGCAGCTCACTGCTGTGGAGGTAACACACAACCTTTTTAATGCTCTCACTGTGAACTGATGTAGTGATGAAGTGTCATGTCTTCTAAATGCTCCTCTGTGTGTGTGTGTGTGTGTGTGTGTGTGTGTGTGTGTGTGTGTGTGTGTGTGTGTGTGTCCAGATTCTGGTGTGGGGTCTGAGGAACATGAAACCATACCAGCTGGCCTCAGTGTCTTCACCCAGCCTGGTGGTGGAGTGCGGGGGGCAGAGGGTGGAGTCAGCCGTCATCAAGAACATGAAGAAGAGCCCTAACTTCCCCAGCTCCGTCCTCTTCGTCAAAGTGGTAATGGCAGGGTTAAACCAGCTACTGTGTGTGTGTGTGTGTCCCAGATGGTGTTTTTATTATTTTCTGCCATTTTCTCCACACTCTCCGTCCAGCTCCTTCCAAAGGATGAGATGTACACACCTCCCATTGTGCTGAAGGTGATCGACCACCGTCCATTTGGCAGGAAGCCCGTGGTGGGTCAGTGCACCATCACTTCTCTGGAGGAGTTCAGATGTGACCCATACATCATCACTGCAGAGGGAGCCATGTCCTCTAAAAGTAAGGAGGCATAGAAAGAAAACCGTTTAACGCAGAGACACAAAAAGCTTCGCTCTTAACGTTTCCCTCTCGTCGTTGACAGTGGCTCTGATGATGGCTTCCCCCTCCAAACATGTCTCTATTAACATGGAGGAGTCGAGACCACTGCTAGAAGCTCAGGTAAACTCACCACTTCCTACCACTACCAACCACTAATCGATGTAGATATTAACAAGTAACTTTGCTTATTGCTCTTTGTTTATTGCTCCTTCTAAAATCACATTAAGTTGCCTCTGTTCACTAAGAAGGGCAGAATTTGACTCTCGAGTCAAATTTGACAAACGTTATTACTCTGGCTTACAGTTCATGTACAGCATGTCAGCTGCTGTCAACAAAATGGCCTCTCCTACCTCCCACTTTGTATGTATGATTACCTGTTACAGCTTTCTAATTCACAAGTGTGGGCACCAATGAAACTTGGAGGGCTGAGATCATTTAATCCACTGCATCAAGCTTGGCAAATGTCTCATAATAACACAATGACACACACAATTAATGTATGTGGGAATTGTCATATCAACTGTGATTGTACTTAATTAATTAATTGTCACTAATTTAATGAGCACATTTTATTAATTTCTTTCACAGCAGGGGCGTAACATGTTAAAGGGCACAAATTAGTCACTCAGGCATCTCACACAAGTATAAGTTGATTTTTCCATCAGTGTGTCTGGAAACACTGTTGTCATTTTTTGGAAGAAGGCTTATTAGCGTTGTGGTTGCTAAATGTGAAGCTACAGCCAGTTGTCGGTTAGCCCAGGGTTAGCTTAGCTTGTCAAATGTCAAACAATCCCAGACTGAAAACGTTGTTTCGGCCAAACCAAAGTCTCCGAAGTGCCAGACAAGAACTCTGTCACATTGAGTGACAAGAGAAGTCTCACTCTAATTTAGGATTACTGAAATCAAAATGCAATAAAAACTCCATTGGTCATAATTTGAGGCCAAATCAAATTCATGGCAGGCAAGAATAGGAGACAGGTCCAGCTGCAGCCTTGCAGACTCTAAAAACCACACCTCCCGCAAACCACGCCCATTATCATAACCCTAACCCGCCCATGAACCATATTTGGAAGTTCTACTTTTCTTTCATTTCCATTGTTCATGTTCATGCTGCTGCTGGAGCTGGAGATCCTTGAAGAATGCCACAAAACCGCTGGTGCCCTGTTGCACATGAAGGGACAGGTTGTGTTATGTAGGGAGCCCCCTGCAGGCCTGCAGCATTACTACAGCTGCCCGCCTCGCACTGCCCATTGTTACGCCCTTGTTTCACAGATTTACTGTCACTTGTTGATCTTTTTTTATCAACCTTTCCTTCACCATAATTCACTGTTTCACTTTTGCAGCTTGTGTGCTGTATGTATGTGTTTTTTTGCATTTGTTTCTGATGTATGTGTTCGTACAACTGACCTCCGTTTTGTGTCACATCGCATCTTCTTTGTTCAAAGCAAGCAGAGAAGGTGAGAGTTCACAAGAATTATGAGTGAGATTTCAGATTATTATAGGCTAAGAAGAGATGTGTATGTATGGATATTTACATTGTGCAATTCAATCATCAGGAAAAGGAAACAATTGACTGGTGGAGCAAATTCTACGCTTCAACCGGAGACCAGGAGAAATGTGGCCCTTACCTCAAGAAAGGATACGACACCCTCAAAGTCAGTTGGTTTAATTCTTCACCACTTCCCACAGTATTGATTCACTTCTGTGTTGTTAGCCATGAGTGTGTGAATAGTGACCAACACAAGATGCTTCTTTATGACCTGAATGTGACTCTGCATTTTTCAGGTGTATGAGTGCGAACTGGAGGACGTCCCAGAATTCAAAGGGTTGACGGATTTCTGCAACACCTTCAAACTGCAGCGGGGCAAGAATGAAAATGGGGACAGTGACCCCACAGTGGTTGGAGAGTTCAAGGTAGGAACACTAACACTTTTAGCCTGCTACCAAAAACTGTGTCAGAGATTTTTTTTTATTATATCTTTTTGTTAATTGAATGTAAAGCCATAAAGAGTTCTCCTCGGCTCAGGACCAAGTCCGATTCTTTAAGGGGTCACGAAAAGCAAAATCCAATTTGTGTGTGTTCCCTACCTGCAGGGTTCATTCAAGGTGTACCCTCTGCCAGACGACCCAGGTGTTGCTCCTCCTCCCCGGCAGTTCAGAGAGCTGCCAGACAGTGGACCTCAGGAGTGTCTGGTCAGGATTTACGTGGTGCGAGCCGTAGATCTGCAGCCCAAAGACAATAATGGCAGAGTGAGAATGAATAATCCGTTACCTGCGATAAAAGCAGTATATTTCAACACCCACCAGTCTGCACCTGCTACTTAAACTTGTCTCCTCTCTCCCGCTCAGTGTGACCCATACATAAAGATATCACTGGGGAAGAATACGATTGAAGACAGAGACCATTACTTACCCAACACCATCAGCCCCGTGTTTGGAAGGTAACATTCATAGAGAAATTATATAGACCGTAGATAATATAAATGGGAAGCCTATTGGACCTCCTCGCCTCTCAAACACTCTTTTGGTTTGTCTAGGATGTTTGAGATGACGTGTTTCCTGCCCCAGGACAAGGACCTGAAAATCTCTGTCTATGACTATGATCTCCTGACCCGTGACGAGAAGGTCGGCGAGACGGTGATCGACCTGGAGAACCGCTTCCTGTCCAGATATAACTCGTACTGTGGCCTGCCGCAAACATACTGCACGTAAGGAAACTCCACGGGCGAGGGGCAATCTTAAGGCTGAGAGGGAAATGAGGAAAAAACATACAGTGATGATCAGTCTCTCTCAACATCTCTCTTTTGCCATCTTAGTTCTGGTATTAACCAATGGAGGGACCAGCTGAAGCCAACTCAGATCCTGGAGAACCTGGCCCGTCTAAAAGGCCTGTCCAAACCCAGGACGGAAGACAACGGCAACTCGCTCACCTTCAATGGCAAAGACTACACGCTGGCTCAGTTCGGTAATGTCGATGGTTTCATTTAATCAGAAGTATTTTTCCTCAAGCTTCAGTGCCAAGTTACATTTCCACATAAATGAACATTTAAATGAGGTAAAATGTTGATTATACGTTTATGGGATCAAACATCTCCTGGCTCACACATCGTTTTCTCACTGTGTAACAAAATGAGTGTGATGGAGTCTAACTTTGATTTGACTGTTGGTTAGTGAGAGTGAATCTTTTTCTTTCTTTTCTTTTTGCCCACATCTGATATCACTAGTATAATAAGTCTAATTAAGGTGCAAAATGTTTTCACATCCAGAGAACAACAAGGAAATTCATCAACACTTGGGTCCGGCCCGAGAGCGACTCAGTCTGCACGTGCTCAGAAAACAGGGATTAGTCCCTGAACATGTGGAGAGCAGGACGCTTTACAGCAGCTTCCAGCCTAATCTCTCTCAGGTGAGATGTCTCCACTTACACATACCGTGTCTACACAATATATATCCGTGTACACTTCTTATGCAGCCGTTCTGTGTAAACCTGTACATTGCGTTGATTCAGGGAAGGCTTCAGATGTGGGTGGATGTTTTCCCCAAAAGCATTGGCGTCCCCGGACCTCCCTTTGACATCACACCACGCAAGGCTAAGAAGTGAGTTCTGCGCGGCTCTTCAGCTCTTGGTCACGGGTCACACCGGACGCCAGTGAGCTAACATCCCCTGTGTTTGAATGTTCAGGTATTTCCTGCGCGCCGTCATCTGGAACACCACAGACGTGACTTTAGACGAGACGAGCATCACCGGAGAACACATGAGTGACATCTATGTCAAAGGGTACGCTTGTTAGCATTAAAGCTAACACTGGTGTCACATCTATCTCTGCAGTTAAGCTTTGAAAATGACATTTTTGTCATTACAATCATTTCTAAAATCCTGTTTTAGCTGTTTTAATATGGTGATTTTGAACATGATCCTGATTGACCTTTTGAAGCAAAACTGTACAGTAGAAGGTTACTGTGGAAAAGCACAGGGCGATGAATAATCTCCCTGTTGCTCCCTGTGCCAGCTGGATGCCAGGCATGGAGGAGGACAAGCAGAAGACCGATGTCCACTACAGGTCTCTGGACGGAGATGGCAACTTTAACTGGAGGTTCATCTTTGACTTCGACTACCTGCCGGCTGAACAGCTCTGCCTCGTGTCCAAGAAGGTGAGGCTTGTCTGGACTTTTAGCTCATAGTTAAAATAAAACCATTTTAAATTTTTTTTTAAAAATGACAGTATTTTTGAAATTGCTAATGTGAATCATGTTTTCACGTGTTCTTGTTTCAACAGGAACACTTTTGGAGTCTTGACAAATCAGAGTTCAGGATTCCCCCCAAGTTGATTGTTCAAATATGGGATAATGACAAATTCTCATTGGATGATTACCTTGGTAAGACACTTAGTTTAAAGTGGAACCAAGAAAACATAACTTTTTTTGTTTGATTAACCAAGAGAAATGACAAAACGTGACCACCGTGCTCTGTGATCCCAGGTGCGCTGGAGCTGGATTTACGTGACCTGGTTGCTCCTGCGAAGACCCCAGAGAAGTGTTCTCTGGCCATGATGGATGCTGTGGAAATCGGAGCCCCACACAAGACAGAGCACGCCAAGTCTCTGTTTGCACAGCAGTCAGTCAGAGGCTGGTGGCCCTGTTCCATTGAAAAGGACGGGCAGAGCGTCCTGGGCGTAAGTATGAATAGAAAGTAAACAGAGATAGATGGATGCTTTTTTTTTTTTTTTAGGTAAACTGCCTTGTTCAAACCTGAACTATAGAGCAAATGAATGAGTGATAACAGGGTTGGAGTTCCTCCTGCTCCAGTCTGCTAAAGGTGACTGAGAACAACAGAGGAAAACTGCAGTTGTCTTTTCTGAAATAAGGACGTTTCCCTTCCCTGAGTTTTAGCACCAAAAGCTGAATTTCATATTCATTCTTTCTCAATAAAACATTTAAAAGTTGCTCACAGACACCTGATCAATAGATTCTGCTGCTGCTTTTGAATCTTGTGAAAGTGTCAGAGGTCCTTGTTGTCGCGTCGTGCTCAGTGTGTCTGCTTGTCCTGTGTCTGTAGGGCAAAGTGGAGATGACACTGGAGATTGTAAGTGAAGCAGATGCAGACGGGAAACCTGCAGGAAAAGGCAGGGACGAGCCCAACATGAACCCAAAACTGGACCCTCCCAAGTAAGAACTCAGCGGAATGACTGTGAAACGTATTGCACAGATTATTGTGCAGATTGAACCTCTGAAAATGTATCCACACTTTTCTTTCATTCTCCCTAACCACCAGACGCCCGGACACGTCCTTCTTCTGGTTCACCAACCCATGTAAGACCATGAAGTTCATTGTGTGGAGAAGGTTCAGGTGCCTCTTCATCGGACTCATCCTCCTCCTCATAGTGGTTCTCTTCCTCGCCATCCTGTTGTACTCTTTACCGGTAAGGACGGACGGCTGAATAACATTAGTCATATCTTCTGAAATCATTACGTTCACTGAAGAATTTGAACTTGTGGGGCAGGTGAAAATTGTGAAGGTGTGTGTGTGTGTGTGTGTTTGTGTACGCAGTAATTTGATTGTTGGTTTTCCTCTTTCAGAACTACATCTCAATGAAGATTGTGAACCCTCTAAGATAACGAGACAATGGGGGAGGAGCAGTGGAACTCTAAAGGACAATACAAATGTCTTCCGGATCACACTCCTGATCACAACTAGCACCAAACCATCTCAACATCTTTTTTTTTTTTTTTTTTAATGTCTCCGGGCCGGCAACTTCCACAGGCATTAGGTTTTCACATTGTCTGTCCCATTCTCATGAACCCGATATCTTAGTAACGCCTTGAAGGAATTTCTTGTGGCACAAACATCCACTTGGACGAAAGGATGAACTGATTAGAACTTGGAGGTCAAAGGTCACTGTGACCCTGACATAACTCACAAATTCATACACTAATTATTAACACAATTTAACACAAACGTGACATTTTATATCCAACACTTCTGGCCATTATTCATTTCACTCAGGAGCAGGACATTGGGACTATATTTCCTGCATCTTGGCCGGTCGGCGGAGGAACACAACCACGAGGCGGTTATTTTAGTTTTCTTACTGCGTTTAGTATTTTATAAATGGGGGAAGGGGTGCTTGCACTTTTGCACTATATCACTGTATTTTACCATGAACACTTTGTCATCAACACTAAACTGTGACAGACTTGTGAACAACACATGAGGAACTGCACATCTGTGATTTGTTTCCAACCCACTGCTTTTATCACACACACACACTGAGTGACCAGAAAAATAGGACTCCCTGTACACTGCAATCTGATATCACAAGTTTTATTTGTTAGGGACACTGTGGGCAAAAAGTATTGATTCAGTTTTTAGTGGTATTTAGTGGTTATGTTGTACTGGATTGCACAATAATGTAAGATGTTTGTAATATTTATGCACACTGTATGGAAGTGAGGTGACACACAACTACAGTTTCACTATATTATTTGACAGTTCAATCAGTTAGTGTTACAATGTACAAGGGTTTCCTTCTTTATCACTCAGTGTAATCCTGCCAAATACAACCACAGGAGGATTTTAAGTTACCAACAGTCTGTCTGTCTTTTGTCTTAATACATAATATGTATAATATATTAAACAATATTCAAGAAACAGGTGTCTGTTTATCAATGGGGAAAATGTGTCTGAAAGCGCAGTATGAGCAGCACGACTCTGAAAGGGTGATTTTTATTAAGAATTTTTCATTGTGTGTCTAAATGGCAGGTTGTTGTGCCCTTGAGCCAGGCACTTACAGTAATTTAGTTCCTATTTGTAAAATAAAAAAACAGGGAAAAAATGAGTGAAACTATGATGAAAAAAGGTTTAACTGGATGTTTTCGATTAATAAAAACAGTACATGACATTTAACATTCAGATATGTACAGCACATGTACCAAAGTCTATTTATATACATGTTCATATGAACAATTTATTTCTTACATGTTCTTTAGTGTTTACCACAAAATATGGATATTTAAGACCTCAAGTCCTCATTGGTTTCTAAACGTATCGTTTCCTTTAGCAAATATAAAATATTAGTACTGAGCTGTTGCTGAGTTTATTCTTCCTCTGAGGTGTGATGTTTGCAGTGCCGCTGCAGGAACGCCTCCACCTCTCCTCTCCGAGCCAGGCTGTTGGCTTTGCCCTGGAAACGTCCGTTCTTCCCTGCCCCCTTCCCTTGGAGCATATCTAACACCCTGGAGAGCACAGGGAAGCATGCAGTGTCAACCCGCATCAACATTTTTAACAGTGGAAGCTAAATAAATGTATGGTGGTGTCTCTTACTGTGGTCCTGTCTCAGCCACTGGTCCACTGGGTCCAGCCAGTAGAAACAAACCAGGTCCCTTTTCTTCTCCAACAGTGAGGAAAACCAAAGTTTCCTAAGAGCAGAAGAAAACAAAGCTTAACAAAAATATTTAACTGCAAATACCAAGACCTAAACAGTCGGGCTGAGATCTTACCTCTGTGTTTATTTCATTGGCAATGATATTCATGAACTCGTTGTCACCCTCTTTTCTATAGAGAGAAAAAGAAAAACACCTGAACTTGATGGTTGTGCTTCAGACCTGATGAAGTCTGAGTCATTGCTGTGCATTTTTAAAACGTTTGACATGGGGACACTGTATAGTGCTGTACCTACAAACGAGGAATCTCTTGGGAATTTCTTACTTGTGCAAGCTGAAGAAGTTGCTTCTCTGGGGATTGTTCTTAAAGTTCTGCGCGATGAGGACAGCCATGTCTCGTAGCAGGCTCAGGTTAGTCTGCCAAAGACATTTTCATGATGGTTAGGGAATCTATCTGCAACGTGATTCAGTATTTGCCAAATGGAAGAGATTTAAAATTTAAAAATGAGCTCTCTATAATTAATGACCTCTTCTGGCAACTAGCAGGAATTACAACATAAATTCTCATGCTCCACTGATGGAAGAGAGTCTCTTACTTTCTGTAGAAGTTTAACAGACTTCTGCAGCTTGTCAACTGCCTCAACATGCTCATCAGGGCCCGTTCTGTTGAACAACAACAAGGATTTTTTTCACGTCAAACTTGCTGAATTAGTTTAATCATTTATATTGATCATTTATACTTTGAACTTACTTCAGAAGAGACACCAGTGAGCGCTCTGTGCTGTAGCTTTTCTCTGCGTACTTCAGTACCCTGTTTCCTGCTAGGAAGATCAGGTTGGTTTTGTTTTTCTTTCCTTTCTCAGTTCCCAGAAGCTTTATTACCTAAAATTCAGATAAAGCAAAATGAAGCACGCAATTCCCAATGTTACAAATATGACATGAACATATGTAAAATAACATGTATACAATTTCACAACTTCAGAAGCATTAAAAATTATCCAAAAGTTACTCATCCAAATGTTTGTGTATTAGCATGTCTGCATGAAGTCGTACCTGTAAGTGACTGAGGTTAGACACATGGGTCCCACAGCACATGTTGGCATCGACGCCCTCGATATCAATGATCCGAATCGGCCCTGCATGGTCCTCTGGCAGCCCTCGACTCCTCACCTGTCGCACACAAACATGCATTTCATTTCATTTTTCCTTTCAAAACCTTGACTTTTGAGCCATTGATTGCAGAGTAAGAGGACTGTTTTAGCAGCAGTGAGTATAATACGCGTACCTTTTCCACTGCAGGGTCATCTATAGAGAGAAGCTGAACAGTGACAGGAACATGAGCTCTGATCCTCTCATTAATGGCTTCCTCCAGGGCCTGGAGCTGAGCAGGCTTCACACAGGGAATGTCCAGCTCAATGGTGCTTCTCTGACGCCCCAGGTCCCTGAATTATAAAAATATAGAAGACAGGTGAACCCACAGGTATTTAATATTTACAGAAAAAGGAATCTGTGCAGAGGTGAAGTACCAAGATGTGGTCTTGTATCCAAACATTGTATCTGCCAGTGCTGTGATCAAATGTTGACCTAAGAGTCAGGAAGAAAACAAATGTAGCTTAGAACAACTGTGTAATAATATATGATCACAATCAGTCCCTGAGCTTATCTGTTTAGTGGTCCTTACCTGAGTGTTGCTGCATGTGATCAAACCTCCTCTCCCAGTCCACCTTCACCTGCACCTCCTGACCCACCTCCAGGGGTGAACTCACAAAGTGTACGGCTGCTGGTCCCTGCCTTGTCACCCTCAAAACTGGGACATCTCCGATCAGCCCGTGGTCGTCTGGCTGAAGGAAGACACATCATTACACGTCAAGTTTAAGAATAATACTGTGTAGTATGGCTTTCCATGACTTGTGATACAAAGGAGCAACAAGAAACTTTTGCTCATACGATTTGCTTCTTGTAGAAATTGAAATAGATTATTATTAATATTTTGGGAGGAAAAACTGCTTACTTGTCCACCTCCCTCGGGAAACAAGATGGTGTCTTGGAGCTTGACATTGAACCCCTTGAGAGTTTCTTTCTTTCCACTGACTTCGTGCTTTAATTCAGCTGGGCTGCAGGACACTACAGAGGTAACAAACTACAGGGGAAATGAAACATGAAATGAAAACTTACACCTTATAGGAAGAGTGGGGCTGGTGGAAGTGGGTGTGAGATTTCACCGTTTTATGAAGGTCTGGGTTGTGCACAGAAATCGATCAACAACAACGTGTGAATTTGCATTAATGCTTTTAAACCATAAGAAACTGCCTTACCGGCTACATTTACACTGAGCTTAAAATCACATCAACAATATAAGCAGATACAATGCGGTTATCACATCATAGTAACCTTAATAAATCCCAAATCTACAGTTTAGTGAATTACAAGTACAGTTAGCTACAGTGCTAGCCGGCTGGTGCTTTGAGTACAGTGTCATTAGCAAACATGCTAACCACTTCTGCAGAGAAGCAATGTTAAACTTCGCCAGGTTTTTTGCATATTACGAAACAGTTTATCGCTGGTGAACTGTCTGAAAACAGTGTCATACCTCTTTCACATAGCAGTCCCGTTGACACTGAAAAGCCATTGTGCAGTGTTTTAGAGGAAAAACTGTGCCTGTAAGCAACACGAGTCAACACCAGATACAACTGACTACAGTACAGCTGTCAGCTTAGTACGGGTAGCAAGAGAGTCCAAACTTAGTTACACCGACTTTGGGCGTCTTCGACTTTTCTTTCTTTCTTTTCTTTCTTTCTTTCTTTCTTTCTTTCTTTCTTTCTTTCTTTCTTTTAAAAATCACGTAAATGCTATGTAAAAGGAATGTCAGAGATTGAGAACTTTATTGTTTATACTTTTATTGTTCAGAGATATAATTTTGTTTTAGGACAACGTGCAACATAAAACATGCAAGACATGTATTAATATGTAATATGAACACCTGCTAGAACTTATTACACAAGCTACTACAAAATACAGTGTATATAAAATGATCAAACCTGGGGTACATCAAACCATCACCATCTACAAAAGTGGTTTAAAACATCATTAACCATGACTTGCTGTTATATAAATGAAATATAATCTGCTGATGTATCATGAGCATTTAAAGCATTTCTTGTAATTAAATGAGTTGTCAGTGCATTAGCACATCTGCACATAGAATAAAATGAGGGATGAATGAAAGGGGGCAGCATCCTTACTGCTGCATTGCTGACACTTTCTGGAGTTGATGAAACTAAGAGAAATGTTCTGCAATTGCCACTAAACCTTTTATTCACTGGCCTGTTAACATAAAATATATTACCCCAAGCACTATAGCACCAGATCATGGTTGATAAAATGTATTTTATTAAAACTGACGATGATACGTCAGCGTACAGGGCACAAAAATATGTCAATAAATAATCTCATAGAAAATATTACATAAAACAGTATTTTGGACAGTAACACATCAGATCATCAGCAAATATTACAAGCTTCAGTGAGCACAGAGGAGGAGGCAGTGAGTCTCAGTCAGACTGTAGGGGTAAAAAGAAGAAAGTGATCAATATCAACATTTAAACGATCAATACATGAAAGAGTGTTTAATTTTTCCAGTTGTATCCCAGCATGCAAATATCACTTGGAATGAATAAATGCTTTGCGTGTCTTGAATGAGTTTTAGTCCTCAGAGTTACGGTAAAACCAGTTGGTTTCATGGACTACAGTTTTAACCATTGGTCAATTTGCAATTCCCCATATTTTAAAAGTAAGCAGAACGCTGCACTTACATCACTGAGATCACCCATATCCGGTGTGTGTCCTTTATTGCTGGTAGCCATCTCTGAGATCATCTGAAAAAGGAAACCCTAGTGTTTACACAGACACACACACACACACACCTACGGTGGGGTCTGAAAGTCTGAGACCACTTTCCCATAATTGAGGAATCCAAACCATCAGGGAATCATGCTCATTTTCCTGTAAAAATATCTTTGATCTTATTACTTCACTTACGTCCATGTATCTATCGTACTCTTCCTTTCCCTCATCCTCTTCATGCTCCCAGTCTCTCCAGTTATCAAAGTCCACAGAAATCCAACTGGCCTGCAAAAAAAGAAGGCGAAACAACACAATTCAAAATATTGCTTAACCAGAAGAAGCTGACAGAGGAGCACCCTGCGTCATGGATATACTGTCACACACCTTCCCACCTTTACTGCTACTCAAAATGCTGAGGATTAATTGTGTCGCCCACTATTACAGAAGCTTTGAATGAGTTCATTTGTTAACTGATACCGACAAACATCTAGTGTCGAGACCATGTCTGACACAGCAATCTCAGCAACTTAAAACTCCATTATTCCTGGGGTCATGAGACTTTTCAGAACTAAATGTAGGACAAGATAAAAAAAACCTTTTGACTGATCAATTTAAACACACACAGATTTACCTTAGCAGTATCCTTCTGGAGACGAGGCCATGCGTAATCAGGCTTCACCTTCCTCAGCAACACATTGATGGTGCGGTCATACACTCTTTCTCTGGAGTCCTTTTAAAAACAAATTTATATTTAATGTCACAATGACTGTGTAGTTCAGCATACAGCATATAAAATGAGTTATATCCCATCATGCCTTAAATTGGATGCTTACATGGATTTGGACTTTGTCGTAGAAGTACAGCTCATTGTAGTACACGTCATCTGTGTCATTTTTGCAGCTGTTGTGAAAACAGGACAGGCTTGTCAGGGGAATAATTTATCACAACATACACACAATTTGCAGCATTAGACAGCTGCCCACATTATTATTTCACTCCCTGAAAATAATGGCTTTAATTAAGATTTTAAACATCCCCTGTTACACTAAAGGCAAAGATAGAAAGCTCTAGAAAGAAAAAACAAAATGCCACCTATGTTGAATATAAACTCACCATAAAATCAGTTTGTCTGGCTGGATATCGACCTGGACATCTTTAGGTTTCTGAATCTTGAAGTTGATGGTGACATATTTCTTTCTGTCATACCACAGCGCATGTGCTGGCTGACTGTAAAGACACAGAAAAACTATTAAACTATTAAACTGAAATGTATGATCATTTGTATTCGTATATTCAAGAGTGAAACTTCTTCATAATCAAAAAGATGCAGCACTTACCTCTCCTCTGGTCTGACAATTTTGGGCTTGTTCATTCTAATTCTTGCACCACTGAAACAAACTAAACTTATTACGTTGACTATGGAAAAGTAGAAAGCATGTGGCTCGTTGGTTCAGGCTGTGTGTTCTAATGCTGTGGCCAGGCCCTGGAAGCTATTTATAGAGTAGTTGGTATCAGCTGCTGGGGAGACATGCCTGCCACAGCCCCTTCCCCTGCCCTTTATGGTCTGTCTGTGGAACTCTCGGGAAAACAGATGCATTTTCTGGGTTCTCCAATACTTCAGTCACCCCCGACTGGGTGCTTAACAGGGTGAAGGTGGGGGCAGGGAGACACATAACAGAAAAAGGTCATACCAACAAATGTAGAAACTCCACTCAGACTATTGTTCTTCAGTCATGTGACACTGCTGGACCCTGTAGCAATTTGACTAAACAAATAAATCAATAAATCTAACAGTTAATAAAAATGTTTGGTGACATCTCTAGAAATGTAATTAATAATACCAAAAATACCTGAAAACAGATATTATACTGGATCAGCTTGCACTGAGGCTCATACTCAATCAGTGCTGGACTCAGATTAATTAAGTATAAATAGTTAATGCAAACATTTGTCACTCAATTTAAATTAAATCAGTACAAAGGAAACATTACGCATTTATACACAAAATGTACTGAGGTGAAAGTTGTGAATCTTTATATTTCTGAGCTGAGAGAGAGTGATCTAACAAGACTACTAGTGAGAACTAGTGGTGTAGTTGCAGTCAGTGGATCCAGCTCCAGGTGAACCCGCGGGGGTTTGTGCAGCTTAGAGTCGCCCCCTGCTGTTCCGGAGGTTCACACGCAAATAGATTTCTCACCGGAAATGCAATTCACAGCTCTGTCTATGGGGAATGTGGCGCGAGAGATCCTGGCAACCCTGTGTACATACAAACTTCTGCCTGAAAAAAAAATCGATAAATAGTTTTCTTTCACCTTTTTGTCTAAAGTCTGGGACGTTTGGCCGTTTGTTTCTTCAAATCCACAGGAAGTAGCGTTCACCAAGGAGAAAATGCCCCGCAGACGACAGGTAAGAACAAATGTAGGTCGCACAAGAAGGTAACGTTAGCTAAGTTAGCACCGATGTGTTCCATTCTCCGGATGGGGAGAATGTCCCACCATATTGCATTCAATAATCCGACGATTTAACCTGCAAAAATATGGTGGCAGTTACATTAGTTGTGCGTATTTTCAGTCCGGCAAAAAAGAATTTGACTTTATCAGTGATTTTCAATTTTATTTGATGTATGCATATTATGCTTTTGTCAACATTTTGAGCTAAAGTGAAGATAAAACTTGGTGGGCGGTCACGAGCAGCTAAACCAAATCTAAGAATTTAACGTAGGTTTTATTGCAATAAAATGAAGCTTTTGAGATACCATATATTTGCCGAACGCACCACAATATCACAATAACGGGTATTATATGAATAATACGTATATTATATCGATTGGAAAGCTTACCAATAAGGACTGCATCTTAAACTCTGAGATTTGTCAATGCAGTTTGGTTTTCACAGTCTATTAGCCGTATTTAGAAAGCCGGGGCAGCTTAGCTAACGTTACAGGCTAAGCTAACAATAATAATAGGTTGTTGAAGTGCTGACTTGTAGCCTTTACTGTGAAGCCACTACTTGTAACATTATCTGACTAACCTCAGGGTCAGTTGCTTTTTCAAATGGACCAAATGCTAACTGTGGTTAAATGTATTAGCTAGTCATAACTGTTTAGCCTAATGTTACTACAAATGTAGCTAACAGCAAGCTGTCAGCTGTCTGTGACCTTTCTCTCAAAACATGATTACAGAAATAGTCGTATAAAAACAGTGGGCAAACCCGTAAACAGCTCTTGCTACACAGAGTCCCTTTGTCCCACGTTTTGGGTAACTGAATTTATGAGTCCAATATCAACAGCTATTAGCAAGCTAACCTCACTGACTCTCTTTTGTAAGACAAACCCTTATTGTCACGTGTAATTTATTTCCATGAGACATCAGCCTTAAACTTTTTGTGCTGTGATTATAGAATCTGTGTAGGATTTCTCTCATTTAATGTTTTTACCTGATAGAGACACATGGCAGGCAGTGGTTCAGATGGAACTGAAGACTCAGACTCGTCCGCTGAAAGAGAGCAGACCAATAGTTCAGAGAGTGATGGAAACATGCCGAAGAGACAGCGTCTCACCAGAGCCTCTACACGCCTTAGCCAAAGCTCTCAGGGTTGGTGAAGACATTGTGTTCATGCAATATAAAGCTTTTACAGTAGTCATCATCTCAGCTCATTCATAAACACGGTGGCTGTTTGACTTTTGTTGCTCCAGACACTCCGGACTTGAAACGAGCTGCAGACCACGATGAATCTCCACCATTGACGCCCACAGGAAATGCCCCCTCCTCTGAATCTGAGCTGGACATCTCCAGCCCCAATGCTTCTCATGATGAGAGCCAGGCCAAAGACCAAGCCAACAGAGACTCAGATAAAGACCTCTCCCATCGACCTAAGCGCCGCCGCTGTCACGAGACCTACAACTTTAACATGAAATGCCCTACACCGGGGTGTAATTCACTTGGTAAAACATCTGACCTTTTGCAGATTTTATTATATTTTAGATATTTTTATTAGATTATTTATAGGAATTAGATTTTGATTCGTATTCCGCCACATCCACTACTATCATAATATTATTGTATCAATACAAATAACTTAATTTTCTCCATTTGACCAGGTCACCTCACGGGGAAACACGAACGTCACTTTGCTGTATCAGGTTGCCCTCTTTACCACAATCTTTCTGCTGATGAGTGCAAGGTGAGTATCTTAAAAGAGTTGGCTGCATTTTTGTTGTCTCTGTTGTGCTTGGTTATTCAACACGTTTGTCCTTCCATTTTTTATTTTATCCCCTCATCATGCAACCCCTTTAATATGTTTGATATTTATACATCTATTTACATGATGCCTTTTGGGGAGTCTAGAATGAGATGTATCAGTCAGTTTAATATCTTAATCAGACACAAAATTGTTGAACTGTGTTTTTTATTCAAACTTTACTGGCAACGGAAAGGTCAATGAAATTGAAAACAGACAGAAAATACATAAAACAACAAGAATTAGATATCACAGTGTTGCAAAATTACATGTAAAGTCACATATCACATAAAAAGGTCTTTAAACAGCTTTAAATCAACTTACTAGTGCTATTACACAAAAGGTTAATCAGGCCTAGAAACGTTTTTATTTTATTCTTTTATTTTTTTTTACATAAACTGTAATCCATTCTTGTCTCTTGATTTTAGGTGAAAGCCATCAGCCGTGAGAAACAAGAAGAGGAAGTGAAAGGGCAGGAAGAAAGCAACTCACGCCATGCAACGCGTCACCAGGTAATTCCTTAGCAAAGACTAGTGTTACATCATTAGGTCTACTTTTCACCAGGGAGCATATGAATGTTATGTTTGGCTGCTCAATTAATAGTGTACAACTTCTCCTAGTACTAGTAGTACTGGCCAGCTATCATATTACCATGGAAATGACTGGTGTATTTTTATCTTGCTTTTCAGACACCAACATCGAAACAGAGCAGGTACAAAGAGCAGGTGGCTGAGATCAGGAAGGGGCGAAACTCTGGCCTGCAGAAGGAGCAGAAAGAAAAGCACATGGTACATCACTGGCACTCCAACATGCAGTTGTTCATTTGCTGTCACTCCACATTTTACTGTTACTACTGGTACTGCATCACATAGCTGGTATGTCGTCTCATCTCTGTACCTGCTTGTGTCTGATCCACAGGAGCATCGGCAGACACACAGCAACACCAGAGAACCTCTGCTGGAGAACATCACCAGTGAATATGATCTGGAGCTGTTCAGGAAAGCTCAGGCCCGAGCATCTGAAGACTTGGTAATGGGCGGGTTCATGTCTCCATCAGTATTACTCTTAAATTACAATTTTCAGACTAAAATAATTGGTCATTAATACCAGTTAATGAATGAGAAAAAATTGAACTAAAGCATGAATAACGACTGGGACAACTTGCTGTGGTCCTCTTCTGTAAAGTTGGACCTACTTTGGTGTTAGATACAAACACACTGACCTCACTGTGTATCTTTCTGTTTCTATATTCTTCCCGCCTGCAGGAGAAGCTGCGTATCCAGGGTCAGATCACAGAGGGCAGTAACATGATCAAAACCATCCTGTTTGGCCGCTACGAGCTGGACACCTGGTACCACTCGCCCTATCCTGAGGAGTACGCACGTCTGGGTCGCCTCTACGTCTGCGAGTTCTGCCTGAAGTACATGAAGAGCCAGACCATCCTCAGGCGACACATGGTGAGAGTCAGAATCTCAAAGTCTGTGATGAACCATTGGTGTTCTGTTAATACTGTTGAGCCACAGTGTTTTCAGTGGCATGTTCGATTCTTCTTGTTGAGACGTGAGAAGAATCGGTGTTTGGCCATCTGACCGACAGCTCATAATAATTACAGCCTAGAATAGAGTTCTGTAAATGTTTAAAAATTATTTAGTCATTACATTTATAGGCTGGTTCCTCCATAATTTAGAAGTGATTAATTTAGTTTTTTATTCTAGAAGAAACTGAATTTTGGCAAAATAACTGTTAAATAACTGTTTATTTATTTTATTACTCATATAATCATCATGCC
Source organism: Seriola lalandi dorsalis (assembly GCF_002814215.2). Lineage (NCBI taxonomy): Eukaryota > Metazoa > Chordata > Actinopteri > Carangiformes > Carangidae > Seriola > Seriola lalandi. The sequence continues at coordinate 146,067 of NW_019525444.1, read as the reverse complement.
ATGCCTATCGATGCTGCATTGAGTTGTCTGAAGGTAACGCTGATGTCCGTTGTGTTATGTGTGTTTTTAGGCAAAGTGTGTGTGGAAGCATCCTCCAGGAGACGAGGTGTACAGAAAAGGAGCTATATCTGTGTTTGAAGTCGACGGCAAAAAGAATAAGGTTGAGAAACTCAAACTTCAAAATGTCTGTTTTCTTTACTCCTGGTTCTGTCCATATTGGGAAATTGGTTACATATCCATTTGTAAAACCAAGTGTCAGTGACGGTGACATCTTACTTTTAAAACAATCAATAAGTGACTGTGTTAAAGTGATTAAAGGCTATTTTGTCCACAGATCTACTGCCAGAACCTGTGTTTACTTGCCAAGCTTTTCCTGGACCACAAAACGCTGTATTACGATGTGGAGCCGTTTCTCTTCTATGTCATGACTGAAGCTGATAACACCGGCTGCCATTTAGTGGGATACTTTTCCAAGGTAAATGAAAAACATGGGATTTATTGTACATGCAGTATATAAAATTATATTTGTGTTTAAAGAAGCATCTAAAAACATTTATCCTATTTTTTTTTTTTTACTTCAAGGAGAAGAATTCCTTCCTGAACTACAACGTATCGTGTATCTTGACGATGCCACAGTACATGAGACAGGGCTTTGGCAAGATGCTCATTGACTTCAGTGTGTTCAGTTTGTTTTTTCTCATTTTGTCAATTGGTTGCTCTGTCCAAATGCTTGTAAAGAATGTTGACTGCCTAAAAAGTGTGATCAATCCTTGATGGGGAATATTGCTTAGGCAGTTTAAATTGATGTGTTATTTCCATGGTCTAGGAAAAGACCGGATTATTTATGTGAACTCTGAAAAACTGAACTCTCCTCAGTGAAAAATGAGGCAGCAGGAAAGACTGTTGAGATAAAAACGGAGACTGTCTTGTCCTGTCTTGGATGCCTTGCTAACAAAATATTTGACTTCCCTTAGCCAGTTTATTGAATAATACATGAGAAATGGACCTCACTGATATCATGAATCTGACTGAAAAGGATTCTGTTACCTTGTTCAGTGGATATAAAGTCAGCTCCTTTAACTCAGAAGTTTATTCACCGTAGAGGTAAATCTGCGCAGCGTAAACTGTTTCTTTAATTGAAGCTTTTGTATTGGTCATTTAAGATTTTTTTTCCCCTCCTGCTCAGTCAACAACATACAGTAGCTTCAGTAAGGTCATTTATTGGGGGCTCTTGCATTAGATTGTTATTTGTGATATAACATCCACCCATGTATTACCACTTGTAATGTAATCTAAACACTGGCAGCAAAGTAAAATACAATTTGCATTAATTAGTATGAACCATTTTGTCTAAAAAGTTTTGACTGGTCTGTTAATTTCAAACTTAGATCTACAACAATGGCTTGGATTCTTAATCTTAAAAGCATACGTGCTCTTGTTGACCGTTCTCTGTGCTGCGTTCAGGCTACCTGTTGTCCAAAGTGGAAGAGAAGGTGGGCTCACCAGAGAGGCCCCTGTCTGACCTGGGCCTCATCAGCTACCGAAGCTACTGGAAAGAAGTGTTACTCCGATACATGTACAACTTTCAAGGCAAGGAGATCTCCATCAAAGGTGAGTGAGGACACAGAACTCATGCAGGTTTCATTTGTATTGCTCTTCTACCAAAAAACATTCCAGCATAAAGTGAAGCTCAGTGCCAGGATGGGAAAGACTTTTACCACATGTAAAGATTAATTTCAACAATGTATATACACACACACACATACAAAAACATTTACTGGTGTAATATTTGCTTGATGCACAGAGATCAGTCAAGAAACAGCTGTTAATCCGGTGGACATTGTGAGCACCCTGCAGTCTCTTCAGATGCTCAAGTACTGGAAGGGAAAGCACTTGGTGTTGAAGCGACAGGTAAGATGCGTGTCTACTGGCCTGTGTAGCTCCTGTTTGTTTTTTTTTTCTGTTGAAGTTTATCATCTCACTCTGTCATTTTTATTCTAACAAAATGTTAATATGAAGAAATCATGTTGCAGTATTTTCACATCTAAATGAAAAGTTGAATACTTGAGAAATTAAACATTTTCTTCTGGTCTAACAAATCATTTAATTAGGATGGACATGAATTTAACTCTTTTTTGTTTATAGTTTTATTAAATAAATTATATAATTTTTTTCCACATACCTCAGACTCAATGTATTTATTCCTGTTGAAAAATGACTCAAAAGTAATCCCTGTATTTGACAGCCCAGTTTAATTCCTTCTCTTCTTCCTCTCAGGACCTGATTGATGAGTGGAAAGCAAAAGAGATCAAGCGGGGCAACAGCAACAAAACCATCGACCCGAGCTCACTAAAATGGACCCCTCCCAAAGGGACATAAGCACTAAGATCCTCAGGCTACTGAATGAACTCACCTCCAGCCTCACCAGCCACAAGTAGCCTAGACCTATGAACTGTCAATAAAGATCAGTGTTTGCTTTCTGTCATTTTTTTTTATTTTATCCTGCTTAGTTCTTCTTATTTGTGTCATTTTTTTACTTTTATATTTTACTTTCCTTCATATTTTAAGCACCATACGTTCCAAATCGACTGATTCTTGACAGTAGAAAATCTATTTGTCTTATTTGTTTTAAAACTGCCTACGTCTACTAAGCTTTGAATGTTAAATGATAAACGGTCCAGTGTGGTGGATAACATGAATGTTAAAAAAAAAAAATACATACCTAAATTTTGCAGCATTTACAGGCTGTTATTTTTATTTCTTTCAAGAAATGTGCATTTTGAAGATGGTAGATATTTTTGTTTGGGATTAATACAATAATCGTTAGCATGAACTGAAGCCGTAAGCGGAGTGTGTCTCGAGGAGTGTGATGTATGGTAACGTCTTTGGTTGGTGAAAAATTGTATAGATCATAGTAACGTGTACTTTTTTTCTCCCTAGCTCCATCAATACAGGATTTGGACCCATTCTTCTGGTGAACCTGCCAAATAATGGAATAATAAATTGAGATATTTTTAATCTGCTGAGAATATGATAAAATGATGACAATACCACTGTAAGAATGCACATAGAAATAAAACAACCTCAGGTTTTTATACTGATACAATCATACCTTGCTCGTGTGGTTTCTCTGAAACATCAGTGGTTGTTGCAGGTGGATTTATTCTGGTTAAAGATTCTGTAATAAAAACAGAAAACATAATGGGATTATCTTTGCCTTGTACTTTTGATCATAATTGTTAAATGTGTATGAGCAATTTGATATTTTTAATATCAATAAAAGCTGCATTGATATTTTGAAACGAGTTAGATTTTGTTTCTTGGGTGTTTGTGCTCACCAGCACTGGAAATGCTTCTTCCCATCAGACCCACAAATGTCTCTCCTTTATTTCCTACAAGTGTAAGGAAGATGATCACATTTACAAAGGTTATAATGCAACCCTGATGCTGCCATAAAAAAATGAAATGATTTAATTTGAAAAGTGTATTTAATTTTTTTTTAAATCATGTTTTCAAAGATATTTACTGGGTTTTCTGTGGCATTATATTGTAACATCCAGCTACTTACGTCTGTTTACTTGAAAGGGTTTCTTAATACCTGTGGGGTAGAAAAAACAAAACAGAAAAGACCAGTGGATTTAGTTTAGACAGAAATATAATGGACCAGTATTTTTTTTATTCCGTTTGTTTTTAATGGAGGCGACCTGAGCGTTTCCCCATGAGTCCGTAGAAGCGAAGGGCTTTAGATCTCTTCATCAGAGAGGCGATCGGGTGGGTCAGACCCGTCTCCAGAGACTCATCCTGCAAGAAAAACCATTACACTTTTGATTTTTTTTTCTCCAGCATGATTAATCAGTAATTAAATCTACTTTTTTAATTCATAATTATTCCCCACATTGTCATCAAATTACATGCATATCACATTTAATCCAGAATTCTTTGATATTTATTATCATTCAACCAGAAAGTTCAGAGCATTTCTGCAATTAATAACAAATAAATCACATTGAAATTACTCATGCTCACCTGCCAGTCTCTAGATAATCCTCTCTCCTCTTCCACACTCGACGACAGTCCCTGATAGGTTTGCAACAAAGCACAAAAAGTCACAACAGCCAGTTGGATCTTCCAGTTATCCATGTTTTTGCAGAGGAGAAATGCTTTGGTTAGAATCTCTTCGATCAAAGCAATATATATATATATATTTTTGTTTGGCTCCCAAAGCTTAAAACCACATTTAAAATGATATTGGAAGGAAGTGGCTCAGTGTTATTTTGCCTGTCCCAACTGTATCACAGTGCATTTATACCTCTGTACCCCCGCTGCTAGACCCCTCCCCTCTAAACATGATTACGCACTTGTCTCCATTGTATTAAAAACCTCCAGATATTTCATATTACAGCTTTTTTATTTTTTTGATCTGGCTTTTCAGCATGAAATACTTTGCAGCCATCACAAAGTAAAAGACTGATTTACATGGTGAATCAAAGATGTTTCTGAATGAAAGTACTGTATTTCTTCAGTTGCTCTGTAACTGATACTGGGACGCCCCCCAAAGATTTATTAGCTTCTTTAGTCTTTAGTTCAAAGGAAGACTCACATGTTCAGTAACATTAAAGCTCAAATATTTACATTTGAGGTGTTCCATTTTTTATGAGACATCTGGATTGCTATTGGTCTAAAAATATTCCCCTGTTGCTCATTTGTGACCCTGTGATGTGCACATGCTTCTTTGATATCACTGAGGAAGAGGGCAGGACAAGCAGGCGATGCTCTCCAGATATAACCATCTGCTTTGAAGGTAGAGCTTTATTAGTTAGCCAAGTGACTTGGTGCCTTCCTGCTGCTTCTGGATTTATTGAGCAGGACAACACAGGCGTGACCTCTGAAGGCAAGTGGGCTGGATCGTATGTAACGCTCGTGGTCAGAAGTCAAGCAGAAGATGAGGAAAGATGTGCTCATTATTTAGAATACCAGGAAATAGACAGTTGACATTTCAAGTGCTATGAAATATGTATGAATTGTGTTGCACATCATAACCTGATATATACTGAAACGGTTAACCATGTTGATATTTCTTCTTCTTTTTTTTTTTTTTACTCAGCAATATTTATGTTCCATCTCCTGAGATAATTACACTGTTATTAAACCTTTTCATGATCTTTACTTACTTAGCCATTTAAATGCTCTGTTTTAATGAAAGCTGAGCTCTTTTTCCAACACTCCGGCTATAGAAATTTCTGGAGAGGCAATTACTTGACAATTGGTGTGCTGTAAGGACACCCACTTGAAACAAAGCTGACACACGCATCAAATGCTTTGATCCACACACAGGTGCTTCTAAAAGCAAGAAAAGCCCGAGAGAATTAGGCCTGAAAAGCAATTACACCTGAACAGCCCTCATGTGCACATAGTCTAATCCACAGCTAACGTAAAGTGCCGAATCAAAAGAAATCAGAGGCACAACATTAGCATATGAAATGGTTGAGTCACAAAGAGCTCCCGTAATGACAGAACACTGCATTTCCATGTGACGCAGGGGAGCGGCTGGGCAGAGGCCATTTCTGCTGCACACCGCTGGTGATTCACTGCAGGGTGTAGAGTCTGATGCCAACCTCTGATCCGTTCCACCCTCACCTTATCTGAGTCTTCTATGACGTCTCAAGTGCACAATGATTTCAGGTTGCGGGAATGGGTCACTGTGCCATCTTCAGTGAGCTCCAATCCTGTCCAGACCAGAACCGCGTTACCTCGATCTGCCTGCATCATCCTCTTACAGGTGCATCATGGGGCACGCGTGGTTGAAGAGATCAGCTGTGCTTCATTTTAATAGGGGTGTTTTGTTGTATATAGACAACGTGTGTTACTGTAATTTATTCTAATTTGTTTTTTTTCGAGAGGTTTTTATTTTTGAAATAAACAGTCAGCAGTCTCATACAGCTCTGAGTTTCAGGTTGTCATCTGTCTCTGACTGATTGTTTAATTCTTTCATCAAATCAAGGTTTTATTTTGAAGTATTGGTCAGCCTGTGAAATATTTTTAAAAAAAGATGTATGGATATATTTTTATTTCTTTATTGGAAATAGAGGAAATAAGGGGAGAGTGAGATGGGGAGTGACATGCAGCAAAAGGTTGCATTGGTTGTCGCCTTGACCCCTCGGCCACCAGAGCTCCCGCCGAAAGATTTACCATTTTTAACAGGAAGGCTACAAACTGAGGACGTATTGAACTGATGTCCTGTTGAGTTGAACTGTAGGAAAAGTGGGAAATGTAAGTTCCAGTGTGTCTGTAATTTGAACATTTCAGCCTCTTCTGCTTTGATTGTAACCACTTTTTAATATCTGGCTCTTATTAGTCTCCCAAGTTTATGTTTTAATAACGTGCAATACTAAATCACTGAAGTCCCCCTTTAATGCAAGCCTCAAATAGTACATTCAAAAAGATTTATTACTAGCCTTCAAACATCTTACAGACTTGACTGATATCACTAATTCAGCTGCGGATATTACTGTTTACTGCCACTGAAATGCAGTCTATTATATTACACCATCATCAACAGGAAGGGAAATTGTACATGACAGATACAAAAGACGGTATCTGTGCTTAATTTCTTTGTGGTCTGAACTAATAAAAACCATCATCTTTTGTATTCTTCGGTTTTGTGCGTAACTGCTTTCATATGGTGTTTAGTTAAGGCCACCATGCTGCCAGTGTAACAGTCTCACTGTTTTTCTGAGACAACTGTTAAAATCAGCTAAATCATGTTATTTTATTCCTCACCCAAGCTACAAGTAGATACAGATAAATGACACACCTGACACATTACTGCTGGAGCTGAGGGCCTTAATCTCCTGTTGACAGACGCTGTGTTATCAGATGAGCCACTGTGGCGGGTTTAATCTGGAGGCCTGATATCATCGCCTCAGCCTGACGGAGCGGCTGTGAGGCCGACTGATAGACCCGCTATCTCCACACAATCCGAGTCCATCTTAACACTGACAAATTAGTCCCTTCATGGTGGGCTTTACTGGAGCTGGTCATTCAGGCGAGTGGAGGGAGAAACGTGACAAATGTTCACCACTGTGCTATGTAATTATAACAGGCTAAAGAAACTATTAATGAGCTTTAAATGATGTAAAATTCAACGTTTCATCTGCATCCTGTGTGTGTCTTATGATTTCATGTGCTAAGAAAACTTGCTCCAATTACACAGCTGGTTTTACTTCATCAGAAGTAGACAGTGATCCTCAGCTGCTTTTTTTTGCTATACTTAAATATCTGACTTGCATATGTATCATTATTATCTAATATGTATCTTTTTTAAATTTTTAGTATTTGTTATTGACAGTTTGCAGTTCATATCTGTCATAAAGATGTATGTCACAAATATTATATATATTATAATATAGTTAACTAATCAGCTCTGTTTGCTTTTTTCACAAGTGTTATTCTTTTTATCTCCCATTTAAAAAAGAAGTGATTAGTAGCGTGTGTGTGTGTGTGTGTGTGTGTGTGTGTGAGGTTTATCTATCTGCTGTAACCTTTTTGGATACAGCATGTGACAGAGTATAATGAACCTCGTATCCAGCAGGTGGCAGTGTTCCCCAACAGATGAACTAAAACCTGCAGTGCCGCTGCCTCCCTGTCAAAATGTTGCCACCACCTCACTTTTAAGTCCTCATGATGAGTCCATGTCTTGTTAGCTTGTTTTGACTCCGTGATTGGCTGACACAGTCAAAAGTGGAAAAATGTGCAAGTATTGTCTTGGTTAGGGCCAATGTGACACATATTATCATTTGTCTTTGATTTTTGTGGTTCATTTGTGTTCTGTTTGTAAGTGTTAAAACTGAAACATCCGAGTGTCAGCTCACAATATTTGTGCCACCACAAAGAAATCTGGATATTTGTTGTTGCACACAGCGAACTCGTGAAGTTCTCATTGTGTTAAATTACCCCTATTAAAAGATGAAAACCTTATTGCTGCAAAATTCTTGTTTTGCATAAATCACGAAAAACTTGGGAGTTCGTGTGATGACATCTACTCCAACCACAATATAGACATTTTCGGCGCTGAACAAAAAGTGCTAATGCTAATCTGGAATGATTTGAGATCCATAGCACAAATGCTGAACACACTAAGGCTCAGTTGGATGATACTAATTGTTTCCATGTTAAAGTCTCACACACCAGAATAGATCAGATATTGTGTGAGTTAGACTCCATCCCATCTCTACAATAGAAGGCAGTTCAACCTAGTATACAAGTAACCATAAATTATCTTAGGAGTTTGTTACTCAGCCTGAAAGCGTCCTAACTCTCTTGCTCCCTGAGTTGTTTTTCCTGTTTGGTGCCCTGTGGCACTTTAGTGTGGTTTTCTCGAGAAGCATAAATTTGGCTCTTCAAGGCTCTCTGAGAATGAAATACCACTGTCTGCCTTTGCGTGCTCAGACTGGGGGCTTTAGACCCATACTGTGGTGGTTCTGTGTCCAACAGTGTGGGACAGGCTGGTGTCATGGGATTGGCTGCACTAGTCATGAACCAAGACGAGCATGAGTGTGTGTAGTTCGTGTCTTTGTATCTCACCACCAAACACCAAGAGCAATGCCGTGTCAGCTTTCTGTTGAGGAAAGGCCTGTGATAAAGGCTGCACGCGGAGACACCGGCGGCCGCGTAGACGTCTTATCACAGGGGTTACACTTCGTTGGGAGGTGGTGATGTCAGGTGGCAGGGCTTCACCGGAGCTTCCTCACACACCAACAGCAGCAGAGAAGATCTGCCTTGAGAGGCCTGTGTTAGAAGAAGCTGGTTGCTGGCTTCTTTTCTCAAAATCGCAGCGATAGGTTTTGTTTTTGGTTTTGTGTCGTAACTGTGATGAGTTGTCCCGGAAAATACCAACAAGCCTTCGATGTGATCGGTTTATTTTTCTGGCATCATTCTAAAGAACAATTCTTTTGTTGCCGATTGGGTTGAAACCAGGTGGGGCTGTTTATCGATCTTGCCTTGTCATTTGCGTATCATACAAGTAATTAGTTAGATACAGGTTATGTTAGGGTGGTTACCGGGTGGTTATCTGTGGAATTCTTTTTCTGGCAAGAAACTTACTTCAGAGAGTAAAATGGCCTCGATGATGTGAAACATTAAGTCTGTATTTACGCGTGCGCTGTTTCCCTGTTTTCTAGAAGCAACTAAACATCTTTTGGCTTAAAGAAACAGATGGACGAGGAAATACATGAGAAGACTGATTCCACTCTCATGTCTGTAGGCTAAAAATGAAGCTACGGCTAGCAGCCTGCTATGCTACAATAGTTTGGCTCATAATCCCCACGTAGAATGACGATTTATCGTTTTCACACATCTTTAACAAAGTCAAGCTGTTTGCTGTTTGCAGTCTTTTTGCTAAGCTAAGGTAGCGCCTGCTGTAGCTTCATAGTTAATGTACAGACATGAAAGTGGTATCAATCTTTTTGTCTAACACTCAGAAATGAAAGTGAAGTTAATTCCCAAGTTGATGAATGTTTCCTTTAAATGATCCATTACGTGGGTCATTGATTATGTTGATTCCCTCTGTCTCAGTATGATTGGCAGTGAAGCTGCGAAGGCACCAAATGTGTTTCTACTATTTCGTCTTCTTCCTTAGACTTCTTCCTCTGCCGTGGGAGTCTGTGGCGCTCCCTAGAACCGTTTGGGACACGCCCGTGATACTTTTCACCAAGTTTCATGTCTTTTCCTCAAGCTCTCTAGCGCCATCAACAGGACAAAGCTGGAAGTGTGTTCACGCATGTGACTTTTGAACCGTGTTGCTGATTTTCAATAATGACATACTATTAGATTCTTTGGATCAATGTCTAATGTCAATTTTGATTCCTTTGCTTTATTGAATTTTTTGTTTTGTTTTTGTTTTGTTTTGTTTTGTTGTCTCAAACAAACTTGGTCCAATCTTCACTAAAATTGACACAGATTATGGTCTGATCAAGCCTGACAAAAGTTATCACATGGATTTTTAATTTTCCAAAGCATTTGTCCGTCACAGCCAATTAAAAATGGCAGGGAAGCAGTCAAACAGGAAGTGAGGTCATATCTCAGCAATGCTTTTATGTATGAAAACTAAATTTCGTATATAGACTCAGGACCCCATCAGGAGGCGGCTCGCAAAATTTGGTGTCCTTTGACCTCCAGGAGGCACTGCAAAAAGAAAATTTGCATATTAGCCTTATCACTGTTGATGTGTTTGTAAAATCAAAATTCCCATGTCTGGTCTTTTACCAAAATTGACTCAGATGTTCTTCAAACCAAGCCTGACAAAACTTTTGTTGGCCTTTTCATTTGGAAAAGTGTTAATCCGTCAGAACCGACTGTAATTGGCGACAAAGGTGCCAAACAAGAAATAAAGTCATATCTCAGCCAATCTTAAATCAGCTGACATGAAACTTGCCCTTTACATAATGACATCATGTTTCCATGGCTTATCTGGCCGGCTGGGTTGCTTGGCCCCCACATCGCTTCTTGCAGCTATATTTGTTTGTTGTCTTTTCCCAGCCTCTCTACAGTGCTCATCTGTTGGTTCTTAGGTCAGAACCCACGGGTCCCTAGAGGCCCATAATTGGCCCTGTTAGTGATGTTCTTGTTTGCTGGGCTCTTGTGGCTTCTTCAACACTCTCAGCCTATGGCAAGGCCCTGTTCGGTCAGATGTGCTTACTTTGTAGAGGAGCCAATCACCAATTCATTCCCAAAGCCTCAGAGGTTCAAAAGCCAAGTGCATAATTGCCCCTTAAATCAATCTGCAAATTTCGTGGTATCCGAGCTGCAAACAGTTGGCCTGGAATCATTTATTCACAAGGAATGGCTGTCCATGGTATGTATTTAGAGTCATAGAAAATACTACAGTGTCCTGGAGAAAATTACATTTGAGTCACGGAAGATACATTGAATTATGGGCCTGTGGTTTCCATACATCTTACATTAAGCTTAGTACAATTCATCCTATTTGTTCACCCTTTATGTGTATCATTGTGTTTTTTGTGGTTCTGATGGTGGTACAGGCCACACAGCAAGAGCTCTGCATCCGAGAGGTTTCCCGCTCATAGTTTGAGAATTTTTCCCTCAATCTCTCTTCATGAACTTCAGTCAGCTGCCGAGTGTGAGACAGAGAGAGACATGAGAGGCAGACAGTGCGGTTGCAGCAGTGTCACTTTAAAAAACAGACAGGACTCATCTTCCTAAGTCTCTCCACCTTAATAACAGCTCCTCTCCACACACACACACACACACACACACACACACACACACGCACACACACTTTGATGCCTAGGGCTTTACGAGTTCTGTTAAATGCACACCGTCCTGCTCGCTCCCTCTCTCTCTGTCTCTCTTTTGAGTTTTCTGTCTCTATCTCCTTCTTCCTCCTTCTCTCCCTCCTTCTGTCTTTCTCCCTCTGTCTCTTCACTCCTCCTCCTCCTCTCCTCCTCCTCTCCCTGCTGTATTTGCAGGCAGCTTTAGTGCCAGACACCCTGAGGCAGCGGTAGCGCCAGCGAGTCTTCCCACCTCTGTTTTTGTGGTGGGAGATGACATGTCGAAGCTTTGAAGGGCAGGGGAAGGGAGGGAGAGGGGGAGGGAACGGGAAGGGAAGGAGGGAGCACATCACTCGGCGCGGAGGAAAAGCAAGGGACCCAGAGAGAATGTCATGTGGCCTGCAGTCAGCCCAGATATTCTCTTTCTCTCTCTCTTTCTCGGACTGTCTATGTGGGCAGGCGGGAATGGCGACAGGAAGCAACCCCCCCCTTTCCTCCCTTCATCCTGTCCTAGCCTCCTTCAGCTCTTCACTCACTCACTCACTCACTCACTCACTCTTCATGTCTCCCCCGCTTCACCACCCCCTTTTCCTCTCCTCCGTCCCACCTTCCACCCCTCCGCTCATGCTCCTTCTCTCCCTTTTCTGGGCCTAGTTTCTGTTGTGTGAGTTTCCCGAGCTGCATTTGTTTTTTTTCTCCCCCCCCCTCCTCCCCCCCTCCTTCTTTCGGTTTGTCTGCCTCCCTCACGCACAGGCGTGTCCGTGCATCATAACTCACTTGGCGTTGAAGTGTGCTGAGGTGTGTTGAGGTGTGTTGAGGTGTAAACTGTGAGTGAGTAGCAGACAAAACATGTTTGATTTTAGGTCCTCGGCCATTACTCATTCCCTCATGTGAGAAAGGAAAGCACCAGTACTTTTCCAAAAGTGTAGCTTCCACAAATACTTACCGTTCATATATTTTACATAAAATGTGGTACGCAGGCCTGTGCCAGCAAAATTACTCACTCTTACTCTTACAAACATTCAGCAGAGAAATAGAACAAGCCGAATAAAATACCTGGAAGTGTGGGCTGGGCTTTCAGGTATTTAATTGTTTATATTTCCACTGAAGGAAGGCTCGGTTTGTGTACTAATTTGTGTATCACAGCAGTGGGATTAGCGCTGAGACAGACAGGATGGGGCCACGCAGAAATGATCAAACATCCTCTCAGATACGCTCTGTTGAATGTATGTGTTATAGTCTAGCTTTGTTTGGCTCACGAAGAAAACACAAGGCGCTCGTGGTGATTTTCTCCCAGTAAAGCGAATGAAATGATGAAAGGGGAAATAGAAGCCTCCACTGGAGTATATATATATATATATAAAAAAAAAAAAAAGTTTCCACTGACTTTGATATGAGACTCTGATGGTACTTCAACCGTACCTGCCTGTTCTTATGTGGCTGGCTTCTCACCTGTGTTCTTTCAAAGCGATCACACACAAGTTAAACATTGTAAAACATCCCCTAAAACAGAGAGAGGGACTTTTTAGATGGGTAGTTTTCAAAGTGGAGACAGAAGACACACCAATCAGTGCCCAAAGTGCTTTTTAAGTTTTATTCTTTTACTTTTCAGATCCACAAAGACGACACATGATTTGAGTTGCAGGTAAATAGCCTGAAGATAAAAACAAAAAGAGCAAGTTGCCTTTTCTGGCTTAGATGAGCTCAGTCGATGCTGAAACGTGTGTGTGCGTGTGCGTGTGCGTTTGTGTCTGTCTCGCTGTATGACATACTATTTGTGTTTGCATTTGTTTGTATGGATTGTATCACTGCAGGCCAGTTTGATATTTCGAGTCATTACCAGCGTCAGAAAGAGAAGAGATTACAGGTTACAGCAGCAATAACACACACTATTAGGAAGACAAGGTGTTATTATGCCTCTGGTGTCAGGTGAGATGTCAGAGCAACTAGTCTGTGTCATTCTTACAATTGCTGGATCAGCAGGCTTACACAGTAACAAGTGAGTAATACAAACAACATTAACAAGGACGCAGCCCTATAAATCCTTTTCTGAACCTTAATCTGACCTAAATTTCATTTTCTGTTTGTTTGATTATTCGAGACATTAAGTTCCTGATTTCAAAGCAACAATAGATAAAGTTTGACACAATATGGTATTTTTAAATGTCTGGTTGCGTAACTTGTCATCACATTGCAACACTGCTTTGGTTAGAGGCACAAACTGCTGTTACGGTGCAGTTTTTTCTTTCACTTTCAGATTTGAAATTTTCTATGAGAACTCTTCCCTTTACAATACAGTAAGTGTGTTAAAAGCATTAAGAAAATGCTCACGGCCGCAAATGTGAATGAGCACATAAATTTCGCCTGCCTCTTTTTTTTTTTTTTTTTTTCCCCTTCGTCTTTCTTGTTGCGTCTAAATTTTCCATGCCTGGCCTCCCTACTGCTGAGAGTGCTGTTCCTCGAAGCCGCAGTGTATTTTGAAGCAAGGTCGGGAGAGAGCCAGAGACTCCAAAATCAGGCACAAGACTCCCAGTGTTCCACTGTTCGGCTTGCTCTTGGCACCGACTCCTGACCAGAGAGGTCTAGCTAGCCACAGCCACTGTGTATGTGTGTGTATGTTTGTGTGTGTGTGTGTGTGCGTGTGTATGTGTGTGTTTGTGTATGAACCTATATATATAGCCCTGCCCCCTCCCAACTTCAAACCTATATAGAAATAGCTTTGGTTGACTAATTTATGGGCTCTCCCACATTGAAACAGTACCTGTGTGAGTCAGAAAGGCTTCGAGCACAGTTTCTGTTGGAAGAATTTTCAGTTTTTGTTTTTATCCCCCCCCCCCCCCCCCCCCAATCCTTTCCCCATCAGATACACACAGTCTCCCCTGCAAGTAATGTATACATGTAACTGAAGTGGAGGTGGGCCCAGATGTACTGGAGTTTGACAAATCTGAACACACACAAGCAATTCAGGGGAGCTCTTCTAAATTGGTTCCATTCCTTGGCTGACAGTGGTGAGGTCATCCCCCACAGAAAAAGAGTCTGAGCTGGTGATTCTGACAACGCTCGGATTTCATACTTTCCCTGTTGCTGTCATTACAGACCATCATACAAAATGTCAGGTCTTTACAGGAGGATAGTCTGTCTTCAACCATAACCTGTTCTGAAAGATGGACCTACAGCATTGTGTTTTAAGAAAGAAAGAGAAAACGGTGTTGGGGGGATGGGGGTGGACCACACATCAAAACCTCACACTCGATTAACACATATGGATCTGACATTAATCCTGACGGTTCCTTTAAGTGTGTCAATGGAAAGTCATCCATCTGTCTTCATCCTCAGACGGAATATCCACCCGGGGTCTGGAAGTCTAGGACGCAACACGCAAAACCACAGCGAATATAAATAAATGGCTGTATTTCTCTCCCTGCTTTTGTCTGGTCAGGACACTCCGACGAGAGCCTGCCAAGTTGTGCATCTACATTTGGGTTTGGCTGTTCCCCTCTCCCGACAGCTCGGCCCGGGCCAAACCACAGGAAAAGGAAGCGAAAGGTCCTCTCTGAAGGGCTTATAAAATATTGTCCCGGGTAAAAAATGGCCGACGTGAATGGCAACATTCAGTCCCTCCATTACAAACAAAAGGCCTTTGAAGGAGAGACACGGGGTAGTTTTTCTCCCTTTGCCGCCCAAACCTTCGTCTTTTACTGTTTATTGGCTCTGCCATGGCGTAGTTATGGTTTCAAATTACCTGTAAATACCATCTAATATTAATATTACACATATAGAGCATATTTCTAAAATTCTGCACATTCAGATCAGGTTTTAATGCCTGCACGTGACAAACTGTTAAGTCATATGTTTGTCTAATTTTCTCAACCAATGACTCGAGTTACAGCCACCACAGTTTGATCTGATATCAGTCACATGGGATTAGAGCTTCCCTGGTTCAAATCCACGAAGCAGCTGCAGGAAAATCTTAGTTCAGAAGAGGTGATTCACTTCTTTCAGATGTGCCTTTGAGCAAGACATTCAAACCCTTAACTCCTCCAGTGGAGCTGCTTCGCTGAGCAACGGAATTAGTTTGTGGTTTTTCTCTGGCATCGCTGGAAACTCGTGGATTAAGAAAACATTGGAGAGAAGAGGAATTTATGTTGGGGGTCCTACTTACAGAAATCATTTTGGGAAACGCTTATTCACTTTCTCGCCAAGAATCAGATGAGACCGATACTACTATCGCAAGGGTGGCGTCAATCTTCTCAGCTAACGCCCAGCAAGGAAGTGAATTTCCCAAAGTGTCACACTATTTCTTTAATTACTACTGTGTATTACTGCACCAACTAAAAAAAAGTTAGTGCAAAACTAATTTGGTACATGCAAGAGCAGCAGCAGCAGCAGCAGCAGCAGCAGCAGCAGCAGCACACTAGTAGTAATATAAACACTTCACAGTTAGAATCTCCTGAATAAAATAATAATAATAAAAAATAAAAAAAACATTTAGAAACTGTTGGATGCCACTTCAGGGTTCAAGTGCCAGAAATCCAAACCCTGAAATCTGTTCCACAGCAACTGCAAATAGCTGTTAACCAGTGCGCAGTTTACCTGCAGTGCAAATGCGCAGCCGTGAAATTGAAGTGATATGTGGTGGTGGTGGCGGTGGTGGTGGTGGTAAGCACCTCTTCCATTTCAGTGTTTTTCCATCTCTTGTCCATGGAGGTTTGCCCTCCCTCCAACATACACACAAACACACATATATAATACAAACCAATGTCACAAATACTTAAAATCAAGCAGTAAAGCAAACTAATCACCCTCTACACACACAGATACAAACCAAACACGCAAACGTGCACCACACACATCCTCCCACCCTCTGTCTCTCTCCTTGACAACGTCTGTGACACCTTATAGCTGCGCGGTGTGCGTGCATGGAGTCTTATGGATCTCCTTGTAATCATAAGAACACATTTGGAGTGTGTTTTCGGTGCATGTGCACATACCTACAGACACGTGTGTGCACTGTATCTAGACACGGAGGTGCATGAATGCATGGCTTAATGCACCAGTGCATGCAGTATACGCACGCATGAGGTGTCTGTTTGTGTGAGGGCTCGCTGTCCCCATGTGATGTGTGTGTGTGTGTGTGTGTGTGTGTGTGTGTGTGTGTGTGTGTGTGTGTGTGGAGGGCCATCTGGTCACCCTTGCCATGCCGTGGTCCCTGTGAAGTGCTGTCAGCATGGCCGTTGTGGTCTCCCGTGGCGACTGGAGGCTTGCTGCACAGCACTTCCAGCCCAGGCAGCCGACCTCAGAAAAGGAAATTTGGGTCGCTCAAATGGAGGGGTTGCTCCCGAGCTATTTACAGAGCCCTGTACCGGTCCAGCGCCACCCACGATATTCCATATGAGAAGCAGTGTGTGTGTGGTGCCTGTGGTGTGCTGTGTGTGTGAGTATTGGGGGGTGGGGGGGGGATGAATGGGGTTAGCAGGGTAAGTTTGTGTGTACTTGTGTCAGTGTGTATGTGAATACATGTGCTTTTATGAGGAAATGCAGTCTTTACATTCATGGCTGCAGGCATGTGTAGTGTGTTCTGGGACACAAACGCACGTGTATTTAACGCTTTATTAAAACCAATTATACCCCATTATCAGAAACAATTTATCTTTATAAACTGCAGCCAATTAGCCTGAATAATTAGCAACAAAGGTAAACAGTATACCTTTACATACACTGAATCACTAACACTCCACATTCATATACTGTAAGAACAGAAACCACAAACATGTTCCAGGAATCATGAATCATAAATCACTGTCAGATTAATGGATACTATATCTAAAGAGTGCAAACCGAAGCTGAGATGTAGGCGATTCTTTTCTAACCTTGCCTGTATAAACATCTGGGGCGTCATGGTTGCTGATCATGGAAATACGATGAGGATACGGAGAAGAGTGGAGCCTCAGATTAATGAGAAACCTGCCTGTAGGAAACTTTGGTTCAAGTGAGATCATGGGCATTTCTCTTTTGATGCCCATCAATTGGGTTTAGTGGTTTTCTAGTTGAGCGCTGTAGACTTGGGGGATAATGCTGAAACAGGACTGTGGATCCTTTCGTCAGAACGCTGAGGATTTGATTGAGTATTTTCACAGTGATAAACCACATCACGCCTACTGCAGACAAACATGTCTTGTATTGAGAATTGGGAAAATCAGTTGACCAGATAAACATGTCTATAGCCATATCACAGACTGTGGTAAGATAGGTTTCATGTACAAGAGCTCAAATGACTACCTCGCCCACATGCTCTTGATGTATCTGAGAGAGGTAAGCAAGTAAACAATCTCTTAACGCCCACAGACTGAGGACGGTCCACTGCCACCCAAGGGGAGACCTCCAGCATCTCTCAAAGTCTGCCTATGTTGTGAATATTAGGTTAAGGTTATTTTAGGCCGACCCGCTCCAGAAGCAAATTACAGTGCAAGAAAGGGGGTGAAAAACCAAGTGGGCTGTCCACCGTGTAATTTTCCTGTTGCTCTTTCAAAGGATGAGGTATTCCTCGAGGAAGCCCTGTTAAATTTATAAGCCATGACCCCGCATCAGCGGGAAAGAGGCTACTCTGACAGGGAAGAGGAGGCACGGATGGAGCCGTATGACTTTATGTCTCGCGCTTGATGGAGTTATGCCGCCGCTTTTCAACACTTTGTGTGCACGTTCATTAGATTCAGAGCAGGTAATCAGAAGTTTGTCTGAGTCTGGCTCGGCTTTCAAAAGAAACTATCATGATAAATCATTCACTTTTCTGTCACCGTTTAGCAGTAATGCTCATGCATACCAAACTTGGCTGGTATAGGATTCCTGAATAAGACCCTCTGGCTGATCTGAAGAAACCTCACCCTGAATAAAGGTCTTTCCTGCCTGAACAAGAGAGCAGCCTTTACAAGAATGAGGATGATCACTGCTTACTCGTCAAGTGTACCTGCAGACGTCTCAGCCTTAATTATGCCAGTCTGGGAGAATTACAGGCACCCTGGCATTACTTCTAATACACTGAGATACTCACACTTACCTCTTCTTTATCAAAAGGTGCTATACTGGTCTTTTCTTATGCTTCAACTTCGCAGAGGCCTCAGACAACCAGCTCTGCGACTTTGATCTTTGCCAACAGTGCCTTACAGCTATAATTATACGTAAAACATCACATGCTAACGTGCAACAAGGGAATTCATGACGCGTGACAGCAAATGAGTGATTGAGTCGATAGATGATACTGTCAATACACATATATACAGTACATCACTGATACCTCCTCCTCCAGTCTTCCAGAGCATCCTCCTCTAAAAGCTGCAGTATGAGGCCGTATATTCTTCCTCTTGAGCTTCCAAGGGGCCCCTGCTGTACTAGTGTGGGGAGGGGGAGGGGATGTGCGCTGCAGTGCGGCTTGCTGGTTAATTATGGGTCGCGAGCTGCAGCTCGGCTGGCCTGGGCGGGTGTTGGAGCCAGTGGGTCTGGCACAGGGAGGTCTGGCCACAGACCCCGGTGGTGACGGCATGAAGTCTGGGACGAGTCAGAACACCAGCCCGGGGTTTGGAGCATTCCTCGCATTCCCTCCTCCCATGGCTGCCTGCCTGTGTGTGTATGTGTATGAGGCAGAGAGCGAGGGAAGAATATGTGTGAAAGATGCAGTGTGTGTGCATGTTCATAAGGACATGTGCACAATATGTGCGCATGCATTACATCCGGGCTGAGTGGGAAGTGTATCAAAGCTAAAACAGAGCAGCATCAATGCAGGATCCGTTGTGATCCATCGGCAGCTGTCATTGTATCTGAGCAGAGAGTGAGAAGCACAGCTAAGTCCTTGATGAAAATGCTGTCACCAAATAGACAGATTTCCTTGGCACACTTGTGTAAGTAAGTCTTGAATGATTTTGACATGCACAGCCAGTTTAATGTCTTGTGAACTTGTTTAAAGCAGAGCTCAGTCTCATATGTTTTCCCAGTCACGGAACAGCTCTGTCCTGAAGGCAGAAGCCAGAAAAGATGCATAAAATATGTGATTTTCTACCATTATACAGTAAAAAAAACAAAACAATTGGAACTTTTTAAGGGCGGGAGTGATTCTCTGTGACCCAGGATTTACTCTCATGACAGAGAGGCACCCTTTAACTTTGAACTCACCTTCATATAGTTTCACAATCCCCATGTTTCTTCTCTGTAGAGGGTTATTTTAATGTGACATGACAGATTGGCATCAGGACAACACATGTTGGGTATAAGAGACAGCAGAAAAAATCATTTAACAGAAGTTCACATAAGATCAAATTCAGTCTTTTTTTTTTACACTTAACATATGTTTTATTAGTTTTTAAAGAATCTTTTGCAACAAACCGGATTAACACGAGAAGTGCTATTTGCCACTTGGCTGATAGAAATGTTGTCACGCTTGAGTTGCAGTTCTGGTAAAGCTTCATTCTATCGTTTGGTAATTAGTTTCGCAGTGTAATTATTTTTTTATTAGTTCAATGGAAAGAAAAATGTAACTTGGTGGCTTACTATTTATAGTGAAAATAAGAAAGACAAATTATTCAGACTCAATTAAATATTCATGAAATACTCAATAATTATTGATCTATATCAACAGCACTAACTAAAAATCTCTAGATTAATTAAATGCCATTGTGTACACTGTCTCTATTTTCAATAATTAAAAAGGAAATTATATATTCTAAAGACAGATTTCCTGTTCACTGATCTGAATGTGAACTCTACTGTTTATAAGTGAGTGGCCCACTTCTTGCAGATCCTTATACGATAGAACGAGTATCATAATGTGCGTCCTAGTTATTAAGAGGCCTTACATTATTCTAAGTGGAAGTCAAGTGATGAGATTTTTAGTCTTCTGCAATCTGGTTGGAGGCCACCCAGCGGGCGACGAAAGCCTTTTTAAAGCATTTTTTGTGTGTGTTCAGAGGAGACGAGACCTGCTGTATAGACACAGACAGGTGAGTAGGCTGTAAAAGACAACAAGGAAGGCTCCACGCACCGAAAACACAGATCAAAGCAGGCTGCATGTCAACAGGCGGCTGTTTGTACATAGCTCAGGCAGCTCTTCGCAGATGTCTGCATCTCTTTCTCTACTGCACCGTCCGAGGATTTAAGCCCTTTTCAACCCAGCCACGTCAGCTCACCTGGATGTTGTAATAAATGTGCTGTGTAAACATGCTACAGTGTCAGTGTCAACATATAGACATGTAGGAACCTTTTCTCATTCAGCTGCGGAAGTTTCACAACTTTAAGAGAGTGCCGCAGACTTATTTTTAGCTCTCTTGATGTTGAGCTGCGTTTAAAAAAAAAACTATAACACAGAAGGAACCTCCTCAATTTTGTCTTCATGTATCATACTCAGATCTATGCAGCTTCACCCGAAGGTAAAGAGTTAGTTTGCTCAAAAATAGCTCCAAAGTGGGGGAGAGGGCCACCAAAAAAGCCCTATTTCTTTCTCCCCACACAACCTTTATTTTGACAAGGCTGGGAGAATAGGGTATTTATATATGGGGCTGTGTGCTGTGGTTTCTCCACAATTACAGAGTGGCAGTGCTTAGACTGGGAGGCGTGCTGGAGGTTTATGGAGGGGGACATGAGGGAGCGGGGACATGAGGGGACCAGCCCTCCTGAGCCTCTTACAACCTGACGTATAGAGTGAAATACCACACATTTGTACAGAAACATGATTTATACTGAAATACTCACACCAGCCAAGTGCACAGGCCTGAGAAATCCAAACAAAAACAAACTTCACAAAAACTTCAAACTCCGAAGAAGTTGATCTGTTAATATGAAAATGTATTTTATGCATTTAAAGGTATGAACAGAATTTTTCCAGGCTGAGCCAAACCTCTGTAGCCCCAAACCTTTACATTGCAACGAGGCTCGATTTCAGTGTTTAGAAGGTGGTCAGTAATGTTTTGAGTGGTTCTGGCGTGGGCTGGAGCTTCTCTTTGTAGATCTACTGTATTATGGTTGCGATATAAACAAGGATTTTCTACCAAGCGTCTTGCACAACCGCGGCAGGCCACGTTGAGGAGAACAGTGGGAGTTTGTGTTTGTTTCGTGGATGCTGTGTTGAATCTGGCATCGGCCTCTGCAGGGGTGAGCAGGGGGGGGAGCAGGGTTTGCGGTTCTGCCGGGGAGCCTGGAAGTCAGTCAGGGCGGTGGCTGAACCACCTTCCCTCCACAAGCCGACATCCACCCCACTCCCCAAACACACATGTACATGTGAACACATATTCACACAGAAGCATATAAGCACATATAAGTACACACACACACACACACGCACGCACGCAAACTCACGGACTTCACCTCCTCTTCTTTCAAGTTTCTCAGCAAAGGATCAGGAACCTGGCGTGCCAGGCAGGCAACAGGAAATACAAGATGGCCTTGTTTACAAGCATAAATGTGATTCTGCAACTACACACACCAGAGCGACCTGTGCCGCAAGACAGGAGAATTAATTAGACACCTCTTAAACAGGCTTCAGCAAAACAAATAGGTCAAATAGGTTTTTGATGAGAATATGGACTTTTATTCTCACTTTTTCCTCACCACTTCATTTCGCCTCAGACTTGCTCCTGCCTGTCTATATGTGGCGCCTGGCTTTGAAATGCAACACTTCTTTAGAGGGTGTGAACACTCTCAACAACAGGCAGTCGGCTTGTTGTGTCTCTGTTAGAGTGACAGACACCTGAAAGTGGAAAACAAAACATGGGATTTTGTGGTGTTCTCTGACTTTCCTGTCCTACAGTTCTTTCTCCGGCACAGTGGGCAACTCTGTACGTCAGCTAAGTGGTGAGAGCAATTTCATCCCGCTGGGATTTAATAATGCCGAACTGATCATCTGAATCTCCTTGTTCCTGTTTCCAGGCTCGTTCTTGTTTCCTCCTACGCCTGGATTTAGTCACCATGGCGGCAAAACAAATACTTGCATCTAATGTAGCATTTCAATCACAATCCCTGTGTTCTCTACCCACATTAAAGGATATTATGGTTTCTGAGTGGCGACAATGGTGCATTAAGGTGTACAAAATGCACCGTGGCACTATTTGCATCTGTGGTTGGTAGACTTAGAGCGCATTGTTATGTGCACAGTGTGGTTTCATGCATAGCTGAGAATAAATGGGAGAATTTTGTGATGTCACAGGTACGGTGAAATGTTAAAACGCCTCTGGCTGAGCCGTTGAATGACTTACTGTAACATGATTGTAACATGAGCTGTCTGGCTAAATGTTTTCAAGAAAATTGTTGGATCAGTTTTCGTTCTGTAGTGTAACAGATTGACGGATGAACATTATTTATATCATTCTCACTTGCATTTTAAATATAGCACCTTTTTTATGATAATCATATAATGTTAATTATGTATTATGATTATAATAATACTCCATCATCCATTAAAATTTTTATATAAGTAAAAGTATTAGCAACAAAATGTGTATCTACCATATTACATATTATTATTTTATTGGACTATTACTATTGGTCCATTAACGTGTAGGTTGCATTTTAATGTAGGGGTTGACGTAGCTGTAATTCAAACAATGTGGGTGGAGTTTAATCCATAACAACGCATCATATTCTATAGGATATTTTTATGTTTTACATGTTAAATCATAATCTGCAAAGTAACTATAGTTATTGTCACATAAATTAAGTGTAAAAATGTACAATGTTAGTTCCCTGAAATGTAAAGTGGGTTAGAGTGTCAGCATTTAATAAAAGTATAAAAGTATTTGAGTAATTACACTTCCTGACATGTAGTAGAGGTAGTCCAGGTTTATCAGCAGCTACTGCAGGTTCACATGTTACCACCTCACATGTTATCATGCAGAGATGTATGTAGGGCAATTTTTATTTTCTCTGGTTCTTCCTCATCTCTCTGCACTCACTGGCAGATCAAATAGGAGCTCTTCCTGTCACCTGTCAGAGGAATGTGCCAAGACTCACATCCATCAGCGGCTCAACTTGAACAGGCATAACTGTGGCTCGCTGTAGGCCTCAAAGATCTCCCGGGGCAACAGTGCCTTTCCCGGTAAGTGGGCCAACATGCATGTGCTTTTTAATGCGCGTGTTGTTGATCGTGCAGGTACAGATCATTCGCACACGTTTGCACTCATGCATGTTTACGAGGCATCGACGCAGCCAGTGGTTCCATCACGTGACCCAACATGTCTTGCCCTGCTCAGCGGCCTATATGATGTCTGCGGTTTAGACAGGGCGTTCCAGCGTGTTCACCACCGACCTGGGAGAAAGAGGGGGATTTAGCATGTGTCAACAGGCATACCTGTAACCTGGGAGATGTGCCCTGCAGGCACCTAGTGATTTTCTCATGAATGTGATGGCGAGACGCAGACGATAGGGCTTGCAAAAGTAGACTCCTCAGCAGGACTGAGGTGGCTTAGCGTGGCGTCAGACACACACACCACTACATTCCATTGGGATGCTCTTTATGTAAAGGGAGGGGGTGTTACACCAAGTGTGTGTGTGTGTGTGTGTGTGTGTGCGTGTGCGTTCGTGCTTTTATGCCTGTTTGTGTGAGTCTATCACAATTACTGTTTGTGTTTGTGGCCACTGAGGGCCAGTGTCATGGTAGAGCTCAGGGAACAGGACACAGGTCCAACCCTGAGAACCTGAGGAACCTGAGTAGACGTCAGGGGACTAACGGAGTCTAAGGGGCTTAGGCCTGGCCCGACACAAACACTTACCTACTGTGTCTACTGTCTCCATCACTGTGTACTGGAAAACAAGAGCTTTGGTGGAGACACTGGATCCAAGGGGTACCGCTGGGGCTGCTCCCCGGGCCTGAGCTTTTTTTGTTACATATCTCCTGTTTGTTTTCTGTTTAGGTCGTGTTGAAACGATACTCTATCACTCACAATATTCCTCTTGTATTTTTTTCTTTCCCATGTCATCCTCCAATCCTTTTCTCTGAAGTGGTTCCCAAACCCATGCAACAGCAAGGTGGCCCAAAATGTGATTTAAAGGTGTGTGACAGGTATTAATCTCCCTCTGTCAGTTAGGAGACAATGGACGGGCCCCTGGATAAAAGAGAGGCCTCGCGTGTGAGTGCACGGGGGGTCCTTAAGTGACGAATGCCATGGCATGATAAACAAAGAGGAAGCGATTGCCATCAGCTGTCATGAGGCAAAAGATGAAACGCTCACTCAAGACAGATGGAGAGAGTAACTCCTACTGCTGCTTTTCTCGTCCTGCCACACCTAAACACTCTGCTTTGTTTGATCTCGGTCGTCACTCTTGCCTTTGTGAGCTCAAGTGACAGCAGAGAGGTGCTAGTTCATTTTTTCTGTCAGTCATGAGCTGCCTGCGCATGTGTAGGTATCTGTGTGTGCTTGTAGGTATGCAACCTAAGTGTACAAGTCTTCATGTGTGTGTGTGTGTGTGTGTGTGTTGTGTCTGGCCAATTAGCAACTGGTCTCACACATTCACATGATCATTTGAATCCTGATAGCTTTCATTATGTTGTAATTAGCTTTCTCTTGTCAATAATTTACATTAGCACTGCATTCTCAGTCCTTGCATATCTGTTCTGGCAAAAAGCTTAAGTGAGGCAAGCTGATATGATAAGTAAGATAAGCTGGTTGTAGACCCTGAGGTGAGTCTTCCTGGTCGAGTTGTGTAATAGTAATAACAGGGTTCCTCCACGACCATGGATAGTGAAGCAGGGGAATCTCTAATTGCCCCAATTATCAAGGGAAACCTGCATTCCAGCAGGTGGTAGGACGAGCAGTGATCCGCTGAGTGTTATGACACTAACTCTTCCATTAGCTGCTCATTAGATTACAACAGTACAAACAACGGCTGCTCAGTTTCACCGTGTCGTTTGCTGAGAGAGTGGAAATGATATTTTTAAATAAAAGCATTAACATATAGCATAGGTTACAGCCTTACACAAATAAGGATTAACAGTAATCAGATGTTCAATAGGTGACATTGTTTTGGGCGTGGTGATTTTGTATGTTCACCTTCCAACGACACCACCATCGCCACTGATAGAGAACAGGGTGGCACGCTGGATCACAACCAACACATTGACACAATGTAATCAAATATTCACCTCAGACGAACCCAAGTCATTAAGTTCAAGGCGAGCGCTTGAGGCTATTTTTCATTTATAGTCTTCTCTTTGTTGTATTGCCAGTTTTTTTTTTTTTTTTACGCAAAATGTACTCTTGTTTTTACTTTTCAGATGCAAAACAATTTAAATATGTGATGTTTCCTGTTATAATACAAATGTGGAGATGCTTTCTCAGTCCAGGATATGCGAACAAACAAAAAACACAAACCCACTTGCAGCATGCACCTCCAAGGCCAAGAGGCACCACTGCATGGGAAGTGTCAAGGCTAATGTCGTGGCTAAGCCTCGGCCATCTCGTGTCAAGAGGTTTGGATTAGTCACACTGGTGCATTATTCACCAGCAGGCTCCCTTGTCACTTCCAGGCCCTCCACCACCACCTTGCTGTCCCTGCTAGCTAAGATTTAAACCTCTGGTGGAGCTGGCAGGAGAGAGAAGCGCACATTAATTAAGGAAATGGAGACAAAGTGTAGCCCGACTGCACTGACACCTAATTAATACCACTGTCCTGCTCTCCAATGCCCATCCAATTAAAATCATGTCCAGTGCACGAGGAAACAGTTGATCAGCAGTCAGTCAGACCAAGTTGGAGTCCATGTAAAAGCTGATATTAGTCACTGTCACTGTGAGAGCAGCGACAGACATTAGCGCAGGCACTGGGGAGTCACGCTCTCTTGTGATGAAGAAGTTACAAAGTAGTGTTAGGCCAGAGGTCTTAGAGGAACTAATGGACGGAGATGAAGGGGTTTCAGCGTTGTCGTGAATTATTAAATATGATCAAGTTTCCCCGTGCTCTTGTACAAATGCTGGGGCACACGGAGCAGGACTCTGGTTCCTCTTGCACAGTGGAAAGAAAACCAACACCTGTAATCCCTACAAGGTGTAGAAGAGCGGAGGATCACACACCGCTGAGACCCGAGTGTGTTTTGTGATGTGTGTTCCTTCACGTGTGAACACATGTGTGTGTGGCCTGGAGGTTATTGCATCGGGATGTTTGATAACCACCATCAAAAAACGCAATGTATAAACATTAATTTAGTGTTTTTTGGTTTTTTTTTTTTTTACTGGATCCCCCTTCCCTGTTTACATGGGATAAAATCTGGACATTCACAAAAGAAAAATAAACACAAGAAATATTAAATGCAACAAGAATAAAAAGGATGAAACAAATTAAAAACAAAACCCAAGAAGAAATAAAAGTTAGATCGAAAAGTATGATAATAACTTTTAGAGTATTTTCCAAAATATGTTTCACTTGCATTTCATAAGGATTTGTTTTGTAATAGTAGTGTACTGTATATTTATTGTGATTTTCTTTTCTTACCAACCTCAACAGGCTCTTTACAGAACAATACAATGTCTGAGAAAATACAGTATTCTTAGCACTGTCAGTAAAATACTGATTTATATCTACAACTTAGATTAAACCTGCAATAAGCAGCTGGGTGGCAATGGAAGAGAGCTGTAAACACAACTGGACATATCATCATATCATATCATCTTTTAACTTGCTACTTTAATTTGTTGGCTCTGCACAGATTAAACAGATACGGAGCAACATTAGCAAACATCTGGTTCTTTACCTGCTATAAACGCTCCTCTACGTTTACAAGCTAGTTGTGAATTATATCGTTGTGCTGTCTGGTGCGGGGAAGCTAGAGTACTGTGGGTTTCTGGACAGGAAAGTTTTGACCTGGAAAAGCAGAATAACGAGTTCAAAAGCTGCTTCAAAGCTCCACACGAGCTGAGTCATACGGTCATAGTC
Source organism: Seriola lalandi dorsalis (assembly GCF_002814215.2). NCBI lineage: Eukaryota > Metazoa > Chordata > Actinopteri > Carangiformes > Carangidae > Seriola > Seriola lalandi. The sequence continues at coordinate 118,879 of NW_019525444.1, read as the reverse complement.
ATGTGATCCATTATTATTATTGGTCAGGATGAACTTTGGCCATGACAGGTATCCCTGATAGTTAATGTAATGTGGACTTAAACTTTAACAAACACAGCGAAAAATATATTGATTTGACCCATAATTTGGGTGATTGCCACATGTCACAGTTAATGTAGTACATGTGATTTACTGTCGAGTGCTTTATTCAATGATTTAAAAAAGATGATATACTTAAGTGTTACTGTGTTTTTGTGCATCGGCATGTATTTCAGACCCCATTGTCAGCTGCTTTATTGCCGCCCACTCTGAATTATTCAACCACCTTAACCTACTGTATCTCAGGTCTCCAGGAGGTGTGGTGCCCCCCCACAGCTCCTGTTTCCTCCCCAAGATTAATTACACCTAAGTTTTGACAGCCTGCCCGTCTTCTCAGGAGAACCACTAATGAAGCGCTCTCTTTTAGGATAATAGCAGAAGACCATGAACCGAAAGACTTTGGGGACAGAAACACTTCGTTAATGCCTCCCAGATGACTTTCATGTCTAACCTGTCTACATGTCTACTTCTCTGTCCATAGGGGAAGACTGGCACTGACACAACCCCTGTCATTATCTTTCTATAGCATACAGTTGTATATAATCATGTGTGATACCTATCATACCTGGTTGGAACATATATACATTCACACATCAAACACGCTAGATTTGCTGTCTAGTTTCGCCAGTTTCTGATGCTGGCGCCTGTGATCTTATAGAATACAGTTTGCATAGTCACGTAACCCTCCCTCTGTATTTAGGAATGCATTTAAGACCAAGGAAGAAAATCAGAGCAGCTTCAATATGCAGAGTTGCTCTGAGCCATAAATTCTATTTTCAGACATTCAGAGGTGTCCGCTTCAGGTTTTTCCGGCTATATCAAGCTCTTGTCTTTGTTAGCTCATAGTGTGAGGAGGGAGTTGGGGGGTCTGGGTATACTCGCTCCAGAGTGAAATGGAAAATCCCATCCTATCCTGTCCTATGTATTTCCCTGGCAGTGAGGTCATGTTGTCTACCTAACCACAGGCCTCAAGACTGAAGCCTGATGACTGACTGAGTGGTGAGATCACTGGGTGGCAGTGTTGAGCCAGAAAGGAGGAGGATGGAGGATGGAAGAGATGAGACAAGGACTAAATTCTGGCTTTATGCACATACAGTAGAGTGTGTCCACTGCAAACTGGATTAGCATTTAAAACATAAACAATACAGTGCAAATAGTGCAGATTTCTGTAGTTAAGTTGTTCCCAGGATCAATTATTTCTCCCTTGCCATCACTCACATGTCAGATTCAGGTGTAAAGGCAGCCAGTATACAGGGCGCCCCACACGACCCAACCTTTTCTGACTGAGTGACCCCATTGTTCCCTTGAGAGACTGTGGGCATTGTGTGTTGCTGCTGAATCTAAGGGACTTACCTGTCACCAGCTATAGCCCAAAGGACAAGCTCCTGTCTACTTTGCTATAGGAGTGACAGGGGGACAAGAGGATACTTCCAAGGGAACCTTGTTTCAGTGATCAGATGATGATAAAGTGATCTGGTCTGGATTCACAAGTGTCGATAGTGGCTGTCAGCGCTTGTTTGATGGGTGGCTGTCCTTAGAAAAGACCAGGGAATTGCTAAATGTTAGAAATCACAGACGAAAGAAATTCTTTGCATGTGGTGTTTGTCGCATGGTTTTAGAAAGTGCTTCCTTTATTTGGACAGCGTGAAGTATATTCCTTTTTAAAAAATCTCAAAAACGAAATTCCATATGTCCACGTCTTTCTCGTTCTCAAGTCCTGACCCTTTGCACACATTCTGTAAACCTCTCTGTCTCAGTCGTTCTAGAGTGGAGACATGCCCAGCTCCTCTTAATGGCCCTTTGTTCAACCTGCAGGCTTACAGGTCAGGGGTCAACTGCACCTGAGGCCGATTCCCACAAACAAAAGCTCTGTGTTTACTGGCACCAGGCCACCACTTCCCTGTCTCCTGCGGACACACACACACATACAGACAGACACACACACACACACAGAAACACACACGACAACATGATAGAGCAGCTACAGCAGGATAATGTGAAAGAGCTGGTTATTTTTATTGTCTAAATGTCTGTATGCCTGTGTAATTGTGTGTTTGTTAATATCATGACATAAAAAAACATTTTCTACATTTTCTCCATTCTTTTTTATTTTATAAACCAGTTTTTAAAGTAATTATAGTTCAGCTCTCTGGGATATCAAATGAATGAAAAGTTTATTCAAGGCATGAAGAACAAGCAAAAACTGGAGCTCAAGATGTTTCCATATTATCATATTTCAGTCTGAGCAGGAAATCTTTTTATTTTCTGTGTAAAAGTCCTGTTTTTTTTTATCTGACATATATGAAAAGAAGCAGCCTCTGTGGCTTAACTGATGCGGCATTTTAGAGTAAAGAAAGTGAAATCACGACCAAAACCTCACCAGAAACTTAATTGTCACAACTAAAACATACTCAACATCCACCCCAGAGATCTAAATCTAAACCGAAGAGGAGGGGTGGCATCTTTCAAAACTAATTCAAAAGATTAAAAAATTGTATTAACATTACCACAATTTTTAAAGGACATATGTTACACAGAGCACAAACAGATTTGAGAAATGGTCCAACGCAATCTCATTAACATCTGTGTCTGTGAAAACCAAAGACAAAGAATTTGTTGTTTCAACAGTTATGGTAAGTATCAATACTTCCCACTGCTTCCAACACAAATACCATATAATGCTCTCTAACCCTGAGCATGGAAATCAACCAGGAAGCAAAGCCTCAACAATTCCCTGTACTTCCTGCAGCAGAGACGGCCATTCCCAGCTCCTCTGGCACCGAGTCAAGGACAGCAGATGGGAATCTTTAAGCTGCCACACATCCACCCACGGACGGGAGCAGAAGGGGGCTTCACTGACCAGATTGAACCCTGAGATGGAATAAAAGAAACTGTTGGTTGCTGCGGAGGGACCGGGTATAGTGGTGGTTAAGCTGGGGGGGGGGGGGGGGGGGGGGGGGGTCCTACCTGTCAGGACATGAGTGGAACAGGTGAACCCCCCCGTCCCCAAGGCCCTGCTCTCATTTGCTTGCACTCGCACACAAACAGACACACACACACACACACACACACACACACACACACACACACACGGGCCAACCCCCTCCACCTGTCACTCTGTCACTTGGACTGAGAACCAGCAGGGTGGCCCCCCTCCATCCATCCCACCCTCTTTCACCCTCCTCCATCTCTGTTACACCCCCTCTTTTTGTCCCATCCCATTAGCTCGGGGGCTACCTGTGCTGCACCTTTTAACCTCTCTGCATGAAGTTCTCACCTGTGATTTAAATTTTTTTTTTTTTTACGACCACATCACAACAGTTGATATGAATTCAACAGTAATTTAAAGAAACCTCATGAAAGCCTTCACATTAGCTCTTCAGAACTGCTTTTGTTTGGGCCAAAGAGAAGAAGTGCAGCGTTAGCGTGAGCAGCGACATCTGCCACGTTTGAACAGACAAATAAAAAAAAAGAAAAAAACACAAACAACATTAACACCACAGTTCTGCCCACACTCTTTGATTAACAAGTGATCACTGGGGAACTGCAGCACAGAAACACCGCAACTACTTAGCACCAAAGATGGGACTAAAACTTGGCATTAAAACTGAGTTTTTGCCATAATGCGATGCAGAGGCTTCTGTAACTCTGACAACATGGGATCACAGCAAAGATCTGCCCACCATGTTTTTACCATTCTCTTTAGCCATGATGCTAGCAGCTTGGCTGTAAGCATGTCAGATATACTTTGCTGTGACACTGTCCTCATGTAACAGAAGGAGCCTATAGGTTGTTTGTACCATCTTATTATTACCATCTTATTACAACCCATAGTTACATAGTCCGTTGGGACAGACTTACACGCTGGAATCCACTGTTCATTTTTGTCATTTGAAACTGAGAGTCATTGCTGTTTCTTTTATCCATGAGCGCTTCACAACCTTAAAGCTATATAACATAATAATCATTTTTCTGCGTTAAAATGTCTAAAAAGGACTTGACCCGCGTTATATATTTCATTGAGGTGTATACTTTCAGTATCCCAGATGTTTCCAGCAATCTTCAAACCTAAAAGAAATCCGTGATCGGTTTCATCCGGTCGCCTGTCAATGACATCATGTACCCTTTGCGTATGCGTCAGTGTTGTGGTTGTCTGCCAGAAGTGTCAAAATAGCCTTTTTTCTCCAGTTTTAAGCTTTTGGTAATTTTTATCTATGTTTTAAATGGATGAAGGATTTTAGTCACTGGATTTCTTGATCTTACGTTATCAGAGAAACAAGCTGAGCAAACATTAGCGGCCACTCGGCTCCCAGCTTTGTGTCTACTGATACTAAGTGATTGTACCAGTTTTATTCACTAGGTCCATTTATTTTGGAGAGGAGGAGACCACTGCCGGTTTACCCCTAAACTTGTGAATCATAAATCCATCCATCAGAGAAACAAGCTGAGCAAACATTGGCGGCAGCTCGGCTCGCAGCACCTCGCAACACGAGAGGAGACCTCTGAGGATAATTTGGTTCCTGGTAAAAACTTCCTGAACGATTGACACTGAAGAAATTCTAGGCAGGAAAAGCTGACTGCAGTGACAGCAGCGGTGGTGACGACAACGACTCCCTTGACCCCAAGCTACTTCACCACAACACCGAACTCTGTCTTTTGTTATTGTTTTGATTGAGAGACCCCCAGTGGCAGAAAATTACATAGTGCGTGTTTAACCCCTTGTTGATTATTGTAACCGTGACGACAAAGGTCCTCTAACCTTGAGGTACTGTTTCCTAAACCTAACCAAACTGTGATCATCATCCCATAACCCTAAAATGTTAGCATGCTAACACACAAACTAAGAGCATGTTAACATGGGGATGAAGGGACACAGTGCCTAAACACAGACTCATGGAGCTGCTTGTGTGACTGTAGAGAGTATCTCCGTCTTATATACCTGTTATTCCAGTCCATCATCAACAACTGCATTTCTGCATTCAAGAAACACTTTCACTTTACCTATTGCAATGTATTTCTTTATTTATTGTGAAATATTTGTTTGAAGGTTAACCTTTTTAAAATTATTACAGTAGAGTTATTTTCTTTGCATGTGAGTTGAGTCAGAGATGTGACTGTTTTTGTTAGATCCTAGAACTGATATCTGCTTTATATCAATTCCATTATCATTATCACTGTTACCAATTTAATTGTTTTTAACCATAGACATGACAGCAGCACAAATATTAGAAAGTCAATTAAAGTTGTTAAAATCAAGGAAGCTGAACAAAAAGACTTGGCGGTACTTTTCCAGCTGGACACTTAACCCCCAGCTGCGCCAGTGAAGCTTGCCATGCAGCCGGCAGCAGATGACTGTGGTTACACAGGGCAGCCTCAAGGTGTGAATTTGCAGCAGCTAGGAAAGAGCATGCATGGTTAAATTTCACAAGATAAACACTGCTTAGCATAATAAATAATGTTTCAGTAGAGAGTTGACCGGCAATGAGTCACCCTGCTCTTCACGGTCTGACTCACCTCAACAGCGCCAAGGAGCAGACGGCTGCTGAAACCTGTTGTGATGAGTAGAGAGACAGAGACTGTTAGCTCCATGCAAAAGCCTAATTTTAAATATTTGTAATTTAACTTGCAAACACAGTCTGCAAAATCTATCTATCTATCTATCTATCTATCTATCTATCTATCTATCTATCTATCTATCTATCTATCTATCTATCTATCTATCTATCTATCTATCTATCTATCTATCTATTTATGTTGTATTTACACTTACTTGACACGGTGGCTCAGAGGCTTTGTGGGAACTTTAGTGTTCATGCATGTTAACATTATGATAATGCCTGTGTGTGCAGCTACCTGAGGGGATTGTTGTTTTACATGGCCTTTTAAAAGTTTCTGTGGGATTAAAAGAGGTTAGATGCACACAACACTGCTATTTCCCTGAGGCAGGAGAGGAACCTTTCCACTCTCTGCTCACACTCCACGCTAGTCACGCAAGCCCCGTCAGAGACAGGTTCGCACACACACCGAACACACACACATATACACACGCATACACACACAAACACACACACACACACACACACACACACACACACACACACACACACACACACAGTTGCAGGAAAGCAGACGGACAAAAACCTCACACTCAAACAAAATGAGTCAGAAAAGCAACTCAGGATGGTAAATTCAGATGTTGTGCAAGGCTTTGTTGTGGTTTGTGTGGTTATTTGAAATTCTAAGGAATTCACACTTCCTATGCAGCCTCGACTTATGTATTTGGAAGTATCTGTGTTGCTTTAAGCTCAGAGAACCAGTGAGAACTTTGTGCCATTACTAGGGAAGTTGGTATTTGCTTTACTGAATTACAACAATGCTGCAATGGCATGGCACAGCTACTAGTTATAAGCAAAAACTAAACAACAAAAAAGGAACAATCAACCTCCACTACTGTGATTCTGCTTTTGTTATTTAATGGAGTGTGTGTGAATACGCTGTGTATAGTTTTTTGGTAAGTGTTCGTGCATGTGTGTGACAGAGAAACAGAAAGCGCAAGAGAGGAGGGCCTATTCAAGCAGCATGCATGCTTCAAAACAGGCTGCAGGGCATCACTGAATGACTGATAGGAGAG